>NC_141767.1:26057406-26369605 GCF_051362555.1 Lingula anatina
TTCGACATTGCCTGGGGACCTTCTTCCCAGTGTTTGCTTTTGCTGGAAGGTAACATATTAACCCTTTGTTGGTGCATTGGCCAGAAATTCAAAGACTCCTGTTGTGTCACATTCCCTGTACTAATGAAAATACAAAAAAAAATATTGTTACAGCAGTGTAATTGTTTGTGCTCTTATTTCTTTCTTTCCTCAGTGGGACTTTTAAAAATCTTTTGATGTGATGGATACACAGTTTTTTGACACTCTGTTCTTTTGTTTCAGAACCAACCAGGAGATAGTTGAGCAGGCCTTCCTCCCTACTCTGAAGACCCTGTTCAATGCCCCAGCCTCCAGTCCCCTGGCTGATGTTAATGTGAGTAGTGTGGCTGAGCTGATGACCCAGTTAACCAGTCATAAACACCTGCTACAGGCACCGCATGGGGACACAGAGATACAGGTAATGAGATTAGAGGTAGAGATTAGAGTTTATTTTTAAAAAAATTGGCATTTTTTCCTTTTTTTATGTAACTGGGTCATGTTTTGCATTTTTTAACACCCTATTTAAAACCAAGGTATTGATATTAAATATAGTTTGTTTTGTTTTTGTTTTTTGTTTTTTGTTTTTTAACTTTGGACTGTATGTCTTATTCCTTTACTGGACCCCCTTTTTTTTATCTAGGAGAGTTCTGTCCATGATAACCTTGCAGTGACAATCAGTAACGAGGTCCTCAGTGACCCCAACTCCTTCAATGTGCGCACCTTGGTGAAGGTGTTGAACCTGCTGGAGCTGAGCCCTGGGAACACCTCCAACCTCAAAGACCTGCAGGTGCTGGCTGACAGGATGCTGGAGGTAGGAAGGCAAAGATAGTACACATAGAGTCACAATTACACTGGGATAATCCATAGCAAATATTTGTTTAAAAAGTTCTCTCTTTTTTTTCTCTCCACTTCTTTAAAGTGCTTTATTCAACCATTGTTTCAAGTTTTAATGCATAACAATTGGGGTATTCTGTTTTACATATTTTTTATATAAATTCTGAGTTTATTTTGTTGAATCATGCTGAGAATTGCGCTCTCAGCAGATCATTTTTTATTTAAAGAGGAATGAACTTTTTTTTTTTATCATATCTTACATAAGAAGTTAAACTGAGGCATAATTTACTTGATATTCTAGGAAGTAAAGGAGAAACAGTGTGTCAAAGCCTTGGAGAAATTCCAGAAGAGTGTTTCCAATCTGCTGCAAGAAGAACAACTGGCTGTCCCAGTTGCAGAGGACACAGCTGCTGTAAATGAAACCGTGAATGATACAACTAACATCACCACAACAGACGCAGAGAAACAGACAGAAGAATCTGCTGCTGCTGCTGAGAGCATCAGTCAAGTGGACAATGTTGTAACTGACCCTGTAGCAACAGAGATAGCTCAGCCATCTAAGCAGGTACACCATAAATATTATCATTTAAAATTGTTGTTAGAAGTAATGGATATAAAACCTTGGCTTTTTTTTTTTTTTTTTTTTTTTTTTTTTTTTTTTACTTTGTCAGATTAATCTTACTTTGCCTGTTTTTCTTGTTGTTTGCTTTCTTTGCTCAGTTTGAATAACTGGTTTTGCAGGTTGAAGACAACATTCCTGATTCAGAACTTCCTGCAGCAGATGCCCCATGTTCTACCACAACCAAAGGCAAGAAGAAAGGCAATCCCAAGACAGCTAATACACCTGGGACAGCCAAGAGGAGGAAGAATAAGGTTAAACAACAGGAAGAACAAGAGAATACTGACAGGTACAAAATTTGAGTGTGATGACTAGTGTTCAAGATAGATTTAAGCAGTTTTGCTGCAGTATTTCAATCTTTTCACAGCAGTGTCAAACTGTTACATGCCCTGCCCCAGTCAGTGTTAGATCTTAATACGTGTGTTTCATTTATTTATTTATTTTTTTTTTTTCAAAGTTTTGTCGTTTTACTTCATATTGCCATGCAGGGAGGAGAGGATGCTCAATTTATAAAATCATTTACTAAGAGAAAAAAATTGTTTCCAGTGACACAGAAAACACAGTAGAAGCAAGTGTGTTTGCTTCTCCGTCTCCTACCCTCAAACCTATCAGAAGACGGGTTCCAAGAAAGGCATCAGTCAAGAAGATAGTGAACTTTAGTGACTGTTTATCCGAAAGTGAAAGTGAAAATGAAACTGCTGCAAAAGGAAGAACAAGGTAAATGAAGATAAGAAAATTAAAACCTTGCCAAGTGTTACTAGAGGACATATTTGGATATCACATTTATTTTAAATATTCTTGAAAATAAAACTTCATGCAGATGTTTGAAGTATTTTTGAATACAAAACTTCATGTAAATGTTACATCAAGCCACGTGTTTCTCATTATTTTAGATCTTCAAGAAACCAAGCTTTGAGTGACATAGAAAACACAGTTTCATAGGGGAATGCAACCTAATCTCGGGAGTCATCACAGTTTTCAAGAACTTGAGAGACTTCATAAAAATGGCTTTAAAACGTTTTGCATTATACATCTGTATTATGAGGGATGAGAAATTGATTTTTGTTGAAGTAATTACATAGCTAAAATTTACTACACACCTTACATAATTAGCAAAGACAGTCATTCAAATTTGGTACTGATGAAGTAAAAAAGCCTTTAAAATTGTTAAGTATCACAATTGTCAATTTTAAAGCTTTTTATTACTGCAAATAATGTGGTGGAGTTTCTGTAAAAAAGAACTTATTAGATCTGAATTTTGGAACAACTGAGTGCAGTTAAAAGTGTGTCCTCCTGGAACTCTGAACAAAATGCATTTTTTTTTTATAAATGTAGCCTGAAACCAATGTTTAACATTGAATAAAATCTTAGATGATTGCATTTTGTATATGCTTTTAGTTAAGAAATTTTAATATGCATGGTGTTTTAAGTGTATAGTGTGTAAAAAGGACAATGTTGAAATTATCTATCCACTCATAGAACCTCCATTACTAGAGTTCAACCCCCTTAAAATAATTGACTCTTAGTCTAGATCCATAAGTATGTTACATTATATTTATCACATCATTTGACTTCCTGATAAACTGTGAACAAATTAACACTTGGGCATTTTTAATTGTTTTCAATGTTTGAAAGAACACTTTGAAACCATCTGTTAAACTATAACATACTCAAAACAAAAGCAGATAATTTTGCTACAAAACAGGTTGTATTTACAAGCTTTTTTACTGTGCACAAATGTGCCACTATGTAAACTGGAATATACAAACTATACACAATATACAATCTATGTTATACAAATCTACAGTATTGTCCACATATTCAACTTGATGACAACTGATCATCAATAACAATCACAATTAAGAACTTAATCTTTCTGCTCTTTCATCTGTTATGTCATCTTTTACCACAAAACAAAACCTTATAACATGTTTTTTGGTCATTTTCACATTTTTCTATCAAATAACTGTCAATAAATAACACCAGATGTGGTGTAGTTCTTACCATTAGGTTTTATCGGTTTTTGTCAAGAAAATTAACCACTCTTAAATGATACTTTTACCAATCTTGCAAACAAATCACCAAAAAGCTGTCACTTAATCACTTGTCAGAGATGTAATATTCATTGTATAAGCATTAATTATTTACTTAGATCATATCTATTGTATACAACTTCCAATAATCTTTTTTTTTAGGCATTAGTAAATATTATCTAAAATCTGTTATCTTGCTCTTGAATACTTTATATTGGTATGAAAGGTCACAATTCATACAGCTCTACCATACTAGGATCATGACAACTGATTTAAGGTACAAAACATTAACTGATGTCCAGTATGAATCAAAACTGTGCCAGACTCCTTTTTTACTATCTTCTGATTTCATCTTTTCCCCATCCTTTGCCTGCAACTGATGTTTTTGTCCAGAACTTCTGAACTAGTCATGCCCTACGGCACCTACAAAAGTAAAAGTATGTGTGAGACAGAAATAGTCACTATCCAAGGTGAATAACACGTATAATGAGTAAAAGAATTATATTGCAGGAAGTAAACCCAAAACCACCCCACAACACTCAGGTGAAATCAGCTGACAGTAGAAGGCACACAAGATATGCAAAACAACCACAAGAAATACCAGTAAATAAAATGAAAATTAGAGACAATACTCATTGGTAGCAATTATATGGAAACTGACTCATAGAGAAGCATAAAAACTTAATCAGTCTAAGGATAAAGCAGTAAAATCTTGAGAGTCTACAGTCCTGGTTTTCTTTGCAACAGCACATTTTTCTCCAGAGGCCTCTTGTAGTTTTGAACTGCTATTTACTTGAAGGTCATACTTTTTAATCACCTCTTTAAAGGGGCAACTATCAGTGCTACCATCACTTTCACAGAAATCTTTAGATGGAGATATATTGATATTTATAGTCATTCTGTTTACCTCAGCTTTCATTTCAGATGGCAGCAGCCTCTGCTCTAGTTCACCATAGCGCGTGTCTCCAATCTCAAGTTCCGGGACATACGGCTCCTTCTTCAGTTCAGCAGAGTAGTTTGGTAGCAGCTTGGAATAGGTGTACTTCTCCATAGGATAGAGTTGTTTTTTCTTGCGTTCACGTGTACTGTGGCGTGTTGAAACTTTATTTTTGGACTGATCACCTTCAGCAGCCAGTTGATCAAGATGCTGGATCTTGAACTTTAAAGCACGGACAATGGAACTGTCCTCTTTTTCTTGATGTTTTCCCCCTGGAGTCTCAGTCTGGTTTTCAAAGTACCTTTTACGTTTGGTGTAGTTCTCCCATTTTTGTTCTTCCTCCGTTGTTGGATTAACACTGCGCATCTCCAATTTCTGGGTCACTGTGGCTTGGACTATCATGTCTGGATCATTGGGATCATGAAAATGTTGCTTGAACAGTCTCACAGTGAAAAACTCGCAACATGTGGTGCACTGAACACACTGGGAGTTCTTCATTTTATACAGGTGAAGGTAAAGGTCCCCATCCTGAGAGCGCCCTCTCTGGTCATCTCTATGAACCGCATCCCTATGGACAACCTCTAAGGGTTTCTGCTTCTCCATGGCCACTGTACATGGCTTCACCTCCCCATCACAAGCTATGACACGCTGGACCTCACAGCTTTCACCCACAGAGGTGTCATCCAGAGTTTCAATTTCCATTCGATCCTCAGGGTAGAAGGAGTAACAGTGATCAAGTTTTTGCTTTTGGGAGTCATGCTGAGGAGAGTGGCTAAACTTTTTGTTTCTTGGAGACTGTCGTTTAGCATTGTGTAAATTCTTCATCTTTTCCTTTTCAATTCGGTGCCTTTCCTTCACCTCAACTGCTTTTAATTTCATGGCTTTTAGTTTCAATTTCTGGAGGTCTCTTGTTGCTTTTACAAGCTTCATTTTCTCTAATTCAGCCTTTCTGGGGCGTCCTCTTGGAGGGGTGATGGGCACTATACCATCCGGCAACATGGCTGGGGTTTTCATTTTTTTATCATTTTCATCTTGGTTATTTAGTGAAGAGCCTGAACTTTTTAATGCAATTCTCCCCCTGCCAAACCCTTTTTTAGATCTCTTCTTTCCTCTGAGTTTTACCTTAAGTGCTGTGTCTTGAGGTGTTGGTGGTAGAATAAACTTTTGAAATTCTGAACAAAATCCAGTGGTGTCTCCTTTAGAATCCAAAGATGCTTTACAATCTGTTGTTTGATCTCCCACAGGTGTATTTGTGCCTGTCAAACTACTAGGATCAATACCACTTTGGTCCATAGCAGGAGGCTCAAAACCACATTTTTCAGTTTCTTCATGATCACTGGAGTCGGATGCACAACTGCCTTGTACCAGCTGGTCATATCTAACACGTTTTCCACGTCTTGGACGTTCTAACCTGTTAGAGGGACAAGGCTCCTCTCTTTTTCTCTGCTTTTTGGGCTTGGTAATGTCAGTGGGTACTTTCTGGTTAGAGTCAGTAACTGCATCATTTTCCTCTGCTCCAGGATCACTATTCTTATCACCAGGTATACTGAAATGGAAAAAATATATGAAAATTTTAAGTTTTTGTAACGAAAAAAAATTGTTGATGTTATTTACCAACCACAGACTAAAACTGTCACTGTAAACTCCATGTGCCTGAAACTTTTCACTGTTGTAACAAAGCACTCCTGGTTCATACTGGTACGTGCCAAAATAACTGATATTCTCTGCTTGAAAAAATACACACTTCTTAAAAGAATTATCTACTTGTTACGTAAATTGGAAAGCAATCAGATATCTACCAGGGCAGCTCAATAATAATATTCATTAATTATTTAACAGGTCACTCAAAATTTAATCAATTTCAAGTTAGCCCATTTCTAGCTTATCCTGAAAGTTTTATCTAAATCTGCCCACAACTTAATTAGTTAGGCAGTTAACAAGCAAAGCAATAAAGGCAAAAACATGAATACCTAGATTTTGGTACTTCTGCAATAAGCACATCATCTCCCTGCAGTTTGAAGTGGATTTTCTGTTTCTTGGCAGGCCCAGCACCCAGCGAGGAGTTTCTCTTCCTTGGCACAACATCTTTCATTTCCTTATCACTCTGTCCACCCTGTTCTGAACTACTGGGCATAGAGACCTCCTAAAGAAATGACATGAATACAAACATGTTGATTACTTTAAAGATATAGTGGGTGCTCATCATTTATTTTTGACACAGGTACCAATATTATTTTATTTCTATTTGAGATTAATTTGGTTATTCTTTTTATCAAGAGCATTTGCTTTTGCATCTAGTAACTTTCTATAAAACAGAGAACCATGTTTACTTTTGTAGTTCATTTACAGCAGCGTAAAACAATGTCACCAGAATTATTTTTTAAGAACCACAAAACCACAAGGAAAAACATCCGGTGTTCAGAGTTTGCAGTCTGTTAATCCAACCAACATTTATCTGCTCTTCCCAAAGAAGTCCTTGAACATACCCCTAATGCTTTTAGTTAAGTTTCTGGATGACCTTACCTCATCCACTTTAGTATCATTGTCAAGTTTCTCATCCCTGGATGATCGATGTATTTTGGGCTGTGGGTTGACATAGAAACCAATCAGTTCTTCTGCTGTTGTCTTGGAAACTATAACGGTGCTCTTTGAAGGGGAAGCCCTGGCATATCGTATCAGGAAATCCCTCTGCATATCTGAACAATTCTTAATGGCAAGACCCATGGTAACACAGCGCTTCTTTAACAAACCAGTATCCTTGGCTGGCAAAGCCTGCTTGTGGATATCTACCAACCTGAAACCAAGCAGCAATTACCTCAACACACATCATTTCTATATTTACCCAGACAATCACTATACCACACCAAAACATGTTGAAATTTTTGTGCCAATTTCTACAAAGCACTTGAAATTAATGACAAGTTCATCAACAATGAACATACAGGGGTTCTGAAATAAGTCTTCTGAGGAATGAGGTTCCTCTGTAGAACATATCCAAGTTCTAAGCTCTTAAAAAGTGTGCATGAAATGTCTCACATAGACTATGAGCATACCTGACATGTGGCTCATTGTTGATCATGAGAGCAGGGAAGGTATTCCAATACATGGTCACAGTGGTCAGCTCGGGCACGCTACTGTCCAGGCTCGTCTCTGGGGCTGCATTCCCACTCATATCTGGGAACAGTTCCGTCTTGTCCAGCATGCCACTCCCGGCAGCACCAGCCAGTCCCATGTGGGCCTGGTCAAAGTTCAGAGCAGCCACAGTAGCACTCTGGGGTTGAGGACGTCTGATGGGGCTGCTCTCTGCTAGAGCACTGAGTAGTTTCTCTCCCAGTGGTGTACCAAGATTTGTTGAAGTAGGTACCTCACCTGCTGATGGTTTTACAGGGGATGCGTTGAGATCATTAAGCAACAAGTTCACGGTGTTCTGTGGTACACTAATGTACTCACTTGTTTGCACCTCTGCTAGGTCAAACAGCTGACCAGAGCTCCCTTGACTTAACACCCCTGTGACAGAACTGTCCACCAGGGATGTCTCCACTGAGGCTTGAAGTAGACCTGCAGAGGCCCCAGCAACAGGGTCAATTAGCACCTCTGCTGTGGAGGAAGTTGCTTTGTCTACTTCATCTTCGGTTTGGACAGAATCAAGCTTTTCAACGACAATTCCTGACAATGGTGCATCAATATAGGCAGGTTTCACCACGTTTGACCCCACTGGCAGTGCAGAAGTATCTACAACTGTATCAAGGATACTACTCAATGTCGGGTCAGTAGACATGAGAGCATCACTGTTCATATTGTTTAAGATTTCTTTGATTTCTTCAGCCGTTAAGCTTTTCAGAATTTCATCAATGTCCTGCTGCTGTTGTTGTTGTTGTTGTGGAATAGGTTGTGAGTGTGGCAACTTCTGCACAGGAGGAAAGCTTGCAGTTGTCACAGTCTCTGTGGTGATAAATGAGGTGTCCAAGGACGTATCAACATCTGATATAGGTATGCCTCCCTCGGACATCATATATAACTCATCCACTAACTCAAACACGTCCTCCTTTCTCCCTGGTGACAGTCCGCCAGAGTTGTTTTGTTGTGGAGGCAGGAGAGAATCAGTCATGGACTTTGGTGGGCTAGCTATAGCTGTAGAGGGCGCCACCTGCACTGTGCTACTAGTTGTGGCTGGTACCCACATTTTCCTGTAGAAGTCAACATCACCTGGGGCAATTTCATAAGCATTAGCATTCTGATTTTTATTCTTGTCCAGGTTGCGAGTTCGGCTTTTTATTTTCTTGGTTGCAAAATATATAAAGTGGTCCTGAAAGCTGCCACATATTTTAACCTTATTGTCAGCTTCTGCTTTTGCCTTGGCCTGTTTTGCAGCTTTTTCTTTGTTATTTTCCGTATCACTACTGTCAGATTTGCGAGGTTTCTTCCGTACATATTTCCTCTTTTTCCTCTCCCCTGAGCTGGCATCTTCAGGACTATCTTGAAGGACAGCATGGTCTGGACTGTGATCCTCTTTCTCCAATGGGCTAGCCTTTAAACAAACAAACCAAGAAATACTTAACTTTTATAACAGAGCAAATCCAAACAAACAGTAGAACTGATATATCAGTATTACATAATTTAAACTTTTTTATTACTATGGGCAAAATAGTTTCTAACCATATTACTAATTTACATAATGCATGCATTGCAAAAATATCTTGTACCTCACAGCCATCCTTCATCTTTTATTTTCAAAAGAACAAATATTTAAGTTACACATGAAGTCAAATCTTTTGCCACAAAACCTGAACATGATATAGTTTCAAAAGCATCACTTAAAGAAATACCAAAAGGCATCATCTCACATTTTTTTAAAAAAATAATATTGAACAGATATTTTCTATTTTCTTTCTGTGCTATATATAACCCTCATTTAAACATTTATTGCATGCACAGAATGCATCATAAATTACTTAGTCATTTGGTGAACATTTACAAACTGAAGGTGGATAAATAGGTCAGTTTCCAATGAGAAATATGAAAAGGTGAAAATTTACAGTTATTTTTGCTATATTTTGACATGTCAACTTTATTTAAGTTTTTTTAAGAGAAGTAGAAGTGGTTTATAAGAAAGTTTGTCAATTATTAACAACACCTTGATAAAGTTCACCTTTTGAATCACAAAAAGGATACTTATATGAACATCCTACCATCCACAGTTTAACTTGTCACAAGTTTGATCAGGAAAGAAAATTTAGGCGTCAAAAGCTATATAAATATTTGCAAGCTTGCTTAAAGGTTTAAGTGCCATTCCACACTTCTCTAGGTCTATACTTAACACAAAAGTTTATCAGCTAGGAAATGCTTACAGCCAGTCTTATCTGAATGGGTTACATGTCATGTGGAAATTCCACTATGTGTGCCAATCACCAAACAACTCTCTTCCCTGTGCAAACTTTCTTTTTTTTTATACAAGAAACTGAAAGCAATTTCCTTCGCACTAGGAGGTAATAAATTATACAGAAGTTGAATCTATATGCTAAGCTACACACTGATGAGCATTTATAAGAACATGCACCATTGTATAGAATTCAAACTACAGGTAATTCATCAGCTATTGTTATGAGCAGGATGTAAAACAAATGCCTGCCTGAGATAATTTTGACAGGTCAATTTTACTGCTTTAAGACAAACAGGGTGTGCAAAACCTTGACAGATTTAACAACAGCCTTACATGTAAATGTTCTAAGATTTTACTGCTTGTAATCAATATGCAGTGTAGATACTGAGGAAACCTGTGTACAACATGACTCATTTTAGCTGTGCTCACTACAGCATATAAAATTTTGCCTACTACAAAAGAGGAGGGTAGAAATTCCAGAGATTTTTGAAAAAATGTAAAATTTGCAGAGATTTTTGAAAAAACGTAAAATTTGCAATTATCAGAAATATCCTACAGACACACTACTTTATGGTTGTGTTAACTAGCTTTATTAGGTAAAGTTCATCTTCAGCAATAAAAGATAGAGAAAGAAAAGAGAAAAAGAGAGAGATTACATACCACTTCAGCAATGTCTTCCCCATCTAAACTTATGGCCAAGTCTTCCGTGGAGACCTCTGAGTGGACATCACTCTCTACTTCAGAGGCTTTAGACTTCCTTCCTTTCCTCCTCTCCCTGGGTTCTTTCTTTTCTTTCTTGGGTTTCTCTGGCAGGACACTATTGATAGCCACTTCATAGTAAGCATGCCAGCAATAGTCATGATCTAGCAGGGCATGGGAATGAAGCAATGCTTCCACAGGCATTTTAATATTCCTTTTGTCTTCACTTTTTGCTTTCCTTGGGACAGGGTAGCTCATGAAGGAAGCATATCTCTGTATTTTGCTGGGGGAGACCACCCCAGCTCCTGTAGCTGTGGACAATGGTAGAGCTTGACTAGTGTTACTGGACATGTGTTGGGAATATGCCTGCATTGAGGCAGCTGTTCCTGCTATACCAGCTTTGGTTAGGATTCCCTGAGGTGTAGTAGTAGTGGTGGTTGGGCCCAGCACACCACCAGCTGGGAGGATATGTGCTGTAGATGGAGTAGTTTTGGAGGCCTTGTGCAAAGCTGCACTGAACTGAGCCTGGGCATTGCTCAGTGCACCCAACCCTCCACTGAGAATGATCCCCCTCATAGGCTGGTGAGCTGAGGCTACAGGAGGGGTGGCCTGAGCCTGGGAAGTGAGAATGGGGGAAGAGCCCCGTGCCTGTATCCTAGTAATGGACGAGTTCACAGGTGTCACTGGTCTGGCAATAACCCCACTGGCATAACCTACAGATGTCACTGCTAAAGACTTAGAAATGCTACTTTCACCAAGGTCTGATTTTTCAACCCCAACTTCGGGTTTACTTTCATTTCCCAAGTCTGTCCTGGCAGAAGTGCTTGTTTGTACAGCTTCTCCTTTGTGAGTTTTATTATCATGCGTTATACTGGCTGCACTATGAGAGGAGCCGACTTCATCACCACATGCAGCTGAGGGCAATTTGTCACTGGTAATTAAATGTGAGGATCTACTTGATTTTATATCACTATCCTCCTTTTCTTTATCAGTTCTGTCACAAGAGACAGGATGTTCAACATCCTCGCCACCACTACCACACTGGTTAGTTCTCACATTAATTAGCTGACTTTCATCTGGCACAATACTGGGCAAATTAAAAGAAGCATCATCTTTTAGCAGATTACTTTTTTTACTGATGGATGAATCCAATGACTTTAAACCATCTTCGTGTGCATTATCCAGTGTTACTGCAGTAGATGGGCAAGATGAGCTTTTCATATTGTTCAGCTTAGTATGCATGCTATTGATCTGGCCCAAGGCAGAACTTACTGCTTTCTCCCCATCTGGCTGAGATTCTGTAGCTGAGGGGTTGGATGTTGAAGGTAACACCACCTTCTGGCCACAAGTGGTCGTCAGTCCATTATCACCACCAGCATCTGTCACTCTATTACCAAGTAACGACTGCCCTTGGCATAATTTATCAGGAAACACTGTAATTACTTTAGTACCTGCCTGAGCTGTTACTTTTCCTATATTTAGAGCTGCAGTTGAAATAGAAGTCTTACTAGACATTTGGATTGGACTAACAATCGGCCTTTGTTGGACTTTTGCACCCGCCTGTGTGACAGCCACTACTTTCTGCCCTTTGACTCCTACATTTCCCTGAGCCAAGGCCGACTTCACTGGGAGGTAAACCACCTTGTTACCGTTTGTGAAGGCCAAAGTTGTCTTTTGCTGCTGTGAAGCAGGCTTAGCTACTATGGTGGCCAGCTGATGTTTATGTTGTACACCAGGCAGTGGAGTTTTCACCATTTTCTGTCCATTAGAACTGGTAGTCACATACAGAGTTAGTGTACTGGGCTTAGCTGCCACTGTTACAGGAGAAGTCATTTCCACACTCGTTTCTGTCATCTCATGACTTTCAATTTTTGTTTCCTCTGGTGACCCAGGTTCCACACCAGAGTCGCTGTCTGGTGCCACTGTTGTATCACATCCCATTTCAGAGTCCGACTTGTCACTGCTGGGCCCCTTAGCTGATAATGAGTCCACAGAGTCCGATCCTTTGGCTATAACCACACTTTTCTGCTCTGATTGGTCTACTTCAGTCACACTACCATCACTATCAACTTCCCCTTTGTTAGTCCTTTCAGAAGTAGTAGTCTGACAATGGAATGCTCCACGTGTCAATGTATTGGGGCCTATCCCAGCTTGTGTTGCAGATACACATGAGTCATCTTCCAAATTAGACTGCTTGTCTGTATCCTGGTGATTAGTAGTCACATGCTCCACCTGTTTATTATTACTGTTGATATCACACACACTGATATCTAGGGCATTCCTCAAGGTTGGAAAATTCTGTGATACACTGGTTCCACTAGCACTGATGACCATTTTCTTTGTTTTAACCACAGTGTGTTTATGTTCAGGAGACTTCACATCTCCATTTGTTTTCTGCCATGTATTGTTATCCCATTTGCTTTCCTCGTCTGATGCACTGACCTCTCCGTTTGTGGTTTTGTTGAGGTTTTTAGTGACATCTACTGCAGCAGTCTTGATAGTCATGTCCTGTTGTGAATTGTTCACAATAGATGGCCTTGACTTTGCTTTCAATGTAGTGGAGTCTTTAGGGTCAGGACTGTTACTACTATCCTTGGCATCACAAAGCGTATGGCTCTTTAGGGCAGCAGCTGCAGCTAAGACATCCAGTGGATTGAACTCGTCCATTTCCTTTGTCTGGAAAGCAAAACAATACTAACTCATTGATAGGTCAAATCTCAAAACCTGTTATTTTGCAAAAAATTGCTGCTCAAAATATACACCTTTCCATCTTTTCAAGAATTTGGCTATAAATACTATATAGAGTGTAAACAAGAATACAAAATCCCTATTTATGTGCATTGAAAGTTGCACAATGGACTTATACAAAGGGCATTCCACTAGCATATAAACTGCTAACAACAAAGGCTTTACCAATATGCCTATATACGCATGATATATCCCACAGGTTAAAGCTATGCTATTGGCAAAGTGCCTGAATGAATTGCATACACACATTTTTATGTATTTACATAAGAATGAAATACGATCAGCTGCAGTTAGCAGTATAAAGTATCTAGGCTATTTCAAAACAAATATTATCTTGTAAATGAACCCCATGTTATTTTTTTTCTCTCACGAATGATCCACTTGGGTATAAAAATCTGGCTACATAATCTTTCAGTCTGAGATCCAATTCAATTCCGTAATGACTCTAAACCAGGCACTCCTACAAATTTAACTGCACATAGTGTGAACATGATGCAATGTTATCGTAGGCATGTATAATCAGATAAACACACCTGTTTCAATTTTGGTTTGGAGAGATTAACCAACAACCTTTCATTTGTATTTGTACTTATGTATTTCGAAATATCCATCACACAATAATAAACCTCCAGTCAATAATACTCAGCTGCTTAGATGCGACTTCCTGCACTATACATTTCCCACCTCATATAAATAGATGCCAGATGCTTTGACATGCACAGTACATGTCAGCTACAGACCTTTGCTTTTAAGTGATTAAATCTATGCACAAAGGTGGAGTGATAGAATGACAGATAGCATTGTAGGTTGACTTGCAAACCAGAAAATGTTTTCTTTTATAGACAGACTTATCTTACCTGAAAAAAAAAACTTAATACTGCATGGAAACAAGTATTATTAATCAAAATCCCCAAGATAAAATAATTGCCATGTACTGAATTGTGCTTTAACATTCAGTTTAAGAGGAAACTTGACCTTCCCAATGTACATGATATAAATCTTTTAAATGTGACATTATTTGCCTGCCCATAGTATCACTGCCTGGTTGGCTGGTTTATATACATGTTACTAAAATACTGGTCTATGGGAGACAGTAAGGTTAGATCTGCAGTTGACCGATGAATTTTCATAAGTAAAGTGAACTGAAAGAAGAGAGAGCAAAAGTTTCAGTCTAAACCTATTTTGCTCTTAAAAACAAACCTCAGTGAAAAATAAACAAGTGTAAATATAAACTTGGAAACATTATGCAGCCTTCACTTCATAAGCTGTTATTCTGGCAGGATGTGGTCTACACTTCCCAACCTTTGAGATTGTTCCAATGTCAGTGCAAAACGGCTCTATAACCAAGTCCACACTCATTATACATACCACACAATGCAAACATCCTGGTATGACTCAATTAAGGTTATCTGTAGTTATACAACCTTATAAGGAAGATCAATATTACTTGAATATAAAAAATATAAAACAGAACAACATTCAACAAGTTGAGAAAAGTTATAACAAAGAAAGCAGCCATTAAGCACACAGTGTGCACTTAAGTACCACAGAAAGCAAAACTTCATGGTATAACCTTCGTACATTTTAGATAAGCTTTGTCCAAAATGTGGGTCACCCGTTTCATTTGTATATAGGTGCCATAGTAATATCATGCATGTTTTCTTATAAACAAATAACAAACCAATTCATACACATAAAGGATACAAAGCTTGCAAACCACTCCTTTATGTATTGATTGTATGAATGTTACACCCAGTCTTCTATACAACTTGCAATATAGAGTCAACCTGCCTCTATATGTTACAAGAAATGATAATCAATATATATGGCTCTGCAACCATTATGTCACTGTCAATGTGTCATGCCACATACTTGTGTCTATAAATGCTGCACAGCATCCAACTTATGGCAGACAACAGTATTTTTGACAGCAGTACACAAACCAAACATTTTCAAATAATTAATGAGCATGCCAATAAATAGATAAATGTTATAAGGAACTTTAACAGTTTCCCCTTGGAGATTAATGGAAATAACAAAAAGTCTGCATTTAATTCTTTTTAACTGACTATAAACTGATTACCATTACCTGGTTTATGGATGAAGTACAAGAAAACATCTATTTCACAGTAATCTCTCTTTTAAAACGATGCATCCCCTGCAATATACATTAACAAGTTAATAGCATTAACTGCTGCATTTACAATCAATGCAGAGTTTGTATTATACTAACATTTACAGCATGCTTTGTGAATCATTTTCAAGATCCAATTTTCCTTGCTGATAATATTCAAATAGTGAACACAGCATATTACCTTATAGCATGCACCAAATAACTTCCCATCTTACTCAGATTTTGCAAATTCAGTGAAGACTGCTTCAGCTTGCCAATCAATATCTACTGTTAGTTCAGCCCTGAGCCTCGTCAACTACAGAAGACTTTTAACGAAAGAGGCAACCATTATTATATACAATGTGGACTAAATATATTTGCACTTAATGCAGGATGTAAATTGCAAATGGTTTAATAACTGTGTTTCCATGACAAACACTGCTATCAGCCAGCCTACTGTTACATATAGATGTGGGCCAATATAATGACTGCCATCACATATTAGTATGTATATATGGTGGTCTGGGATAAAATTGTTCATCTTTTGTTCAGTAAATGAAATTTATAACTAAGAATTTCATATCTGACAAAGTACACATAATTATGTAAATAAAATTATCATCAATATTTTAGAAAAATTTAAAAACATCTAAAATCACAAAAGTATCTATCTTGACTTTGGCATTTACCTTTTAAACATCTTATTAGAATCCTGTTAAAGTTAAATTATAACGACCTGTTATACCACCAAACTGTGATGCAATTAGGAAACAAAAATGCCACACTTGTCAAGCCTCCAATCATATAATTGCCATGCTGCAACTGTAAAGGTGATTTCTGAAACCACGAGATATCAATCAGAAACAGGTTTATTGAGTAATCAGTACAGGGTGAAGGCAAGGTAATAGCACTAGTTAATGGCCAGTTCAATCTTATCTTGTGATAAACAATTCTCTGCAAGGTACCAGTTTAACCTTAACTGTCCAGTACTTAATGATCACTATGAAATCAGTATGGAATATTCAACCGGTTTTCCAAATGATGGCAAAGGTTTCATTCTTGTGATAAAGTTGCATTAATTCACAAGAGGTTCATTAAAAAGGGTATTAATTTCTAGGAAAAAGCCACATCTTATATACTCAAGCCAACTACAGTTAACTGCCATTTAATCAAGCCACAGTTAAAGGGATAATAACTCTTCGTATGAGATCTATATTTCACAATAAAAACCTTGTGAATAACTCATAGAAATATAATATATTCTGTTTTACCACAAAAACAGCAGTTATAGCTTTTATTCTGATATCTGAACTTGTCTTTAGACCACGTGACCTCCATTGATGTCTATACTCTGTTAAAATCTCTTAAGAGATTTTAACAAAAAACCAAACTTTTTAGAAAAAAACCAGGGACTAACTTTGAATGTAAAAATGGATTCATTAACCATTGGTAAGTATGGGAAAATTGTTGTTTACTCCAGGAAAATTCATTTTTTGGCCGAAACGAAGAGTTATTATTGCTTTAACTATCAGGAATACTAAATCTTTCTTTTGACAATGCTATAAAGATATACCTAGCAAATATTTAACATATGGCGCAGATGTTTGCATTAAGAAATATGTAAGCTCTCTGCATTACTTATCTGTCTTCTGTTAATTAATAACACCCCTTGTGTCAAAATTTCTATTTTTTCAATTTCAATTGGAGTTATTAATTTTGGCATTTTCAATAAAAAGTATGCTTCTTTAATGGGTCTATGGTATTGATTCATCAATTTAACCACAATCAACAACCTCATGTACAAAACTAGACAAAAAATCACCTTTAAAAGGAAAACATCAGGTCTCTTAAAAGAGAAAAGTTATCTGCACTTCACTATATTTATTCATTGCAATAATACGAACTAAAGTTTTATTATAAGGAGTGGTTTATTATAATTTATAAGGGTTATGCATGTACCAGCCAATGCCTTGATTGCCTATACTCATGGATGTACTGCAGTAGACCCTTTGTAAGAGGAATACATGTGATACTGTCATCAACAACTCGATCCCAATATTCAGCAAAAAGTGCATAGGTGTTGAAAAATAACATGCAAACCCACAGAAAATGGTGAGTGGGAATTCTGCTAGTAGTTTATTATATGGCCATCGGCAACTCATTCATTTATCACAGAAGGGATCCTTTATGCACATACCTTGACATATGAATAAATTTTAATTGCCTTTAAAACTGTGAAATTTTCACTTAAAAGAGTAGCCTTACTCCACAAATCCATCACAGTACATGAACTGTTATCGAGTCTGGTCAATCTGAGGCAAAAGTAATGCACACAAGCACCCCCCCTCCCAAAAAAAAAAAACAATTATATAACTCATCTGGGGACATAATAAAAATTCATATAATAAATACAAATAACATGTCAAACTCAGAAAATAACTGATTAATATTCACATAAGAAAAGTTTTACACTACCTGCAAAGTCATGAATTTAAGCTTTTAAGAAACAATATCTTAACTTGTACAGTTAAAGGGGTAACAACTGTTCGTATGATATATTCCATATTTCACTAAAAATACATTGTAAACAACTGGTAGAAATATAATAAAATCTATTTTACCACCAAAACAGTGGTTAACGCAATTTATTCTAGAATTTGTGCTTGTCATCACATCATATCATACTATCCCATAGATGACTACACTATGTAATAATCTCTTAAGAGAATATTACAAAAAACCAAACTTTTTAGAAAAAAACAGGGGTTAACTTTGAATGTTGGAATGGATTAATTAACTATTGCTTCATATGGGGAAATTATCCATTGTCCCAGGTAAATCCATTTTTTTTTTTACAAAATGAATAGTTGTTTTCCCATTAAACAAACATCAATGCAAATATCCAATAATGATACGTACTTTGCATATGTACAATGTAAGTTTGCAATATTGAATAATATTGTTATTATCAATCATAATAATTCATGTGTACAAAAGGGAGGGCTTCCAATGAACGCAAACTGACACACAAGCATTTTACTTAACAATACATCCCGGTTCAGGATATCCTAAGATTTAACTGTGAATTAAAACAAACCTGCATGCACGACACATGCACCCCACACGCACAGGCACGTTTGACCTACTTTTTGACCAATCTTCTAACATTACTAGTAATATTTACATATTTTAATTTCAAAGAGTCACCATTACATCGCATAAAAACCTACCTTATATTTCTATTTCTTATTGTTACGATGCATTATCAGTCACAAACGTTGCAATATTATGAGAACATTGCAGACGGATTATATTTTTACCCGCTGGAATGTCCGCCATCTTTCAACGTCATGTGACCCGCGAATGCCTCGTTGTGAAACAAATTAATGGGTTTCTTTGTTGGGATATTTTTAAAGTTTTGTGAAATATTTAGAAAAAATATTAAATGTCATGGCTGTCCTGGTGACAATACTCATTGCTTTCAATATTTCTGTCAATTAATTGCCTTCATTTGCATTCAGAAAGTATATCAAAATAGAAAAAGTCTTTCGACCCAATCAATCGCAGTCATGTGATTGAACAAAATGGCGGCGGATTCCGAGTGATGTACGCACAGGAACTCTTATATTACCAATGTTGGATGGCGTTTTTCAAATAACAAACGTTTATAACATTTCACAAAAAGTCATGTAAATATCGTATTTTGAATTAAGCATGTCAAGTCGGCGAAAGAAGGTGGTATCAATTAGCGAGAGTGCAAATCTGATACCAATAACCGAAGTGTTAGGGAAGTTTTATGAGGCAGAGGAACATAAATGGAGGAGCCTGGACATTGCAAATGCTGAGAATGGACAAGACAGCAAAGAAAACAACCCGAACATTGAAGTTGGGAATGTTTTGTTAAGGTATTAGCTATGTTTATTAATTTTTTGTTGTTGTTGTTGTTTGTTTATATGTTATCGAACTTTTTTGTCGGAAAACGAAAATGAAAACAACACAATCAGAAATTCCAAAAAGCTTATCACTGTCAGTGACTCTTGAGAACAACTGCTATGCGTCTGATATGAGAATTCTTTCTATCTTATGCTGTCTGGTATTTACAGCGAGTGGAAATGTCTTTTGGGAATTTTCATTCAAAGTGATTTAAATAAGGTAGAGCTACTGAGGACCGGTATTTTTTAAACATTGCTCCATTAGTAGTATTATTTATATATCTTAGAAGTATTGATGCATACAAAATATATTATTTATTTTGATGTTATTGGACTAGAAAGGAATGAAAGCAGTATATTTATGTTTGATAAGGTGACTGAAAAATAAGCAGGCATCTGTGACTGGTTTCTCATGCCTAGATCTATCCATCTAGATCAGTCTAACGCCCTGGGAGTTAGGGAGGGAGATAGGTCAGTCCTAATATCTGTGGGAATGGTTTCTCTAAAGTGTTAGGCAAAGTTTTAAACCTTATACTGCCTTAAATTTCAAACTTCCAAAGAGAGTAGTAGCATTTGCTATATTTAAAATTTATTTTGACAATTACTTTTGGCACAATCAAATTAAAGAATGTACATAGTTCATTTTTTTCTGTTAATACAATTATAGCCTAGAAAGAATAATAACAGTAATATACAATGACAATACAGAATTACAGCCTGATTTAAATGCAAAGCTTAACTAAGTTCAAAAGTGATTTTTGAACACACAAATTTATTATGGTGTTTTGTGAGAGAAAAGGAGCTAGACAGCTGCAATATTTAGCCAAGATGAGTGAAAGGCAAAGGAGTGGTTTGATTTATGGCTTCTGGCTTGAATGTTAAATGATACGAAAAAAATATTCACACACTTTTCAGACTGAAAAAAAAAGTAGATGAAAATTTTAGGTGTATGTTTGCTTTTTTATGAAGGAACATTTTTATTAGGACAAAAATCTTAAAAACAGTGTAGGAATTTTAATCAGGTTTTAAAAAGCCAATGTGGTCAATGAATACAGTTATCAAAAGTAATGTTGTTATAGAAGTATTTCATTTCATGTAATGCTTTTATTTCTTTGCGCTAATGCACTATATGTTATGATATCTGTATTTGACCATTAATAGTTAAAGCTATCTTAGTTTCAAGTCTTTTGTCTTCTCCAATTACAGGCACTGCAGAGCACTGAAAAACATCCAGAGATACTTTATCAATCTTGAGTAAGTAATCTGTTTTGACACAATAATAAACAGGTAGGTCAATCATGTGTCTTTGATTATGTGCACGTGCATCAACTCATGGATGGACTCCTCTTATCACATGCAGGGCACTTATTAAAACCCTGGCGTGAGTTATTTATCATATATGAGTTAATAGATAACCATGATCTCAAGCTTGTCACTGGAGGCAAATTTATTGTTCACAAGCCAGAAGTTGTTTTGGTTAACTTGTATTTGAAGAATTATGAACATACAATAAAATATAATTTAGAAATATATAGTGTCATACATAGTTATCTTTCTTGTTTGTATTGATGAAGATTCCTTACTGCTTTTTGAAGTATGTTTACTTGTTTACAGAGCAAGGAAATGTTGCCTACATTTGACACCAGCTCAACCCACTACATTTAGCAATATCAGACTAGTAAGCAGCTCTAAATTGAAAACTGTGTAACAGTGTTAACGGTTTGTTTAATAAAGCTTCAAAGAAATTGTGTGGCACAATGTTTTAATCATCGTCTGCATATATATTTTTGAAAAAAACACTTAAAATTTGCTTGTTAAAAAATTCAGACTGCAGATGTTTTGCCAGTGTTTATCTTTGAATTAAGAGTTCAGTGTTACATGCATCCATTCTGATATTTGCAGGTGAGAAGTGATACTGCTGATGTATCAGTGTCAGAGAGTCCACCTCCAGTTGGTAAATAATTACATTATGTTTTATTATTTAATGTAGCTTTTAAAACTTAATACATACATACTTAATATATAAAGTTTTAATTAATATGATTTTTAATGTTTTGTCTGTCTAAACTAACAATATGTTTTTGTGTTATTATTTTAGAGTCCATAGCGGGAAGGGTGAAAATAATTACATCTAATTCTAAACTGAATGAAAAGGTTAGTTTTTATGAATGTTTGGTATCCTTTGGTTTATATGCTTTTTATTTTTGTTTACCCAGTTCTGAGCAGGAAGTATGTGCTTCTCTATCATCCTGTTTGCATAAGATTAAAATCTAAATATCATATCTGTAATCTGACTGACAGTAACTGCTTCCTCAGACAAAATCATGACCTTTATGTGCTAATCTGTAAAATTGTTAATCTATTTGTGGCACATTTCAGTGCCAGATATGAAGGTTATCATTAATCAAAACTGGTGATAAAGCTATATTAAAGGAATATTACATTAATATTTATCATTTGTCATATGTGTTATACCTTGTGGATTATTCTTGAGTTAATTCTTATATTATCTTACTGAAAATACTAATTAGACTGCATAATTTTATCAAAATATAATAACTAGATAAAAAATAAGGAACACTGGGGGATATGTTTTGAATGCACTTTGATGTTGTTTTCAGAAATGAAATGATCATTTTTATATATAACTTGTTCACAGGCTGAATAGATTTAAATTCTGACTTGTAACTTTCTACAGAAAATGCACTCTAAAAAAATGACAAGGCACATTGTAACATTTTTTTTTAAATTTATATTTCAGGATTTCACTGTGTACAAACATGCTATTCTGTGTGCCCATTTTCCTCAGTTGTGTGCACCCGACCCACCCTCCTCGCCCACTCCAACCCCTAACCCTGCCACCAGTTCAGATACAACACCAGCCAAGGGTTATAGCTATGAGAACTCCACCGAGGGCTCTATACATTACCGATCCCTCAGAGCCATCAGTCCTACAGGGTTCTCCTTTGAACAGCAAGATGAAGCTGCCTCATTGGTCCAGCCTGACGGAATGTGTGAATTACTGAGACAAGCATTTGGACTGGCTAAAGACAGAGCAATGCAATATAATAAGAAAGTATATGACAGTTATGGAAGGAAACCACCTGCAAAGGTAGATATATTGGGTATTTGTTAAGTTATCATTGTTTTTATGCAAGTCTTCAGCAGTTGCAGTATGAGGTGCAGGTATTTCTGCAAGAGATTCCTTGTAAGAAATGCCCTGATCTGTACACATTGATAACTTGTTGATTATCCATGAAATCTAATAAAGATTTAATTACCTCCTGATATTGCCTCTTAAAAATAAACATTTGGACTCAATAACATTCCTATAGTGATCAGTTATAATTGTGGTCACCAGTCTCAGTCCCAGTTATAAAAGCTGGTTAGTCACTGATTTATCTTTGTCTCGCACTTGACATCTACCAGCTACAGGAATATGTATTCTCAGACTTCTGAAATATAAGATAGCCATCTGTTAGACTCCCACCAAATGCACTTTCTCTGCTTTAGATTTCAAACAGGGTGTTGTAATTGGGGTCAAGCTTTGGTATGAATTAAGATGCAACTTGTTAAAAATGTTCTTATTTGACTTATATTAATGGTTTAGAAAGTCTTCCAATTTTGATTTTAGAATATATAATTATCATATGGATAAAGCCTGTGGCATTATAGCAGAAGGGTATTAATTAGATAAATATGAAATGCCTAATTCCAGCATCACATATTTGAGCTAACATTTTTGTATATAATGCCACATGGCTTTTTAAAACATATTTTTTTAAAACATATTTAAAAACATATCTTTTTCTGTTGCATAACATAAAGTTGTATTAAGTGAAAGAGGGTGGGTAGTTTTTAAGAGATTAAAATTCAAATATTGTTATTATCTGCTTGATATATCATATTTACCAGAATAACCTCTCTCAATTTACATGTATATCTCTTTTCAGATCTTAGTTGAAGAGTTGGTTGGCCAGCTGTCAGTGCTAGAAAATAACAAACATCCCTTTTACAATCCTCACAACTTTTTGGTGAGTTCCAATTTACTCATTCATACTTAGAAAACTTCACAGTTTATTTGCTTTTAGAAAAAGTGAAAAGTAGAGAATATTTTCTATAAAATATTTCGCTACTTATTTACAATATCACAGAGCACTTTTTTCACATTTTTATGAATTGAAAATTTTAAGGGCATGCTAATTGAATATTTTAAAATATGCTCATGTTATTTTCCCTAATTTTTTAACTTTTTACATATCCCCAGACAAGGAATGCCTATGACAAATGGCAGCAGCAGCAAAGACTTGTCATCACTGAATTGATCAATAAGTTCTGGCACTTCTCGCTTCCCCCTCTCAGCAGTGGTCAAACGGTAGATCTCTCACGAGTCCATGAAGAATATGAGTATCTCATGAGGAGACTAATCAGGTAAATATTCATGAATTCCTAAAGGTTATCATATGATGCGGCTAGCCATTTAATTCTTAATTTGTCCATGAAAATAACATTATTCTGATAATAGCTGACCATGACAAAGTTAATGAGCAAATGAATTATGAGAAGACAAACCAGTAAAGGGTAGGAAAACTCAGGTCTGGACACTCCTTCAGATGAAGACTATCCAGATATTCATAATTTTGATATTAAAAAATGCAATTCAGTTAGATCAGATGTTAATATCTAAAAAGTGCACAATCTAATCCATCATGTCTTATCATAGTCTTGTTGTTATTTAATAGAGAATTATTTTTCTCTTTAGTTTTGAGACCTGTATGAAGCAGCAGAATGCTGGAACTCCGCAGTATGCACGCTGTGTTCCCTACTCTGCCACCTCTGCCAGAATACTCACAGAGTTTGGGCTCAGATATGGTGTGGTGTGTATACTGTCTTTGTTGTCATGATATTTCTTGTAAGGGTTGGGGGGAGGGGAGCATACACTTGGTCACCCTTTACTTCACTTAAAGAAAAAGATAATATTATAATATATGTTTTGGATTATATGTTTTGGATTACTTACATGAAATGATAGTTATTTGGCTTAAACAATACATTTGTTAAAGTATCAGCAAATACTAATACACTGAGATTTTGAGATTATGCATTTCTGATAACAGCCTTTTACACTTGAACAATCCCCATTACATATTTCTAGGGGGAGTTATACAGAAGGATAGTGTACTTGCAGTATTTAGCAGAGAACTTGGAAAGTGAGCCTTGGTTTGTGGAGCACACTACCTGTGTTCTCTGCAATATCCGTGACATGCTGCCACAAAATAGAGGAAGGGTCATCATGGTGAAGCAAGAGGTGAATACTTTTTGACATTATCGATTTTTATTAGGTTTGGTGTTGACTTTTTGACAGTCTCAGTTGATTCAATTTATTTAAATTTTATCTGTATTGAGTACACTTTCATATATTTTATTTTTATTTATTTATTTATTTATTTATTTATTTATTTATTTATTTATTTATTTATTTATTTATTTATTTATTTGCTTCTGTGTCTCATGTTGCCTGTTACTCTCCTGTTTTAAGATCTTCTCTGTTATATGTTAAAGAAGTAACATTTGATGAGGTTTTAAATAACATAATAAAGTAATGGTAAATGTTCTTACAGTTTGAGAAGCTTCAAACAGCAATTATCCAGCTACATGGTCAGTGTGGCAACTTCCTGACCAAAATGAAAAGATTGTTTCCTGAAAATAAACCACAGAGTGGAGTAGGTCAGTTATAAGTTCATTTTGTAATTTGTTATCAACTTGAAAACCAACTTTGCAGTGTGTTCAAAAATAATATTTGATTACATTTTATTGTATTTAGGTTTGTCTCTTCTCTACTTACTGAAAATAATTTTTTATTGTTTTGTTTTCTGAAATAACAGATTTTGTACTTATAGCATTTAATTCACACTACACAAATAATTCTTTGAAATTGTACCTCTGTAATTTCAAACCAGGCACCATTATTGAGCTGTTGGATAACATCCTGAAGATGAAGGTCTATCTGTCTGGCAAGAAGCAGTCCTCTGTTGGTGACTGGCTGCAGCAGTATGCTGAGGTACAGTGAGATTTTATACACTTCTGTAGCATTTATTATTGCAATGCAGTAGTGAAATATAAATGTATATCTGACAAAAAACTTTGATTTTCTGTTATTCTTTATTTCAAAATAATAGCTTTTTATACTATTTGTCTTGTTCTTTGTACTGTGCATGACTGCTTATCTTTATATCTTGGTCATAAGAGATATTTATATTATTTATTTGTGATATACATGCTGTATATTTTTATTGTAAGAAGCACTTCCCAGTTTTTTTATACATATTTTTCAACTTGCTCATTCAGGAAAGCTTTCTGGTTGCATATGAGAGACACAAGACCATAGCTTCCACTGACCTCAAGATGAACACTGTGCTGGAACCACTATCTGCAAAACTGGTAAGTGAGTTTACCTAAGACAGAATTTTTTCTTTGCATTAGCAGCAAAGAACAGTGATCGTGATCATTGGTGGCAGGAACTTAAATGGGGATTTTTCCATGACATTAACACTTTTTAAAAATATTTGTACTGGTCTCACCAAGTTAAGTTTCTTAAAAAAGAGGGACTGTAGAATCCCCCTTCCAAGTTCTGATTATGGGTACAAAGGGTATTTCTCTATCACCTAGTTCATTTATTGTTTCATAATCAGTTATACTTGGTTGTGTTGTCTCCAATATTTGGAGATAATAAGAATAGTCACTAAGAAATTCAATTTTAAGTACAATTTGCTTTTATATAATTCACTTTTAAGAAGTTGCAATCTTTATAAACTTAGGTAAGATAAATACATTATTACCCTTCAGTATTTCTTTTTTACTTTATCTGTTTTGTTTTTAGCTTAATGTCATTATGTTGAACATCAGGGATGAATTGATTGATTACCGAACAAATTATCAAGCTACATTTGAGGAGTGAGTATTGAATGATGGATCCCAATATATGGGTTTATTCAACTTGCTCATGTTATCTTCAAAACCTTTTATTAGAAAAAAGTAGTATTAGTTTTACCTATGAAACTAATGAAAATTATGTTTTGATTCTTAGACTAGTATTTGTGTTCATGAACTAAATGCAAAGAAATATGTAAGTCTGCATTTGTTCTTTTTCTAGTTATTTCAACATCAGCCAAATTGCAGCAGTTTCCTTTTATGAAAAATTGATGGAAGATGTTGAGGATCTATGTGATACCACACTGCAGCAAACGGTGAGAATTTTTTTGTCTTGGATTTTAACCCTTTGGCAATTTAGAATGTAAATAGATAAATCACTTTTATTTTATTTTCCTTTTATTTCTATATTTGAATTCTTAGTTTGGTTGTGCCATTTTTAATATGCTCAAACATTTTTGTTTTATTCTCCAGACTGGAGACGAGGTAGACCTGCTGATGGTCAGCTTGGCGTATAGACTGTCACAACTTGACCAGGACTGGGCCTGCTTCATCAGACCAAAGTTAGTTGGTCTATTTAGTTGTATTTGTTAAGAAGACACACACACTTAATCAGTAATTGTTTAAGTTTTGCCTGTGTACTTTGTGCAACTTTGATAAGATACAAGATTAATAAAAAGTTTATGTGCTGAATCTGTTTGGAACATTTAACATTCCTTTTTTTATTTATCTATTATTATTTTTTTAAGGTTTCAGAGGTGGAGACATCCTTTTCTGCTTCAAGTTCTGCACTGGCTTTATGTCCTGAAGGAACACATGCAAACACTGGTGCTGGAATCTGTGGCCACAGAACAGGTAACTGAAGTTTCTTAATAACAAGTTATATTTATTGATATTAAAGTGAAAAGCTTTAGTTTGATCTTATACCTTTTCTTATCTATTAGTATTGAAAAGATCTTTTTCCTGAAATGAGATGAGTTGAAAAGAAAATAGCCATAAAATATTTCTCAGTACATTTTTTCTACATGAAATGTGCACTGGTATTATTTTAGTTCCGAATGCTCAAGCTAACATCGGAGCTGTACCAGGCAGCATCCCTGGCACCATTAGGCAGTGATAACAGCAGAGTGCACTCTCCTTCCATGTTCTCCCTGACTCCATCTGTCCACTCAGCCTTCAGCACACCACACCATCTCTCTGGCAGCTCATCAGCACACAGTACTCCTGGTATAGAGGTAAGTTACCACTCAGCATTCAGCACACCACACCATCTCTCTGGCAGCTCATCAGCACACAGTACTCCTGGTATAGAGGTAAGTTACCACTCAGCATTTAGCACACCACACCATCTCTCTGGCAGCTCATCAGCACACAGTACTCCTGGTATAGAGGTAAGTTACCACTCGGCATTTAGCACACCACACCATCTCTCTGGCAGTTCATCAGCACACAGTACTCCTGGTATAGAGGTAAGTTACCACTCGGCATTTAGCACAGTGCGCCTCTCTGGCAGCTCATCAGCACAGATTGAAGATTTTCTGTCTTATGTTAATTTATTGTAATGTGTAATAGAAGCAGTATGTTAAGAAAACTTATCTACAAATTCTAATTTTTCTTTCAGGAGGATGCGCAGTTGAACGGACAGGCCTCAAGGATTACCGTGGAAGCTTTGGTACATGGAGACAGGAAGGGGTCATCTCTCCAGCAACCACAGACTCACTATGAAATCTATCAGAGTAAAGTGAGACAACAAAATGACTTGGACACCAGATCAGTGGATGTGTGGCAGACCGAGGCATTATCGCAAGGACAGGGTGGCTTTGTTACACCTCCAGCCATGCAAGGGGTATTGACTTTCCAGAAGACCATACACCATAGCAAATCCCTTCCAACTCTTTTCACTTCATCAGATTATGGTTCAGATACATCCGATTATTCGCCACCTTTTGGAATGAAGGATGACAGTAATTGGAGATGGTTTGGCTCTCCTGAACTGGAGACTCCAAAGGCGAACAAGCCAAAAAATGGGGTAACATTTGAGAAAGATCCACATTCTTCAGAAAGGACTCCAGTCAATGCAGCAGGCACTGAGGGCATCAACAGGAGCAAAGACAGCAACAGAAATTTGACAGGCAAGATGGATGATTCGGAACAAGAAAAAGGGTTTGGTTTTCCACCTCTCACACATATTGCCCATTTAAAACCTATAGATAATCAAACTCAGATGACAGCTCATGAAGATGTTCTTTCTTCAGAGAGTTTTGAGCAGAGAGAGCTTGCAGATGCCAGGCCAGAAATGATGCCATACTTTGATCCATACACCGGAAGCTATGTTAGTAGGAGTAGCTTCACTGCAAAGCCCTTAGGGGAAGGCTTGCAATTTATCAGTCTTAGGGGGAAAAGTCAGTCACAAAAACCCAGGATTTTAGCAAGTAAAGTCAACAGTGCTTCAACTGCTCAGAGACCAACATCCAGCAGAAAAAGTAGTAGATCACACATTAAAAGCCCCACTACACAAAAGACCCAGCATGGACTATCAGAAATAACATTAGCCGACCCTGCCTACCACCTCCCCATCTCTGGATCTGTATTTGATGTGGTCACCATGTCCCAGCGCTATGTGACTTTTGCAAAGACTATGTGCGACACCATCTGCCCTTTGCCAGTGTTTGAGGAGCACACCCCACCACCCACACCGCTTGAAGAAAGCATGGGTTCTTCCACAGCCAGTAGCAACCCTCTGGATCCAGAGTTTAGTCTGAGAGCAGCAGCCAAGGAAGCCATGTTAGGAAGAAAACAAGTGTACAATAAATTGTTACAGGTATGTCACTTCCATGGATACATGAATTTGTGTGTGTGTGGGTGCATGTGCATGCGTGTGAACTGATTGCATGTGCAGTTAATAAGAGGTTTTAATTGTTATTTATTTGTAAATAAATTGCATTCTTGTGTGATGATGTATAAAATTGGTCTTGGTTTTGCTTGATTTGTGAGATTAATACAATAAGAAAAATAATGGAAAATCAGATGATTAAAAACTTTTAATGTCAGTTGTTTTACCCCATTTATGTTTTCTTTTCAGTGTGTCTCAAATACAGTTTGTTTGTACGCAGATAACATGATGTCCATGGATCTTTGTGCAGTGTTTGAGAAAGAGGGAATAGATTTAGTTGGTGTTGAGGTAAATTTGAAATTAGATTTTTATTTGGACAGCCTTAGTTGTATAAATGGTATTATTGATATTGATATCATGAATGTTTGTAAAATATGTAAAGGATTAATGGAAGGCAGTTTTTATCAGTAACACACAGTCAAACAACAATGCAACCCATTAAGTTGAAAGTAGATTGAATCTATATATACAAAAATACTGTCCATTTTAACTTGAAGCCCCTTGTAAATGAAATTCCATTTTTCAGTTGATTAAGCATTTGAAGAAGCAGAGGAAGCAAGGTCTTATATGGGGCTGTAGACATCAGCTGGAGGGGATTAAGGATTGCTTCTTTTACATGAGGAAAAATCCCAACATACTGTCAGGATCACACGAACCAATTACAGAAAGTGTAAGTTTGTTGGCAAAACAAATTATTAGTGTCAGCTCAACTTCCATAATTGTTAGAGACACTTTTCTGGTTTGGAACATAGTGTAATTTCTAGGAAACCTAAATTCAAGTGGAGATGTCGACAATAACCAAACGTGAATTTCTCTGGATGAGTTTCAGGCCTGTGGCCAGAAATTTCAAAAGTGGACCTTTAACCATGAAACTTACATGTACCTTAATTAAATTTTACCCAGAGGGGACCTTTTCCCTGCAAAAAGTTTTTTTTTTTTCGAACCCCCCCCCCCCCCTAACCCCCCTGGCTACGGGCCTGAGCTTTAATTCAGCTGCTGTATTAATTCTCCAGATGTGTGTCAGGATAAACAATGTGACAGCCTTGCTGGACCTGTTACCTGACCTGTGGGCCAGGATGTCAAGGGCTGTGGAAGCTGAGAGGTTGTTTGAAGAAAGAAGCAGGAGTGGAACTGGTAAAATAAGAGACACATCAGCTTTAATGTATTTCTTAAATCATATATTTTTGAAAATTTGACCCATTACATAATATTTTTTTCAGTTCCGTAATATCATTTTTCTGTTGTCACTTGTTAATCTTTTTACATCCTATAGAAAGTTACAAAATAAAAAAAACAGTTGCACCTCGTGTTGAAATGGTAATAGACTTTATTGGTAGTTTTTCAATGTTTTATTGAAAGAATTTGAGAGAGAAGAATGATGTGAAAATTCCCAAAAGAATAAAATGGTGACCTACATCCATAAAGTTTTAATTTTAACCCATCCCTTTCATCATATATTGAAAAGCTTAAAATGAAGAATTAAAAGAATTGTGATAATCATTTAGGGGAGTCCTCTGCTCATCAGTCCAGCTTTGGTGACAGCGAAGACAGGTATTTTAGTTTCACCAGACAGCTGTCTAGTGACAGTGTGCTTTCCCATGGCTCTGAGGTGACAGACGAGTTTATCCCAAAAATAGGGCTCAAGGTGAAAGAAAAGACTAAACACCACCTTCAAATCATATGGAAAGGGCTCGTCAACATACTGGCTTATAGGGTGAGTGTTAGAAATAAATTTTAATATTCTTGGTGAGAAAGGCTCTATGTCTTCCAATTCTAATTTTGAAATCCTGGCCTTTTAATAGAATTAAAGATATAACTAGAACTGTCAAGTAAAACCCCTTTTCTTAATATGTTATTTTAACCTTCCAGATGAACCTGTTCTTCAAGGATGCCCTTACCTTGCTCCTGTCTATACAGCGCCCTACATTGTCCATTGAAAAACAACTGAAGCCACTCATTGACTTCTTCACTGACCATTTGACCTCCCTGGCACAGTGGCTTTACAGGGACTCCTTCAGGAAGTTTCTTGAAGTTCTGTGGCTCTTTCTTGCCAAGGATTTTAATGCTGAGGTGGAGAGCCTAAAGTACACAAGCATGAACTCTGAGGCCATTGCAGAAGTCATGCTGCAGACCATAGCTGTAAGTCACTGTGGTGAATACGAGGTTGTGAGTTGTGATATATACAGAATCATTAATAGTATATTATGGATTTAGGACATTTTATACATTGTGTTTGTGCTGTGAGGATATCATGGGAAGCTGGAATTCATATCAAATTTGATTTTGATATCAGTTTACAGCACCAACATAACTAAATTGTTCACTCAGCTTCATCTGTATTCTATAAGTAGCAAATACCCTTGGTAATTAGTTTGTAAAGTGTGTCGTCTATTCAGTATCTATGTGCCAATATCTATGTTCACAATTTTGGATTTTTTTTATAGTTCTTCATAAAATATTTGAATGAAGATGACAGAGGATTGGACCTAGACTTTCTGACCACGGAAGTGGTAAGTCGGCATTTGTTATTTTGTTCTTGAACAGATATACCAGCAATTGCAAAAAGGACATCTAAATATCTTCTTAACTATTTCAGTTTTTTTTTCAGGGCACCTGGGACACAGCTGTTGTGCTTAAATTTTTTTTTTTTTCATTTTTTGTTTATTTATTTTTAGGAAAATGTGATTTTCAAGCTTCAGTTGTACACCACACCAACTGTAAGACTAATGAGACTTTACCTACAGCTGCAGGCAGAGGTAAAGAAATTATGTGATATGCTAACTGCAAATGTATACTTTTTTCCATTTTATGAAAATTACTAATAATAAAAGAACCTAATGCACTGAGGTTAAATTCAAATACATAGTATAGTCTGTGTTGTTATTGCTTTATTAGTTGGTAATTCCAAATATTCACCAAAGAGTAGGAAGAGTTAAGCCATACACATTTTAATTTGTTCAGTTCACATTCCTGTATTAAGTAAAATTTATTTCAGAGAATGCAGGATACTTATTCACAAACCCCAGGGTCAGAAGTTCCCAACAAGCTTTTCATTGCTCATATGCAGCATGATTTACATGCTATACGCAAGTGTTTCAGTGGACAGGAACTTGTGGACTGGATTGTCACACATCCACAAGCTCTTCACCCAAAGAAGAAACAAAGCCAAGGTGGGTATGTCACTGAAGGCACATTATAAAGAGACAAAAGAAAAGATTTTGACAGATATTCATTGAAATGTTATTGGAAAATTTGACATGTTTTATTAGTCTCCAAGTTCCAAGTGCTATTCTCATGCACAGGTGTCTTAAGTTGATTGAACAGGATTTGGTGCAAAAACAGCATTTAGCAAATTTTCCTGGACACTTTACTTTAAAGAATAATCTTGAAAATTTTTGGATATTGTTTTTGAATGAATAATTTTTTTTCTTTGCTGGAAGTATAGAGAGATCAAAACAGGATCGAAATCTGTTTCATTGAGTGTTTCATGCCAATAATTTGTTCTTAATGCCTTAAATATAAATCGATATTTATATATATTTTTACATGAGATATTTTTCATCAGTCAGTGTGCTTTCATTCAGATTCCTCTGATAGCAATTACTCGGTGAGCTCTTCAACAGAAGAAAGTGAGTCAGAGGACATGGTGGCCAAAGCAGGGCACCTGGGACAGAAAATGCTGGAGAAAGGAGTCATTTGCAGCGTGGAGGAAGACATGTACAAAGCAGCAGGTATACTGTCTAGAGGGTTAATACATCTCTGTTGTCTCTTGTTGTTTCTGAATGTTGTTACCTAATCGTCCTTAGACTTTTGGGATTGTGCATAAAGCTGATGTAAAGCCCACAGTTGTATATAGCAGACTTTGTAGACAGATGCGAATCCTTTTTTTAAAAAATAATTGTGTATATATCTAATACTTATTATTCCACATTAAAAAAAGTGGATTGATACACTTGTAAAAACTGGTTATTTATTTTTTAACAGCACGGGGTCGTACATACAGTGATTTCTCCAATATACACAACCCATTTGGACAAGTAACTCTAGACAGTCGCCCAGCATCAACTTTCAACAAAAGAGCCTCAGACAACAGCAGCCGTACAAACAAACCCAGTACCTCCATGGGTGCAAATTCACAGGGCAAGTCCACCAGAAATCTGGACAATGGCACGGGCATTGCTGGCAGTGATGACAGTGACTCAGATGAAACTGTGAAAGATTCATCATCATCTGAAGATGAAGGTGCAGAATTTCCCCCTTCTAGCCAAGTTCCTAAGGAGACCTTAGTTGGGGTAGAAGTCCATCATGGTGCCAGAGGTGGACACACCAGTGATAGCGGAATCCAGAGTGAAGGGGACTGCAGCAGACCTACCAGTGGAGTAGGCGCAGCCAAGCTTCATCACCTAGTGCTTCAAGACCAGATTCCAGAGTACCTGAATTCTGGAGATCATGCTGACACTCGGGGAGCAAGTCCAGCATTGAGTCAGAGAGACAAACTGGTGGAGAACATGGGTCCACAAGGCTCTGCCTTAGGGAGACACTCTGCCGAATCATTCAAGAGCAGTTTGAGCAGTCGCCCTGGTTCCTCAAGTACCAGTGACTTGCAGATTTTTCATGCATCTAAAAATCATTTTTACTGCTTCAGCAACATCTTTGACTCTATTACCATGGATGATTTTTGCGGCAGTTCTGAGATGGCTGAGGAAATTTTACTGTCTCTCTCAGAGGACTATGTGGTGGTGTCTGGAGCCAAAGATAACAAGCACAAGCACATTCCTAACTTGCTTCAAAAATGCAAGGATAAAAACGTCACATTGGAGTTCATAGTAGCTGTCTTGTATTCAAGACGCAAAAGGGATGTTTTTGCCCGAGATTTCCTGAAACTCCATGTTCCAGTGGAACTTGTGGAAGGCATGGACAAACCGTTGGTAAAACCTTTTTTTGGATGTTTTGTTCCTGGATAAATGATACTGTTTCCCTGAAAACACTTCAAAGTGGACATTTTTAAGGCATGGAATATACATATTTGAAAATATTGAAGGTGATTGAACTGACTTACACTAACAGACATTTGTATGATGTATGCTTTTTTTTTTCATATGGATAGAATTTGGTCAAACTGAAGTGCAATACATTTGTAATTGTTTGCACAGACCTTCATAAGGACGTTGAGGTTTTAGCAGTATTGTCAAAATATTTTGATGCCTGTATTTACGTGTCGATTTTCAACAGAAGGGTACCATGTGTTAAAAATATTTGTAAAAATTCAGATCTGATTATAATGACTTCCTTTTGATCTTATAATGCTTTCTTATTTTATTCTGTTAGACTATATGGCATCATCAAAACAATTTAAACACTTATTTCCCAGAATATTAGTTATGTTTGAATTCATAAGAAATGTTTGAACAAAGACATTGAAGCAACTGCTACTGGATTACATGGCTTGAGAGATTGTAAATAATGCAGGTCTGATTTGAAGGTGCTTAAAATGTTTAAAAATCTTTTTTACAACACATTATTATGGCATTGTTTGTCTGTAAATTGTATTTTTCCGAATTGTCATTATACCCTGGCAATGCCAAAGTGGATATTGATGGAAATTACTGTCTGTGATATCTTTGTCTTGGGTTCAAGTTTACCAAGATAAAGAGCAAATTATCTTTGTGCAAGAGGAATGGAATATATTTGATAAAGTGCAAATTATCTTTGAGCAAAAGGAATGGAATATATTTGATGTCTATAAACCTGAACTATGAACCTAACTCTCTTTTGAAGCATTTGTTGTATCGTTTGTTATAGTTGAACTGCATTAAAATGGAAAAGTTGTATTATGTAATTATTTTTAAAAAAAATAAAACTTTGGTACCTTGTAGTGCACAGAAGTATTAATCTAAGGCAGAGCACATGTAGAAGATGTAATGTGGGTGGGATGTAAAACTGTCGTCTGTCAAAATTTATTGGTGTCAGTTTAAAAGTAGAAGTTGTTGGTAAGCTTATTTACCGTACATTCCAGCACGATTCTGTGATAAATTATTATAGTCACATTTAACATCTTTACTTGCAAAGAGGATGTAATCATATTGAGCAATCTGGCAGGCGTACTTCCCTTATATTATCCTTGAACTTACATTTAACGTTAAAGTTTCACAGATATTAACAATATTTTTCCTGTAAGATGTTGGAAAAGATGTGCTAGTTGGATAAAGAAAGGAGTTTCCTTCATCTTCTGTTTTTCCAGAAATTCAGTGGCTTTTTAAGTGAGGGGCATGCTGGTTTACTGTGATATGATCATTTGTAATAAGTTTTCTGTATTTTGTGAAAGGTAATATGTTTAAGAGTCAACCGTAGGTTAACCACCTCAACTAGGTAAAAGAGCTATTTCTGGAAAGCTTGCCAATTATGTCACTAAGTACAATGTTACGACTTTCTCATCGTTTTTTCCAGAGCGTAATATTAGCCAAAAGGTCTTAAATGTTCATGTTATTAGCTTTAAAACATTTGCAAGTCAAATTGTATTATATTTATATTTTATTAATAACAGATGTTTTGTGCAGTAACTTATGTATCAGGGATAGATGTTTCAGTTTGCAACGAAATGTAGGTAGTAGAAGTATCAGATGGATTGAACTCCATCTGAAGTCAAAGTTAAATGTTCCTATTGTAAAATAATCGCAAAAATTTGGCTGTTGTTCACCAAAGTACAAAAATTTATTTTGTTTATTGTATGCTTTACCTTATCATGTTCTGTATTCAGTTGGATAATTGATTGCTACGACTAAAATAAAACGGTTGTACAAACTGTAGCTAGTTTATCTGGTTGTCATTTTCTTTTTAAGGGCAGCAAAATAAGCAAGCACGTGTCAAGGAATGCTAAGAATATTATTGTTTCACGGCAGTTTGCTTTTAAAGGAAGGGCTGTGTTCAACGAGAGCGTTGATTTCAAGTACACTTTATGCAATTTACAAACATACATACTATAAAAAATAAAAATAAGAGTTAATAAGTAGAAAGTAAATAAAGAAAAAAGAATTAAATATCAAGGAGCCAGCAAGTTCCAATCTTTCTTTCCTTAGCTCCTATAATTTAAATGGATCGATGCAGAAAGCATTGCCTTTCGTAGTAAGCTTCATCATTATAACTTTCTAGGAAAGTTGGATATGACAATTTTGTAGTTTAGCTTCCCTTTGCTTTCAAAATTTTTATTTTTACATCTTTAATGGTTGGATAATATATTTCCTTTATGGAGCTACTTGGTAACGGTTTCAAATTTTATATAGGTATTATTCCAAAGTAGTGGAGTTAATTCTAGTCGCTAAGCTGATATAGGACTCAAATGCAGTATACTTTAGAAGTGTTTATGATTCTTCCGTCAAAATATATCTCAGTTTTAATGAAACAAGTCAATGTGGAAGTAAGGGCAGCACCCAGTCTAGTCAACCGAGTCTGTTTTCATCGCGCACAATAAATTATAGCTGGCAGATAAAGATTTTTTTTAAACGTCAAACTGCTACACAGTTCATTGGATTCATCATAATGGTGAGAACATGCAAATAATTGCTTAATATGTCGACTGGCATTGAATGGAGACCAAGGAGCCTATCCGCCTTATCACTAACGCAAGGTAGCAGATAAAAATAGCGACCCCGTTATTCCAGTTCTCTTTAAAAAGTCAAGGTCGTTTTTATTCTACACTCAAAGGAAAGAGATTCATCGTTATTCCCACCACGAGAGTGTTATGAGTAATCATACAAATAATCTACGTGGTTTTGAGGACAGAGTTCATGGACTAACCAGACGACATCGGGAAACTGTTCGATGGTGCTATATGTTTTATCAGCATATGTAATAGTAATACGACTTCTTACGGTTTGTACTTACAGGATCTAAACCCACTGCTGCTGTGTTTTAAAATGTCAGACTTATCGCACGTCAACGTTCAGAAATCCTTGCCTGCAGTGTTCATTGTACTGGCAGTATTAACTTTTCCTTCATATAATACAGGTAACATATATCCGTTTTCACTCTAATCTGCTTGAATTAGAAAGTAGGGCCTACCATATATTTACACCAAGAAGTGATCTGGGGCATTTTACTGTGCATGATTTGTGGGCCTCAAGTCTAGGGTTTTATTTTTTTAACTTTTGGGAGAAGACTGGGACTGACCTCCTTCGCCATTTATTTATCTTTTTTGTTTGTTTATTTATTGATTAATCTATTTATTTTGAGCCCCTCACCCCTCCTTCCAAAAAGACTGTAGTCTGTTGGCAGTGTTGTATTGAAAAAGCTATACTTCATATAGCTCAGGTGTCCATTAACGGCATTATGCACTTAATACCATCCCTGATATTTGCGGTCGGGCAAATATATTATGGAAGTTGACAGAAATCGTTAATCGCACCGTCTATGGAAGATATTAATTCTGCCAGTGTTATTATTGGCATTGTGTTCTCTATTCGTACATTGTACAAGATGTTTTGAAGTTAGGCACTCCCTCTACATTAACTAGAATGCCTCGATTTTTCGTCAACCTTCAATGTTAAAGGCGAATGATAAACATTAGTATCAAATGTCACCATATGAAATTGATAGTTTGGGATTAGATAAGAAATTCATTTATAAATGCATTAAGTAACAAACATGACACAATCGTTTTTGTTCGAGGAATTTTCAGTTTTTTTTAATATATATATATATACATATAAAAGTAATGAACATTTTTTCTTTCAGAAAGACAGAACCCGTCTCATCCTTTACCTCCCCTAAAATTTTAATAAGGGGAAAATAAAACTATAAAAAAAAAGATATTTGTCAGTCAGAGGTGACCTTTAAAATCATTCGGCCATTCCCTAAATCTAAATTACATGTACGAAGACGTGATACGTTATTAAAAACCGACTAATTCAGGAGTGAAACTATTGGGGGACGCATATTTATGTAATGTCACACTAGTCTTCACGAAAGGTTTTGAAAAGGATATTTTTTTCTGGAATGCAAACATGGTTGGGCAACTTTCGTTTTTCTTGTAATCAGTGTCTTTCATTCCGTTACATGTACAGCATGATTGAGTAAGATGCATACAGATGAGGTAACAACATGAGATGCATAGCATTGGGTGTCTTTCTACTAGACTATTTATCACTAGTGATATGTGTTGGTTTGGGAAAATATGGATGTTGGAATAAATAATTCAAGAATCAGAAAAGTTACTTCAAGTTTTCATACATTTATGACCGTGGTTTGAACTCTGTTGCTTTATGATACCGTAAATGTCTTATTAGTTTATATGAAGTATCCAACACATATAAACGTGAGCAATAGCCCTACTGTTTTCATCTGATCCATTTTGTCGCTAAAAAAAAATCAGTTTTAGGCACCCAAGAGTGCAGTTCTATCAACTGGTACCATTGGAACCGCACCTACAGCGCCGACTTCAGGGACTCTGCCCAGTGTTGTGCCCAGAGCATTGACAACTGGCTGGGGCTCTTCAGGCTGCAGGAGTACCAGCAGCGCGACAAGGCGCTTTCCTACATCGTGTTTGAGAACAGAACCTTTTGGGATCGAATATGCAGGTGACTGAAACTGCACCTTCCAGATATTAAGCCATCCTCCCCACTCCCCCTAGCCTCTACAAAAATTGATTTTATCAGAAATTCTTTCTGTAAGATTTTATCATGTATTTGTTGCTCCTTTTTCTTTATTATTATTTTTTTTATTTATTTATTTATTTATTTATTTTTTGTCTTATCAAAACTGTTCATTCTTTTCCTTACTGAAACCAATGATTCATTTATACTGTTTGAATCCTGGGTGTGTTGGATCACTTTGAGTGTTTTTGTAGTATTAGATTATCCCAAAATTCCTGCACGCTTTTTGCTTCCACGGACAAATCGTTACAAAACAATGGCTTTAGGGACGTTAGCTTTGTAACCATATCATTTTCGCTCTATTTTATCCAGTAACAGATACAAGGGTTAGGCCCGTGTAAGCCAGTGTGCATTTATTTATTTCCCAAATGGAAAATCAAGTGCCCTGTCTATTGACTGACTCTGACAAGACCAGCAATTCTGCTTGAAATCTTAGATTTATCTTTTGTTGAAAAGGAAGCTTTCGGTTTGTTCAACACCGTTATCGTTCAGAATGATCAATACCTTACTTGCTGGAGACAGGAAGATGAACGCGATTGCTTTTATTTTGTATTTACTGTTCAACATGTACACAGAGTCGGTCCTGCCACCGCCACCTTTCCCCCCGCCACCACCACTGGCTTGCTCTAGTGGCCGTCTTCTCACCATTCCTCGTGCGACACTTTTCAGGCAGTGGCTTGCCTCAGCTCGGTGTGTGCAGGCCCTTCAACCAAAGTGCAGCGTCCAGTGGGGGTCACAATTTCTTCGCAACCGGAGTCACAGTCCGACTGCTTTCAGAGTTTTGACCCATGGGCAGTATGCCTTTTACGACAGAACCTGCGATGGCGACAGAGTTAGTCCTGCAGTGACCAAGTGTGAGTATATTAATATACCACTGTCATATAAAGCTTTACATAATTGTTTTTGTTCCATTTAGCAATTAAGGCATGTGAAGATATTTCATTAAGATTGACTTTTCAATTTAGATATTCTGATGCGATATGTACATCCAGGGTTTTCGAATGGATCGAATGTTCTAAAGGATATAAGAAGTACATTAATTCCCACTCAAATAATACAAAGTTTTTGATTGTCTCCTTGGGATTATCTTAACAGACTGATGAGACTTATTTGTTCATTCCTTTTAAGTGTGTTTTCACAAAGACGTGCGGCGTTCCTGCCTGACAAACACTGAAGCCGAGCGTTTTAAGAACTGCACGGGTCTCACCATGACTGAAATTTATAATACACCCGGGAACTTCTACCAAGTTTATATGGAAAATAAAGAACGCTGGGATGGGTAGATAAATGCCTTATTTGTGTCGAGTTGATGATAGAATTATTTATAACAGTTTACTCGGGTTTTGATTGTGCTACATGTCTCACATTAAAAAAAAGGATACCTACATGTTGATTTACGTGATTGGCATGCTTTTTCTGTTTTTTTTTTTTTTTTTTTCGACACGTGACAAGGCGTTTTTTTTTTTCAATTCAGTGTAATTTGCGTACTCCTGACTATATCATTTGTCTGTGAATATAACTGTCTGAAAATGACTGCCTTTCATGAATGTGTTTCAGATTGGCAAGGGCAGCGTTGCGGTGCATGCGAGACGTGATTAAATCCTCAAGTTGCGCTCAGCATTCTCAAGACTTTTTCTGGCACCTTGCCAAGCTCCAGCTGCCTGCGCTGTTCAACGTGTCCGTTTTAAATATAGAAGAATCCGTGAAAGATTCGCCTGAAGTAGTACGTATATATTCAATTACGATACTCATGTTTTATACACAATTTTTTGTCCTTATTTAAGCTCCAAGGCCCATTTCTTATCTATATCAAATGCCAATTTGTAAGCTCAAGCTGTGGCACAGTATTCAGCAAGGTGTGTGCCGAGATTCGTCATGATGGGATGATGAAAATTTTAACAGTTTTAAAATGCCTTTTCTTTTCAGAACTTCGCCGACTTAAAACGCTGCACTGTTGGAGTGTACGGGGATCCCCACTTGCGCCTATGTGAGCAGAGAAGACTGGTCACGTGCTCAGCTCCAGGACGACAAGTGTTTCTAAGCAACCAGTTCGTGGAAATACAAGGCAGCAATGAGCTTGTCAACCAAAGCCATGACTCTAGAGCCACTACTTTGAAGTGGGTGAGTGGTTTTAGTGTTCATCTAGACTTTTGATGAAGGAAAGTGTGTCTAATAGGAAAAATAATGTAGTGTGGTATAATATTATCAGTACTTTTAGGATCGTTCACTTTTAGGTTGTGTGCACATTTTTGTTTGTTTTTAGTTAAGAATTACCATGAAAAGTTATGACGGCAAAACAATGCTGGCCACCTACACAGCATCGGGCGGGAAACTGCCAGAGACGTTTGACGATGGCAGCAGAACTGTCCTGGGACAAGGTAAAGGACAGTGGTGTTAACGTTATTATCACTAAATAATGTAATTGACAATGCCTTCAGTCATAAGCCAGTATTAGATATTTTCTTGATATGTAACCCTCTCTAAAGCAAGAAACACCGCCGCCCTTCTTTCATTTCTCCAAATTATCGTTTGCAATTTTGAGTTGTCCTTCTTTATTGTCCAAGTTATATATTTAAATACTCTATGTCCAACAGTTTTTACATGTTGTCTAGCAAAGGTATACATTTCCAGGGAAGGACAAGATCATGCTGATGACTGGGTTTGTCACGAGGGTGGTGATATCTCAGTATGCTGTGGGCGTGGTTTACATGGTGAGACACTGGAAAGGGAACTACTTTTTTAGTGTGCGCATGGCGGAAAACATGGTATGGGAATCATTTGGCCTTCTTGCCACTGGGTGCCCCAAGCAGGAATTCATAGGCCTCGGTGAGTGAATTTGTAATGTTTAATAAATCCTTGTTCAAGCATACAATCACTTGACAAAAGTTATAACGACTCCGTATTGGTGAACTTTGTAAAAAAAGTTTTTAAATTATTTTCATTGTTTGTTGTATCATAGGAATTCAAAGATAAAATTGTTTCAAAATATCAGAATTTTAAAATAATCTACCCTTTTTGTCGGCCTTGTTTTAGACAAGTGGATTGGTCACTGGAAAAATGGCCTCACACGTTATGGACCGTCTAGAGTGCGAAGACAAATAAGAGTAACTAAGTGCACAGACGCCTGCAAAGATATAAAGGACGAAGACTTCCAAAGGGCATGCAAGTTCGACTGTATCGTCACGGATGACCCTCAGGTGATGTGCACTAAGTCGTCTTTTTTCTTGGGCCTTTAAAATTAAAAAGATATTAATTCGTTAGAAACTGTCAATTATACGAGTAAAACTGACAATAGTTTAGACAATATGCCATGTCTTTGAATAATATGCCCTGTGTCTATACTTTTGCTTTTCTTTTACAACGAAAAGAAAATTTTTAAAAGTGACTTTCGATTGTACCACCATAATTATTCCATGTAAAAACTCGACAGGATGATATATCTTTATTATCAGTCTCCACTTGAAATCATAGATTTGTTAAATATCAGGAGTTTGTCTTTTTATTTTTCTACAATTAGATTTCCACAATGACTCGAGTTGGCGTGACAGACGTGCGTGAAATAGTGCAGTCTGATCCTGAAGCAATCAAGATGGCTGTCAAAATTCATTCATCTGGGCGTTCTTCTAAATCCAGTGCATTGTGGATGCTGATGCTTTTTGTCATTTCCTTCAATACTCTTTGATTCTCTTTAGACTTATATCTAATCAGAAATGTAGCGACGTTTAATTTATTGCTACTGTATCAGCTTAAGCATTTCATACGCCGTTAAAATGACGAATTTTTCCTTTTTTTTTCGAAAAGGATTCCTATTACAATTTAAGTTAAGGTTGTGTTTGTAGCGCATTGTGATGTCTTTCGATTAACGGTTGATTTTGGCCTTTTTAAAATACGTTCGTTTTGTTTATTAATGGACAGTTAAACACTATGTATGCCTAACGATCCAGTGTAAGACTTTATAACCGTGTTTACGTTAGATAATAGAAGTCTACTTCTATGGTTAGATGTACGATGTCGTCTCAAGGTATAACATCTGAGCCTACATCGAATCACACATATCACTGGGATGTTAAAACAAAATGTTGTTTTGTAGTATATATCAAGGGCAAAATCTTTCCCTAGAATTAGGTGGTAACTGTCGTAGAAATTTTGCTATTTCAGACACTGTGTTTATTATGAAAGAATTATGCTGGTCGTAATTCTTGTTTCAACAGCTGATTGATATTTGTTTAAAACGGAATAAATTGTTTTTTTTTCTTCCAACATTGCCTTGGGATTTATTTCATGGTTTGAAAGAAGGCTATGATTTTATCATGTACATGATAATAGACTTACCATCATTTTTATATAATTAATTAACAAAATTGTTAAGATGCTGAAAATGTCAAAAGAACATTTTTACGTATGTAATAAGTTCAATAATGAGACTGTTAACATGCCTAAGAATTGAATCTAAGGGATCACCACTTATATAGGCTACAAAAAAAAATATAATTTCATCAAAACTAAACAGATCAAGATAATTTTAACTTGATCTTCACATTAGTCCTAAATCAGTCCTGCAAGTTTTAAAGCAAAATACGACACGGTTTTTATGTTATTTGTGTGACGGTAGATAGAATATGCTCAAAGAGCAAAAAAAAAAAAAAAAACCTTTTGACAAAAGTGGGTCGATCAAACTGATTTTCAAACTCGACCTGTATTTTATGAATATTCACCAGTTCTGAAAATTTGAAGACAAAAGGTTAAATGATTTTCATTTAATGTGTACGAAGGTGGATAAAATATGCTGAAAAAAAGCGAAAAAAGGGCATGACTTTTGGGAAAATGTTTCAATCCAGTTGATTTTCGAAATTCGACCTGTACCTTACGAATACTCACCAGTTCTGTAAATTTGAAGACAAAAGGATAAATAATTTTCCACTTATCGTTATAATAACTGTGCACGGCGACGGCGACGAAGAACGCAGGTGACGGTTATATGTACAGATACAACAGTGTCTGTACAAAAGAAATATTTCTTTATAATTTAACTCTTTGGTGATTTGCTTTTCCTTATAAACGTTTCTTTTGCACGTTTAGTTCGTCGCGATGGCAACGTCTCTTTAGAATGCCCCCAAAAAAGTGTGCTGTAATGAGGTAGGTTACAGGAGACGCACTTAAAAAGCTGAATACCTGAATTATTTTGCCATATGATAAACTCGTTACCTGCTCCAAATTACCACACACCTTTTCACAATTAACACTAGAGGTGGCGCCATTTTCCCAGCCACTTACGTACAAGTAAATATAGGGCACATAAATCTTTCAAGCAGATCTTGTGGCATATGGTGTTTTCAGTGAAACGTAACTGCTAGTTATTGCATATTTGCCCAAACCAAATTTTTCCAAAGATTACAGTGTTTGGATAATATAGCTGGAGGTGTCATCCTGCAACTACTATTTGTGTGCGCTTACATCTTAACAGGATGATGCAAAGCCGCCATACATCAAGGATTATTCAGGTGTTCATGTTCCCTGTACATTTTGTACTTGGTCTGCGGTGAGTGATCCAAATTAGGCTTTAAAAAAAATTAGGCTTTTAAAAAAAAACATCGATTGTCTCCGATTCTATTCGATATATTAGGTATGGTATCACGGCTTAAGGCTATAGAGTAACAGACTTGCGTAAAATAAATCGTGGATCGCTCTCTTCTCTCTATCTCTTATTATTCAAGGCTAAAAGAAAACCTCTTTAGATTAAAATGATACATTTTATTGAGTGAATTTGAATACTATAATCACTCTCAATGTAGCTAAATAATCTGATTCCAGGTTGATAGGTTTTCTATATCAGAATTATATTAGATTGGTTATGTTTGCTGAACTCGAAATCAGCCAAATACCTTTTTAGCCAATATTAATTAATTATTTATACAAATCTTTTATCTGTCATTGAAAATACACAGATATTAGGCCTACATCAAGACCGCTGTATAGAGGACTTAAGTCTGTGCAACAAAAGTATACATCATTATAAATCTGACTGTTGTGTAGATCATAATAATAATAATAACAATAATAATAAGCTTCTTATATGGCGCCTTACGGTACATTATACCTCAAGGCGCCTTACAATAATGGATAATATGACTAAAATCATTATCATGACTACATTTTAATCAATATTTAATTCTAAAACACTCATTGGAAACCATTTAAAATTACCACTACTAAAAATCAATCTTATTAAAATATATAAAAAAATATAAGAGACAGACAGATCTAAAATGTGGGTCCTTAAAAGGGATTCAAAATTGTCAAAGTCTTCTGCTTTTCTAATAAAAGGCATTCCAAACTTTGGGGGCAGAGATTTTAAAAGCCTGATAGCCATAACTTTTGAGCCACCCCTTCATATAACACCCCATCATTATTAGTTGACACACAGTTATTATACAAACTGGAAATAATGTGTTAAAAGTGAACTTAAATAAAACCTTGAACGTTAAATCTTGGCCTTGGTGAAGTCAAAATTTGACCCTAACACTCAACTTTAGCTATGATTTACAGTAATACATAAATGTTATTTCTACATTATTAACTAAAAGAAAAGAAATGTCCCTTGCATTTTACTTTTTTGCATTGACAATTTTCCCTAAAAAAGACATTTCGGCTTTGAATGTACATATCTCAATGCTTAAAATTATTAAGACAAATATATTTAAAAGACTATAGACTAAAATATGAAACTAAGCCACTCAATTATGAACAGCTAGTGTGGGCAAATATAACACCCATTACTGTATCATTCGATACTTAATGATACACTGCATATTGACCAATTTTTCTATATTTTCAGATCACTACTAACGAAAAACCCCAGAGAAGTGCACAGCGAGCTAATGGCACCTTTTCTTCAAGTCTTTGGTTTGGCAGCAAATTCTGGAAAATTTTCAAAGTTTCTTGTGGCCTTCACTTTTCCAGTATTTATCGCCATATTTGCGTTTGTTGCGGCGGCATTTTTCACAGTTTTGATTGCAATAATAGTACTCATCTTCACTATATTTACCGGATCTTTGTTTTCGTTGCAGACTTATTCAGTAATATTTTTGAAATTGATCATTCCCATGGCTGCAACTATGACATTCATCCTGGGAATTCGACAATTTTTTCGGTGAATTGAAATACATTTTATACAGTGTATATACAGTTTATATACAGAGCACGTCTACAAAAATGTAGGCTTAAAATAGAATTAAATACACTCTCCCATCTATACAAATAGTCCTGCCAAGTGTCACAGGTCTGTGAAGAGCATACAGATCCTCTTAAAACACTGAAAACATTTTTGAAAAACATAAAATACATTTTAAATACACAGGCAGAATTCTTTACTTATACCTATTGGTAGGCACAATAAATACATGAAAAAATACGCACGATATGTATAGGCAATTAAGATCACATATGTAACATAACATAAAAAGACAGACATGAAAGCACCCGCACCTAAGGAAGCAAGTATTCAAATTGATCATCATACCGTATAATTTTCTGGTATGTATGCTAGTTAAATACCCTCCTTTTTATACACCCGTCTTTTCTTTGAAAATAAACAATGTACAATCTATATAATGGTGAGTAAGATATACAGTGCCGCCGGAATCTCCCCTTACTTACCCTCCGGGTCGCTGCGGGTTGTACGGACGGCCTGGCTCGGTAACTATGGAAATAACATTGTCATCCATACGCTGTTTGGTTTCTGTTAACAATAGTCCCATACCCTGCCCGTCGGGCAATTATCGTGACAAACTTTCTGCTAACAAAAGAGCCTAACCCTAGCTCGCTGAGATAAAGATCGAAGGTGAGCGTGGTCGCAATTAAGTGTTCGTCCAAGAGTTAATTGACCTTTAATGCGCGGTGGCTTCACTCTACTTTGATCACTCTACTCAGATACGGAGATTTTAAGTATAAGAACTTGCCAACAGTGATTTTTAAAAGTCGCTTTACCAAAAAGATTCGGTGATGACAGCAATTTTCGTGTACATTGTACTATGAATTGATTAAATTTACATAGAGTTTAATAAATGAATTTATGAATTTATTAAAGATCAAATAAAACACTACTTGTACATGTAATATTTATTAGGCTTCAAACTGTCTTTCCTATATACATATTATTAACAAGATTGAAATTTATTTTTATAGTATGTCCTTATATATCTATTAGTTTTGTTCATAGACGAAATGCATTTTTTCCAAAAAGACTTGTCAGTTGTTTCAGTGATAAACATTTTGTTAGCCATATCTTTAATATAGTTCAGTCTATATTTGCATATAGGATCTCTCTCATCTACACCCGTAACATTTCTGTCCTTTCGTATTCGTTCATCAATCGTAAACAACCTTCCCATCAACTGAACGCAAAAGTTGCCAGGGGAACTTGCCCGTTGTCGAATTTCGAATATTTCTTTATTTGACAAGGCGACGGGTGGCCGGCCGAAAGACTGATTCCTTGATTCTGTAGGACACAAAGTAGGAACTGTTTCTCTATCATTGTTTGATATGTAATTCAAAACGATAGGAATAGTTCATCTTTACGATCTAAAGCCCAAACTTAACCAAAAGCCTTCTTCATACTTAAACGCATCAAAATAAATTAATTTAAAAAACTGGATTACAATCTCTCGGGCTAACTTCACTGGTTGGCACGTGTCATCTCACATTAATTAACAATCAGTTCAGGTTAGCTTTATTCATGCTGGGTAAACACAGTGATTAAGCCCTGACTATTACATAATCACTACTGTGTGACACGCGTCGTCTAAAATTAATGTTAACATTGCGATGACGCTCTTCAATCCAAACTAATCAATTGCACATAATATTAAATCAACTGACACAAACAGGATTGTTTGTGTATCTGGACTTCCTAAATGGACAATAAGTATTTTGTTTAATATGACCTGTTTATGTCACTGATTTCCATGCCATCGTGTCACCTGCCAAGTGAACGGTATAAATCGACACTCAAATTTTCCAAATCATCACAATTCCAAGATGCCTCTTAGCGATTACGTGCGTCTGCGTATCATCGCCCTCCAAGAACAAGGGGTGCGAATTAAAAACATAACCGCACAAATGGAAAATGAAGGCCATAAAGTGTCGCGACAAGCCATTTACTATGCGTTAAAGAAATACGACGAAGGGCTTGGTATTGCAGATAAGCCACGAAGTGGACGTCCCTCAAAGGTTGACCTGCGCCACATGAACGTTATAGACGAGGAGATGACCATATTAACGCAGAAAAGTGTATTATACAGTAATAAATATATAAATCACCTAAAGAAGATGATTCCAGCGGTACTTGAGAGAGAAGGTCGTGCATCAGGCTACTAAACTAGCAACACATGTAATAAAGGTAATGAGACATTGATATTTATTTGATGTATTAGCTATTTAAAATTTTCCATTTTAACTACGCTTTTGTTGATCGTGACTTATTATCATCAAATAAAATTGTTATACAGGGTACGTGTTTTAAAACTAAGCCTGATTTGTTCTTCAGAGTTTTGTTCTAATATTTGACTTGCCTTTACTCGAGTCTTCTGTTGCAGTTGACACATAACCCGGTATTGTTTGCTCGTGTCGATAGCAATCTCTTTGCATCAGCTATAATAGAAACTTTAAGTGAGGCAATTAAGAAGGGGCAGACCGTGTTCATTGAACCGACTAATTTGGGTGTCCGATAAGGATTTCTTGGGGATTCCCCTACCCTGTAATTATCATACGGACTCTATTGTTCGACCATATGGGGCAGGGTTGGGAAACCATACGGCCATTTGGTAAGGGGACATTCCGGCGGCACTGTAGGTACCGTAATATACAAAATAAACAAAATAACAAAAAAAATGAATGGATTAAGGGGGTTTAAAACGATTATAGTGAGTTCACAGAAAAAGACAAATGCAACTGCCATATTTGTACTATCGCTTCTGAATGGATATGTAAGTAATCGTCGAACGTCGGACGCCGATTCAATTTCCAGAAGTAACGCATTGAACTAAAATAAAAAATGATACATAGTTAAAAGCAGCATGAACTGTGGCATAATTTAAGATATAAACGACTTAATAAATTCTCCAAGTTCTATTATAAATTCACTCATAAAGATAATTTGAAAAGTTACCTTCACAAAAAGTATCATATGGCTGTTGTTAGGTGTATACCAGAGCGTTTATATCTACTTCCTGGTTGTCCGACCGAAGCCTAAAGAGAAAGATATTACACAACACTATAATTTTTTATTTTCATGAAGACACAGAAACTTTTATCAGGAAGAGGTTAGCGGATTACACTGAACATATTACGGAAGATCATGTCTTTTCCAAAGCATTTAATTTGACTATCTAAGTATCTGAATAAAACAAGTGCATCTTATCCTCTACCTGTGGTTCTCCCCTCCTATAACTTCTTGGCATTCCGGACAAACGCTTTCTTCCATAGGCCTTCCACACTCAGTTACACAGTAGATGTGACCATTGGGACACTTGTACCAATGACTCTGAGGACCAAAGTCCATTGCTTTGACTACCAGTTTAAGGCTCTCTGTGTCGGGTCCACTGTACTGCTTCAGAGACGATATCAAACGCGTGACTGATTCCAATGTCTCCTCGGTTGGAGGGTGTCTCGTGTTAATCTGCTTAAAACCACCCATCGCTTCATTTCCATGCTCAGTGAGCCTATCCCTTTCTTCCTTATTCTCGACAGGATTGCCCTTGAACTGGGAGGTTATTGAAATTAATATCTGAAAAAGGCTGCCTGCTAGCGTTAATCGTTGGACCTCTTTGACGAGTTGTCCACTTTGATACTCTGACAATGTTCGCTTCTTTGAAAGCCATAACTTAAGCTTTGAAATGTCTTCTTTTACATCTGATACTGTATGCATGAAGGTTTCGTCTAAAAATGGGGCATCTTCAAACTTGTCATAAATTTCGCAAAATTGACGCTCTACTTGGTCTATTTTGATTAATGATAGTGATACTCCTTGCAAGCTTCTGAGTATGTGGCTCATTTCACACTTCTGTACTTCTTTTAACAATCTACTTCCAAGTTCCGAAGGCACAGTGTTCTCCCTGTCTTCTAACTGTGCAATAAGATCCTCTTTCTGTTGTTTAAATAACTGAGACTTGGATTCTTGTAGAATCCTTTTACGGACTCTTTGCATATCCCGAAGTGTCTGTTTGAAAATGTTTCCGTACCGCTGTGTGCTGTATAGTGGTGTCCTGCAAATTGGACATGCCTTCAGCTGAATGGAATGGATATCTGAACTTTGTTCATATTCCATGTAACGGTCAAGAAACTTTCTTTCAAACATATGTCCACAATCTCTCAGCATCATCAACCGTGCTTCGCTATCGTTTTCCTCATAAGAATACAACTCCAAAATTTCCTGTACATCATTTTCATTGCATATTCTGCATAGCTTTGGGTGCTGTTCGCCACAGAGTCCCATGCATGGGTGACCACATTCTAGAGTCTTCTCACAGGGTTCATTGCATGGCTCACGATCACACATTTCAAAACAAAGTTTATTACACTGGAGATGTGTACAGCGCCAACGGCATGGCTCTCGACAATTTTGGCATATATATGAGCATCGTCTAAGGCATCTGTTGTGAATGCATCTAATTTTGCACGGCTTAGTGCATGGTGGACAGGATTTTGCACACGGCATATTACATTCATGCCCACAGAGAAGTATCCTTCCGCAATGTGCACTGCATGCTTTGTGAAGGCGCCCCTGCATACATTCTCCACAAGTCCCAGAACACGGGTGGTCACAGTACTCAAGTAAAGCTACACATGGCACAGAGCATACTGCATTTTTGCCAATGTAACAATCGGTCTGAACCTCATGGCCACACCTGAGGGTAACCTTCACCGAGCCTTTACACTTACTTGGCACTGTGCACGTATCTCCACATTTTTCTTGACAGGTGTGGTCACATGGCAGGACCTTTTCGCAAGGTTCCCGACAAGAGAAATTTGATTCTGGTATGTGACAAGGTACCATCTGTTTGTGCCCACATTTATGTATAATCTTTGTAACTTCTATGTTACAAGGGCCGCAATTTTCATGAGTGTAACAGGGCTTCTGACAACGGTGACCTTGGCTGCACATCTCTTTTTCACATGTCTTAAGACAAATTTGGTTTTCATGCATCACATTGTCTGAGTGACACTTTCTTGGACATGTGTGACCACAAGGTAAACGAGTTTGGCATAGGACTTGGCAACCTCCTTCAGGCACTTTATCAAAATCTTTTCTGCATCGCACTTCTGTAATTTTATCAGGGTGGTTCGGACAACACAAATTTAGGGCACTGCCCACATTTCCCTCTTGATACATTTTATCTATCAGCTTCCTCCACACATCACTTTCCTTTTTGTACAACGCAAAGTTACCTATAGCATAAAACCCTTCCTTGGCTCTAGATAACGCAACACACACCCTGTTGGATGTATCCAGAAACCCAATTTTACCTTCTTCATTGCTTTTCACTAATGATAACAAGATGATCCTGTTTTCCTCCCCTTGAAAGTTATCGATTGTGGCGATCCTTGATGACATTGGGTGTTCTTTACTAGGAGTTCTGTTATATTCTTTGTCATATGGAGTATTTGCTTTAGATTTTGTGTTTTGGTTATCTTCTGCCTTCATAAGTTTTCGTAATACATTGGCCTGCCCAGAATAGGGGGTGAGAATTGTGATGTCGTGTGGCTGATAACCTTGTTGAAGTAAGTACCCGTGTAGGGCAATGATGAAGTGTGCTTCGTGCATATTGGATGGGCTTTTCTCAAACTCCTTGATTTCTGCCTCATCATGAGTCACAAAAAACAAGTTCCTTTGGACTCCGCGGATGGGTTTGATGTCCAGAACAGATTTATGGTCAGCCAGGCTGTCATAGAAGATCGGCACCAAAAATTTTGCAATTTCTGGTCGCATTCGATGCTGCTCTTTAAGACAAACGTGTGGCAGTTTGTTGTTTATTAGCCTTTCAAACAGTGAAATATCAATATTGTACCTCTTTGCCAGAGCATAAACAGTTGGCTTGGGCTTAAGCTGCTGATGGTCGCCAATGAGAATAAGATGCTGACTCGATGATGTTAATGTGCTAGTGATGTGTGATTCCAGGCACTCTGCAGCTTCTTCCACGATAATAACTTGTGGCTGAAGTTTTTCTAAAATTTTGTAACGTATTGCTGATCCAGTTGTGGTCAAACCGATGACTTTTGCATCTTTTAAGATTTCGTAATCTTCATCATTTTGAATTTCCTTGTACTTGGCCAAAGTATCTGCATATTTTGTTTTGTATGCAGTAACTTTTTGATCGATAATGTAACGAAAACGCATCACCCATGCTCGATAAAGTTTCCATCGGTCACTGATAGAAAGATCCCAAACATTTTTGACCATTGTGGACTCTAGTACATTACCAGCATCTTGGAGTTCCCTGTGAACATTCTGTATTATGTCTGGAATGTGATGCGGGTGAATTTTCGCCCAAATGCCTTTCAGTTTGTTCTTCTTCATGTCATCCTGTAATTTGACTGTGTCAAGGGCAACGTACGACCGAAGGTGCTCTTCATAATCTTCTTTTTTGCCTCTCCAAACCTCTTCAACAGAATATTCCATTATTGATTCAATATATTCGATCAACTCGGGGTCAATGTTCTCATCACTCGTTATTTCACCGGACTCAGTTTCTCTTACTTTCTGTTGAAAGCTTGGACGAGACGGTTTCTTAGCATGCCCAGATATCGAAACATTAAAAACGTTCAACCACTTTAACAGTGGTTGTTCTGATTTACAGGAAGAGAAAGCCTGTTCTTGACTGAATGATATACAGCCGTAACTATGTAGGACACCTTCGTTAAAAATGCATGCGCGTGAATCAATTTTCCCCAGCACTGCCTGAGCCATTTTGAAATCCCCTTCGATATCGGCAAGTTCTTTCTTAGTCCTTGAAATCAAACGATTTCCTCTTTCATGGCCTGACTTTATCTTTGAGATGATATCTCTTTTGATATTACATAACATATGCTTGCTGAGCATCTCACTTTTTGACCTAGAACCAATCCTTATCATGTCACTAGTCTGTTTAATATGTTTGCTACTCGTCCTTAATACACCTTCTAGGAACTGATCTAGTGCGTGATTTGTGTAGCAAACAACCAAAATTTGGGTATTAGAGTTGCTGTTGCGTCGCTTGTCACTGTTCTGCAGTAGAAGTTGGACAATTTTGTAACCAACATGAGTTTTTCCTGTTCCTGGCGGCCCTTGAATTATGGCAAGTTCTTTTGTTAATGCCAAATGAATGGCTCTTCTCTGACTTTCGTCCAAGCCAAGCTCATGAGCTTCAGGCCACTGTTCAAGGTTAAGCACTGGGACAAGTAACTCTTTTGAAGAGTGAGCATGTCCAAAATGGGCTGCATCAGTATAAGATTGTGTTAAAGGACTGAAATCATACAACGTTTCAATTTCCCTGGTTTGTGGTGATGCTGGTGCGCAGTCTTGATTCATCGATGTAATATCTGAAGATGTTAATGCGCACGTTGGACTCTCTAGAATGCATGAGGCGATCTTTGACCTACCTGGACTGCCCGTGAGAGGTGAACTGTGTGCTGGTAGCGTCGGGTTGACTGACGGCGACACTGGGCAGTATGATGGTGAGACCGGACTGTATGATGGTGACAGGGGACTGTATGATGGTGACGGCGCTCTGCGGGGCGATCTCCGAATGTCCTGGTATGGCAGCGACATCGGATAATGTAATTTCGGCGTATGGACCATATCTGCACTTCCGGGGTGGAATGATGGTGACCCAAAATTGCTCATTTCAGTCTTTGGAACTGTTAAGTAATACGGCGGGGAAACAATAGTTGCACAATGCACTATATATTTCATAAATGGAAAATCTTCCATCTCATCAAATCTCTTTAGAGATTTTAAAATGGGTTCATAACCTTTAAAGAATGCAGGTGATTCGAGCATTTGAAATTCTTGATTCATGAGTGAATGAACATATTGGGCAGAGGAAAAGAAATGAAGATAAATAAGTCCTTTTTCAAGTGCTTTGACATCTCTATGGCACCCTGAGATTGTAGCATAAACAATACTATTTAGGTTGTCGGTAAACAAAAGCACAAGTGAACCACACATCAAACGTTTCGAGTATCCCCATTTAACATTTTTCAAAGTTGATGTATCAAATTGCACTCGATAAACGATCCCACACTGAGGATCTATAACGCTGTATGGGAGGATTCGAAGCTTTTTGTAGATATTGTCTACCTTCTTGTCTAAAAAATAATCTCTCAGAGAAGTTCTTAGAGGCTGAACAAAATCTTCACGCATAAGACGAAACTGTACATCAAGGTAGTCGTGCAACGATTCATAACTTCCTACTACACGATTTTTTCTTAAAAACGTATCTTTCTGCAGCAAGTCTTCTTTTGAGGGGAGAACTGAAATTTCAACAAAGTCATCCGGGGGCCCCATTTCAATATTGCTTGACTTCTTTTTAGCTCTAGATATACAAGTATCCGTGATGCGTTTGAGACTAATTCTGTGCTCTTCCATTTCGTTTGGGTCTTGACATTTCTCCTTAATGTTCATAATTGTGGCATCTAACGCTGTAGTCAAGGGAAGAAGTTTTTGCATGATTCTTTGGGCATCGACAGTAATGATGATTTCTTTCAAAACCGTCATCAATTGTTTGAAAAAGTCTTCATCCCGGGAGGACTCAAAACTAATACAAAAATTACTGATGAATGATATCAAATCTGATCCATTTTCAAGAAAGCTGGTATTATACACCTTTCGTAACAGCTCTCTTTTGTTGTTGTCATATGTAGAAGATGAAACATTGGCCAATGTTTTGACTACAAGGCGTAATTTGTCATTAGACAGTTTCCCCGTTTCCAGTTCTTTAATAAATATTTCACCATCTGATCCAAGCTCCAATGCAGCTTTATCAGGTTCCAAAAGTGATATATTTTCCAGCCGTTTATATCCAAGTGCTTTGCAAGTTGCTGTTTTTGCTTTTGAACCACTTCTGTTTGACCTCCCAGTATTATTTCTATCCCTTCTCCCCGTTTTCGTGTCAGTTTCTTTTATCTCTGTGACAGATTTAACACACTGGATATCCCTGGAGTGGGAATTTCCTCTCAGTGTTTTTCCTGAACTTTTTGTTGAATAGGATTCGTGCCTAAAGGCTCTTGTTGTGGTTGCCCGCTTGGAAAGATATAGACCACTCTCATTAGTTTCAGACATTCTGTCTTTGTCCAGTGTAAAGCTGTGATCGTGACTATCTTTCCTTTTTCTTTTTCGAATGAAGTCAGCCCTCGAGCGAATCGATTGCAATGTGCTCGTTCCTCTTTCTGAACTGGCAGCTGCATACTGGATATTGGCGTGGAAGTGTCCCCTCTGGGTTGTCCCTAAAGTTGCTGTTGAATGGGGAGATGCATACGTGCAACTTCTTGATCTGTCAACATACTTGGTGGCTTTTAGGTGTCGCTGTTGTCTTCTATCAGAATCATATCCACCAAACTGATGCATTCTATCCTTGTGCAGTGTCGTGCCAGGGTGGTTGGTGTTCCGGTGGTTGGTGTTCCGTTGGTCTCTGTGGAACTTAGTAACGTCACTTTCATAACCTCTTTCCAGTTTGAAGCGCTTGCTGTAAAAATGATTGTCCTTTGATACATGGTTTTGTGTTTTAACAGAGAAGTTTTATTGCCTTCGACGCACAATGTCTAGGGAATTTTAGTACCAGTGTGTTCAATTTCAACTTGCAAAATGCAGTTAGTCGAATTTTATAACAAACTACTGGTCATAATCTACTTTTAAAAATAATTCTTTTACATAACGTTGGGTGTAGTCAAAGTTTAAGGCTATGTACATGTTTAATTCTACGTGTACTTTCAAACATTTTAAGTAACTTTAATTCTGTTTCCAAAATGGATTCTCTTCAATAATACGCATATTTAAAACATTTTCAGGTTTAAACGTAGTGGGTATACATGTATATATTCAGTTATACAAATCATCCAAAATACATCATCAAATGTATCATCCTGTAATCAGTTAGCATTAGTTATTATTATTATTTTTTTAAAATTCTTGGTCTATTTTTTTGTTGGGTTTCTAAGGGCCAAAATTTGTCTTTTTTCAGTGGATAGGCTAGGAGTGGATTTCATAAACTACATCAGTATATAAATTAGTGTTTCCGATACGCTGCCCGAGTGAACGATATATTTTCTGGGGTGTGTCTGCCATTATATATATATATATATATATATATATATATATATATATATATATATATCACCTTGAAGTTTGAAGAACTTAACATGGGCAGTTTTCGGCATGTTCTTCCTCGACATAATTTCCTTATTTCTGACTTGATATCAGAATGACATAATTTCCTTATTTCTGACTTGATATCAGAATGGAATGATGAAAGTTGCAACTACCATGCAGGAAAAATCTTACTTCTTAACGGTACATACGGACCGAGCATTGGTGGAGCGTGGATTCACAGTAACACAAATAAAGCACTTCTACCAGTTTCTTATATGACTCAAATTGATTCGACATGCCAAGGGATAAACTGAATAGATCAATTGATCAGCCATAAAAGAGCTTTAGACTGCTCCTTTCTTTAAATTTTTGGTCAAAAATTTAACTTACTTTCGTGACTTACTTTTCTGCCCCATTGACATACAGCATAGAATGCTAGCAGAAAAATCCTTTCAAACATCATTTTCGGGTAAAATTAAACTATGCCTTTTGGCAATTCTCTTAGTTATATTACTTGAAACTATATGCTGGCAATTGGTTGGCTTTTGTTGCCAAAATTTGACCTCATATGCACCTTTAATGAAAATCAGTGAGCAAGTATCAAAAGCAGTATAGGTATAATATGATGCAAAGGACAAACATTGTAAGAAAGAGAATAACCATATCAAGTGCCACCCCTGTTGTGTGCCTGTATTTCCCTGTTGTGAACCTGTATTTCCGTTTCTCACACGTCATAACTAAAACTTTCAAATACTAGACCATCTATCTTATTTTGTTTTAACATATTATATTCATGGAATATATATCCGTAATATAGTCCTGTTGGACCTAATATGAAATATAAAAATGGAATCATCTATTAAAAATTAAAACGATTTTTAAAAATAGTAGGCCTAGAATTACACATGTCATCTTTCGCCTGATTTTGTCACCATTAATAATGTATATCCAATTTGCTATGTCGAATAACTCAATTTTACTGACTGAAAAATGTCTAAATTGCATTGTTCGCAGTAAACGTAATTCGCCATTACACTTCCCGGCCTCGCTTTCTAGCTCACGCACTTCTTTATTTGTACTTATGATGGATGTTATGAGTCCTGCCTCATCATGTGCTCTGTGTCCTTATCAAAAGAATCGCAGACCACACAATGCACTCATATTTGATAAAAACCGATAGCCTACTTATTTTGAGCTATCTAAGGGATGAGTTGTAATATGGGTTTCATATTTCATGACTTCTCTTTTTCATTACTATAAAACATGTGATAGGAAAAGTCATATTGACAAAATAAGTAAATCGTACTTACCGATCTCTATCTCTGTCTGGCGTTAGATGTGAAGAGTTTCTCTCATCTCCTCTCCTCTGATTTACCGCATTATTCTCACTCGACTGATGACGCCGCTTTCTATTCAGAAACTAAAAGTACAAGGAAAATGAAATAAAGATAAAGTAAATAGTTTCAAGCTGCTACGATATCAAATAAATGTAAACTTAATATACTACATGTAAAAAAAGTATACTATACACTGTATTTTAAGCAATGCTAGGACAGAACAAACATTTGGATATTCTCGCGAAGGTGTATGGTAATGCTATGCCCAAAACATTTTTGTTATCACCAGCAATATGTTTCAATCAAGCAATTCGAAAATTTGCACTTTGTACTCGTGCAAACCCCAAATTAACAGTCAACATAGCTACAGCTTTCCTGATAATTTGATTCGGCATAAGATAACTTAAGTTGATGCCATATTTACATATTACAAATGCACCTTCTGACACAAAAAAGATTTTGGAATGAATATACCCAATACTAAAAATGCAAATCGGGGCTTACCTGTCGTAGATCTGGAAGCTTTGGCGGGTTTTCATTTCTATTACCGTCCGCCATTATTCACTTGTTACTTAATGTATATTGACACGTATCCTTTTTGTGTTGAAATCCACTAACTTTACCTTTGCTACCATAAATTTTGCTGATCAAAACTATCTCAATTCATGTTATAAATTAGTACACAAAAGTTAATCATAACTTTCTCAGGCTGTCGCTGCCAATAGGTAGACCTACTGCGACTTTCACTTTTCACTTCCACGAAATCTATTGATAGGAAATACGTAGAACTGATGCACGAAAATTCATGCGCTAGCACTCCTATTGACGATTCTGATATGTACTGGCTGTGTTATCAGAATCGTCAATAGGAGTGCTAACGCATGAATTTTCGTGCTAGTAGAACTGAAGCTATGGCCCTGTTCGGTTAGTAACGAAAACAGATATGGCCTTATCTACCTATATAAAAGTTCAAAAGAATTCGATGTATATATACATGCATATTTAATGGTTGACTTCAAATAATTTATACGCTTCAATCAAGCAATTTGAAAATTTGCACTTTGTACTCGTGCAAACCACAAAATAACAGTCTACATAGCTACGGCTTTCCTGATAATTTGATTCGGAATAAGATATAACTTAAGTTAATGCCATATTTACATATTACAAATGCACCTTCTGAGACAAAAATGATTCTGGAATAAATATACCAGATACAAGTTATCACAACAAAAATCAAGAATAAAATAAGAGTATGCAAATCGGGGCTTACCTGTCGTAGATCTGGAGGCTTTTGCGGGTTTTCATTTCTATTACCGTCCGCCATTATTCACTTGTTACTTAATGTATATTGACAGGTATCCTTTTTGTGTTGAAATCCACTAACTTTACCTTTGCTACCATAAATTTTGCTGATCAAAACTATCTCAATTCATGTTATAAATTAGTACACAAAAGTTAATCATAACTTTCTCAGGCTGTCGCTGACAATAGGTAGACCTACTGTGACTTTCACTTTTCACTTCCACGGAATCTATTGATAGGAAATACGTAGAACTTGAAGCTATGGCCCTGTTCGGTTAGTAACGAAAACTGTTATTAATACTTCCGCGTCAAGAAATAATCCCGGTTTTCTCTTCAATTCAAATGTGTGTCGGAAACCAAGCTGTCGTGAAAAATAATCAGTGTCTTGAAACATTTTTAATAATTCACGATCATGGATAATTGAAGTATTTCGATAAGTTTAAAATTTGTCATCACGTAACCCTTGTTACGACTCCCCTTTGCACATTTTCCGTTAAATTCATATTTATATCTATTGATTTGATTTTTTTTAGTGAAATTAAACATGTATTTTCAAATCTTCAAATCTTCTTCCCGTGTCTTTACAAATGAAGCAATCTTCTTTTTATTAGCGAACGTCTATATATTAATTTTACTGTTAGACTGTGCAGATAACTGACACACCCCAAACACATCTACCCACATACGTGTTCCAAGTCATGCTTGGCCTACCCCAGGTATGTAACCATACCTTCTTTGTCAAAAATATAAAATATAGATCTTTGTTCTGTTCAATAATTGGAATCAAACTGCGGCTAGCGCGTGCTTGGCCTACCCCAGGTTTGTCAAAAATATAAAATATACATCTTCGTTTTGTTCAATAATTAGAATCAAACTGCGGCTAGCGCGTAGAACAAAAGGCTCAGCCATGTTGTATTTGACATTTTACAACACGTTATGTACGAATGCGTTCCATGCCTCGCTGCACCCTTACTCTAGTAACTTCAACCTGGGGCCTGCAGTATCTGTATATCGAACCCTAGCTCTTATCGCGAGTCTTGCAAAAATAAAACCTACCTGTGGAGTGTGTTTTTTTTTTCAACATTTAATATCAGTATCTACCGAAACATCGCACCATGCTTAAATGAAAACTCACTTTTTCTTTTCTTCAAATTGTGATCCGCAAACTCTTATATGAGCAAAAAAAAATACTTCAAGTAAAAAATCAAAAATCAAATATTTAATCTACGTTCTCAGAGTAAATTTTCTGCCATCTGAAACTATAACTAATTTCTTAATTTGAGTAGGCGAGTGGAATGTAAGGCTATCACTATTTTTCATAACGTGATAAGAGAGGGTGGGGTGAGAGAAGTCATTTTATTCTGTTCCCTCTCTTTTATTGAAACCCCTCTGAAGGTGCGCCATTTGCAGAATGACTTTTTAGTAATACTTCACTTGCATGTTTGTCCTGGTATACTCATTGCAAAATCAGGAACGAACCTCCCTTTTGTCGGGAAAGATCCTCATTGGGTAAATGTGATCTAGGCACATGGAGGTTTTTTTGGTGAAATGCCCGCATTTGAAATTTCTGGTTCAGGCCTGTACATTCTCACTAACTGCAGAATTTTCTAGAGCATCTTCCAATCTCTGGATGATCCCTCTTTCGCTATCGTATTAAAAAGAGATTGCGTGGATATGTTAAAATGTTATGTCTAAGATGATCACCCTCGTTGTCCAAAGTCCAAAACAAGGGGAAAGTGACCACAAGGAGCCTTACTTTCCATCGAGGAAACAGATTGATTTTCAACTAGCTTTAGATTAGTATGGCACAGGGGTGACTCCAGGATTATTTAAAGGGGCGTCCGCGGATGCAAGTATTATAAATCAGCTAGTCAAAATTCTAATTCCAAGAGGGGAATATTAGTGTGACTTTTTTCAGAAACCGAAGGCGGCGTCAGGACCCCCCTGACCCCCAAATAAATCGGCCATTGATGGCAGGAACACATTTAACCATATGACAATTTTTGAAGGTGGTGCTAACGCCATGCAGTTCGTTATTTATTCGATGAAAATCAAACTTTTAAGCACCACGACACATAACATATGCATAAATTGTCCCCTAAACGTCGATGCTATTTTTTCCATTACTGTCAACTATTTGACCTACTGGTACTAACAAGATATCACAAAAATGAGCATACCAGTAGGTCTGGTAGTTTGGAAAAATGATACGTCAAAAGTTCATACGAGCAAAAATATGTCGATAAACCTGACGCTGTGTTTTCATATACTGTGCACAATACTTTGGTCAATGATTTTGAATGTCTTTGAGAAGGACTGCTTTAAACCGCATCCTATTGTATGGATAATACAGCATTTTTACACGCGTGAATTGTCAATTTGATGAAAGAACGGTATAAGAAGCAGCATCAACCCCAGCCCAGACAGGAAGAATGGTGTAGCAATAGCAGAACACCCATAGTGACAGAGCGCCATTCCAGTCAGCAGAGTCACTAGCCCTACAGCCGCCGCAGATACGAAGAGTAGTAAAATATAAGTCAGTGCAATCAAATACAAGGAAAGATGGACTGGAAGCATGAGTACGTGGTATAGAATTCCGTAGAGTCCTGATGGGGCGTGGGCAGCCAAGTGATGACCGGGCATAAGTAGAAATCCGTGTAATAATTTTAGCGAAAACGGTCCCGCTAGTTTCGTCACCGGCCTCACCATTTTACATCTGAAATTATAAAATAGTATTTAAATTTTCCGTTTAAGCTCTAATGCTAGTACAAATTTGTAAGTCTCTTGCCCGCAAAAATGTCCGCACATAAATACTTACCATTGAATATTTTTTATTTTCAATATCAGTGCACTACATTTATTCCAATGTGCATTGTACGTGTGCACATCTGGCCCAATACCTTGGGTTTTCTTTATTCTATTTCATCAGTTAAATTCTAGACACGAACTTGAGTAGAAGAATTTGTTTGGAAACATGACGAATTTTTAAGTGAGTGACATTCTCATGAGACATTTTTTAAAAGTAATTAAATGTCGAGGAATATACTGTAAATCTTCGTACATGTACACAGGCACCTGTTCGGGCCAAATAACATTAATTGAAAATACAAGTCTCTCTGTACTGTTTGTTCACTTTACTTCCTCTCATATTCTACAGAGGCTCGACCCACTTCTACTGAATTTCCACGGTATTTGGTTTTCACAATGAATGGCAAATCTTAACGCTCTTCTACGGTCCGAGTGTGTTTTTCATCCTGATGAACATGTTACTCATCTGAAACAATCAAAAATTAATGAAAACTGAAAAGATGACAGTGATCTGTCATAAACTAGTTGTGTGTAATGTTTTACGTGTACATGTAGGCCTACACATGTACATCATCCGTACCTGGGAACAAAGCTATACAATCTGTATAATAAATGCACGTACAGTAAGCCTACCTTTCAGCTGACGAATATGACTGTGCATATTTTCCTACAAGAATGATGTCCAGTCATATATATATCCAGTGCCATATAGCAGAAAATTCCTCACATTTCAGTGCGGTAACACATTCAGAGCTGACCACTGTAATCGCGTGTGCTTGATACTTTGTAGTTCCCCTGTAGATTCACTTAACCACCCATGCCCGACAGCTTCGAAGTGGACAGTAAGTTTTGTGATTGATCTATTTGGGAAGATATATCATTGAGGATGAAGATGTGATGAAGCATATTCAAAAATCGCCCTCATATTGTCCACAGCAGCGGAGATAAATTAGATAATACAACACAAGTTTTTAATGTTACTCCTAATGGCACATTTAATAACACGCGATAGCACTTTATCTCGACCCGCTATTACATGGGCGTTGTATTGTGGCAAAAAGCGTGAGATACCAGTAAACTGTTCCTGATGAAGGTATATCGTAATGTGTAGATTATTGCGATGCTGTGGAATGTCGTGATACATTCCTCGTCGTTGGTCAGGCTGAAGATATCATGTCTATATACATGTATGAAGTGGGAGATAGGCACCCTCTCTCCCCCCCCCCCCCCCCCCCCCCCCCAACTAAAAATCTTGTTTCGATGAACCTGTTGGAATATAAAGAATGGTATGGAAATGATATGTTTGTCGTAATTTATTGCTTCGGCAACTTTTTCTAACATCAGTGACCAATAAATGACACAAAATGAAAAATAGTTTCGGTCGCTGATATTTTGATTTTTCCTTTTGCAAACCCCCTCCCATCTTTTTGGTGAATATGAAAAGGTGATTAAACATTAATTAGTGCAAACTTCGGCCACACATTTTCAAATGTGTGAATTCAGGTTATGGAATGGAAATTAACATTTATTTTGTTTATATTGTGCAGTCATTCAACTGATGATCAATGACAGTTTTGCTGATGTTTTGGTTATTATCATTTTATTATTTACTGCTGTTGTTGTGGTTATTATCATTTAAAAGTACCCCTTGACGTTGGAAGTGAAAGAAACATACAGTCCTGTGATACAAAACACCCACCTCGATTCGCCAACACCTTCCCAAAACGAAATGAAATGTTGGAGAGGAGACACTAAGCCTTATCTATTATATAGTAGAACGTGTCCCAATGTGTAAATGAAAGAAATCTGTGAGAGGTTTCTTATAAGAATCATTCGAATTGTCCACGAGAAAAACTCCAATACAGATTTAAGTGTTTCTTCGATATTTACCTGTGTAAGGTCAACTTCACATTACCTTAAAATGCGTGGTGCATGCATAAGGCGGTATTCTGATAGAGAGAGACACACACTATCTCGTATTTGTGTGTGCATGAATTGAGTCTCTGAGGCTAGTTTGCTGTCAGCAATTCGCGATTTCTTAAATTATAACATAAATAATTGTCAGTTGAAAATGTCATTTTATTGACATTTGTACTTTGATTAATGCACAAAGTACGAATTGAAAATACATATAGTTAAATATAATCATGTGAATGATATTCATGTATGGTAAATCTTTTACGCGTTTAAGATATAAATTTAAGTTTCAGCAAAGATGGAGGGAAAAAGGAGCCAAAGGTACAGACTGTAAATTATATTTTTATCATTCTTTTCACACTTACACTGTTTAAATGTTGAAATAAAATTCCTTATACATGTATATTTGAAGGGACAATAAACTCGCCTCCGTTATCTCTCTTATCTGAAAATTGACCACAAGTAATGAGAGAAAATAGCTTGCACACTTAGATATTCCCAAGAATTTAATATTAAATGCATACCAATCGATCAGAACAGTTGTGTATGCTTATCTCGGTCAATTATTGACAGATGACTTCTGACGATAACTAATACAAAAGCTCGTGAATTCAAAAGGATAGGACCGTTATATTCGGCAAAGGATGAAGTCTATTATATTTGAAAAGATAAGTTTGGCAAAGATAGGAGAGGAATGACGGTTCGGCTCTGTGGATCTCTACCATGTCGACATCCTCTATATTCGCTGTGATAGATAGTGCGCCGCGGGGAAAAGCTTCATCTGCTCTCTTCCATGTAGTGATGTTGCCAGTGTATTTAATTCTCATTATACAGTAAGTAGACCCGTATACTGAAAAGAAAGGGGGTATTTACAAAACTTTAGAGGTACGATTGTGATTATACCTGACTTGGAGAGAATACGACACGTACCCATGTAAGGTAAACGATATGCTACATTCAATATTGTAGCTATCATGAGGAGTATAGCGTGATTAATCATATGCAAGCTCATGACCTTTCGCAACCTGGTTTGATTTTTCAAAAATTCGCACTCGTACGATATTTTATTGACAGTTAACTTATTATTGAGTGGTCCGTATATACAGTATGGGGCTGTCATGGGCCAGTGAAACTTTGCAGTTTACTATTTTCGAACACGGCAGCAAAAGCTATAGGGGATCAAACCCAATATAATTCCACAACTATAACGAACGATCCATACAACCAACACAATCGTACATGCGAGTCACCTTAATAACCATGTGTGAGTAATCGATAAGTAAAACAGATCGATACAGTAGGCCCAGACGCGAACATTCATTTAACGACACAATAGTCCCATGTATGGAATAAATCAATGCTTGTTTTTTTAGTTGGTAAATATCTTTTTTTTTCTTGAAAGCCGAAGATGATGAGTTCGGACCAGGTGCAGGTTTAAATGTTTGGTATAGGTTTGATAACAATTCGCTGACAAAAAAATCTTCTTCAAAACAGTTTTATTGCTTTTCTTCTCTCTTTTATTAGTTCTTTTCTCCACTTTGCTATTTCTCTATTTTATGTGTTTCCTTGCTACGTTCTATACATTATTGGTGTAATCGATAATCTGATGGAATAAACTTGTGGAGACTGGATATTACAATTTATAAAATCATTTTTCATTTTTAATGCAGATCCGTGCTACGAAAAGACGCGAGGACCGTCCACGAGGAACTGGCGGCACCATTTATACGAGCACTAGGGTTGGAACCAAACGCAGGACCCCTGTCTAGGACGCTCAGCACGATAACTTTCCCCGTTTTTATTGCTTTTTTTGCACTGGTCGCAGGGGCGACAGTTTTCATGGCATTGCTCTTCATATTTGGGATTATAGTATTCACCACAGGGTCTGTTTTGACGTATAGTGACATTGCTACGTCTCGATTCACGTTTTCCATTGTTTTTATACTCACATGTATTTTCTTATGGTTTCGAAAAGGATCCTCTATGAGGTCCGATTTGAAACAAAAAACGTAAGACAATGTGTTACAAGGGCACGAAAAAACATATATACCGCTGCATTTTGAGAAGAAATTTTAAAAAATCAAGAAATTGTATAAAGACTTATCGGACTAATTGTGGACCTACATGTATTTGCGTCTAGTTCGATCTTAACTGGAACTGGCGGAATGTGTTAACCTACGGCCGCAGCTACTGCAATCCACCAACAAATGGCACATGTATCAAAGCAAGCTAAAATACAAAGTTAATGCTATCAGTTCATTTCTGTGGATGTTTTTTTTTTTATTAACACGTTTCATGCGGTTTCAGATGTTTTACTATTCACAGGAGGACCCTGAAAAGCAATAAATTTGATAGATACATACATATTCTTATATCGCCTTTTTAAATCGCATTATCTAATGATTAAAAAAAAGTTACTTGGATCTTTAATCAATTCACAGGTACTTAAGTAAACGGGTCTCATTCCCTACAGACAAAAAATCCAAACAACAAACTTCATGATGTAGGGTTACGCCGTTCCTTGAATATTGATGTTGCAAATCACGGCCATTGCACCCGTACCTGGGATGAAGCACGCACACCGACCGGTGTAACAGGAATGGAATTCCGCTAGAAACCGCTTCACATTACTTTGTGCAGGTGACATTCATCCCATATTCGAACCCCAATACTCCAACTAATCCTAACCTGTACTAATCATATCGGAGCCCGGACTTCCATTCCTAGGACCTCCATTCCTGTTACACCGGCTCTTGAAATGCCACAACCTATGATAACTTAATTTATCTTTCAATGGATCCCAAAATGCAGAATTTTAGACCCCATTCCCATAGATATTTAGATCGATCTATCCCCCTGGGGAGTCTCACTAGATTGGTGTCAGCTTAACAGGCTTAAATGTCTGTCCCGCCTACTAAAAGCTGTAAGGGGGTAATTAACTATGGTGCGCGCTCGGTTGACTGCAATTTAGCGAGAACCCCCAGGGAGTTAGGTCGATCCAGATGGATCGATCTAAATCTGTGGGCATGCAGTCTTAAAGTTTCCCTTAAATTAAAAAATAATGCCAACATTGAAACCGGGTCTGTAACTGATGGAGACTTCTCTGGTTTGCAAACGTTCAAGTATCTTAAACCTTTACATCCCTAGAAATACACACACTGGACAAAAGAAGTGTCACCCCCTAACTCAGAGTAATAAAAGTAGGCAGATCTTGGGTACTTATAATGCCTGGTCTACTTATAATGTGACTAATGAGTATAAAACCGCTATACCATGGAATTGTATTGTTGGTCTTGTACATGTACAGCAAATTTTATTCCTGTCTTACTCCAATATGGCAAGATACAGGCAATTATCTAACGGTTATAGGTGCAAGTTATTAACCTGAAGAGGCGGAATATAAGCAATGTCAGAATATCGATACAATTGAATTGTTCAGTCAGAACCGTGCAGGGGGTCTGGTCTCGGCATAGAAACACTGGATCAAGTGACAAATTGCCTCTGATGGGTCGTCCAAGAAAAAATACTGGCCGTAAGGACCGACGACTGATTTTGATGTCCAGGTTGTCAAAGTTCGACACTGCTTGTCAGTTGACAACACAGTGGAACAATTTCACACATAAGAATGTGCCTGTGAAAATTGCTAGGCGTCGGTTACATGCTCAGAGAGTGTACAGCAGGGTAGCAAGACTGAAACCTCTTATATCGTTACAAAACAGGCAACGTAGAGTAAACTAGGGTCAACAGGATCTGGAACTGGACAGTCCATGACAATTGGTCCTATATAGTTTTTCTGATGAGTGTCGCTTTGGTCTGACCTCAGATGACAGAGGTACTATGCTGGCAAACTGCTGGTAAAGCATTTGCACCACATGCACTGAATTTTCGAACCCGGAGCAGCATATTCATCATGGTGTGGGGCTGCATCAGCATCCATGGCTTGGGCGAATTGATAGTGGTTAATGGAAACATGAATCGCTAGAAATATATCGATGTTTTAGAGTCAGGCTTGCTACCATCTATTGCTAACATGTTTGGTGACAGGAATTATCCATTTGTTCACCAGGATGACAATGCTCCTTGTCACAGGCCCAGAGCAGTTGATGATTGGTTTGACCAACAGGACATTCGCAGGGTGATGTGGCCTGCCCAGAGTCCGGATGCAAACATAATAGAAAATGTGTGGATTTATATGTCAAAACTTTTTACAAATGCCCGTCTAACCAGCAGAGAAACTCTGTTATATTCAGTGTTTCATGCTTGGGCCAGCATAAGCCCTGAACGCATCAGACAATTATATGAATCCTTGCTTCGTAGACTGGCACCTATTATTAGGTCATGTGGCTATGCCACTAAGTACTAATTTTGGACTTGAAACTGCATATTTTTGTAGAATGTATATTTTGTTCTCATTTTGTGATTTTTTTGTGAAATTTGATGTTAATAAAATGATACTAGGAGCATATCATTCCACAGTCATTTATCTCCCCCATAGTATTGGCTCAGTAGGGGTGACACTTCTTTTGTCCAGTGTGTGTAGTTTCCCAATTATACAGCAACGAAAATTGTATCTGGAATCTTATCTTGTTCATTAGGGGAATGTTGACACGCGCGCCCATGCAAGTGGTAGCTACCCGCTAGGCTTTTAAAGGTTGAAGAAAGCTGTTATGTGGGGTCAGTGAGCTTAAAGACTTAGTGTTTTTAAGTGTCAGGCGGGCCGCTAGTCATCCTACGGAATGTTAGCTGCATTCTCGGTATGTTTGAATACACCAAGGAAAATAGGTCTTATTTTCTTAGGATGGCAGCATCTAAGCATCTGTCACTGCGGTCAACACCGAGTCACATTCTTGGAAAGTGATGAACCGTAGTGCGTTCCTGCTCCGTGCCTGCTGCTACAGACATATAGCCTACGAATATGTATTATGTTATTTGGTGTAATTCAAATATGTGTGATGCTTCCATAGATATAATGATTGCTATTGAATGATACGTAATGTAAAATATAAATATAATTTAAAGCATATTTGGAGAAAAATGCAGAAGAAGAGGTCTTTGCGACATAATTAAACAAACAAAGAAATATATATTAAATTACATCGTGGTAATTTATTTTCTTGTTCCTTAAAAGAATTAAAGACCAATATAAATCTGTAAACAAATTATCCAGTTCTAGAAGGACAATTTAAGAATTGGCAGAAAAATTGGGAAAACCAAAACCACATATGCAGGTTCCCCTATACTTGGTGACTCGCATTCCTTGGAACTGCAGCACTGACAAGAGAACTGTTTACTTCACTCAGCACGACTCCAGATAAATGGTTTGGGTGATTTGTTTCCTTGATTTCTTCGAGTACAGATTTGTGCCTAATGAATTCTATAAGGGGAATAGCATTTCAGTCGAAATAATTAGTATTAGTTGGCCCAGCATGAATTAACCCCTCCTCTCTCTTTCTCTCTCTCTTGGGGCCGTGACTTTTAACCCTAGGATATAATTACTTTTTAAAAATGGGGAAAAGCGCTTTTATATTTTAATACATGTATTTGGATATAACTTGTGGAAAGTCATACCATGGACTACTCAATCATTTTATTGACATTTTAAGGGGGATCCACGAGGTTGGCGTCTACGATAGTGGCTTTCCTTCAATATTTAATTCTGACCATCGATCTGACAGGAGTGCGCTGTGATAGAGAAAACAGCAAAAATGCTTCTTTGCAGATGTTGCTAAGAAAACGTATTTGCTTTCCCTTTATTGATCAGATATTTTATTTCCTGCTAGCACCTGAAGATATATTCTCATAAAATCAGTAAAATTGTCCGAAATAACTATCTACATATAGATGTTACATAAAATATAATTCGTATGAATATGGAAAAACGAGGGTTAAATGTAAGCTTTAACTCCCAAGAGACGTAATTAACAAACAACCCCAGGGATCAACCTCGACGTTTGCAGATTTGATATTAGATAAAATATAACACAATACTTTAAACGTAAAGAGAAATTTTGATTGGACTCCCCTATTGCCCTATTGGTCACTCCTACTGTTAAACGGACCTTCTTCGGCCCATTCTTTCAGGTAATTAGACGTAAACTGTTTAATTTTAATGTGGAAAATACAAAGAAAAGAAAAAAGAAAATCAGTATTCACCAAACGCTCTTGCTATTGGAATCATGTCAGTTGATTTTGTCATTACAAATCTGATTGCTATGATTACAGTAATGAAATTCGTGTACAATACATTCATAATTTTTGGTTTTAACATCATATATACAGTAGTAAGCATTCAATTTTATTGAAAGTTGGGACAATATGAAACTGTTTTCCATTCATGTGGAATAATGTAACATGGATAGGCGAAACTAATATATGCATGTTAATTAACATTATTATTAAATGAAAGCAGGTCTTATCTAAGCCATCAGGAGCACTAGGTATAAAGTTCATTGCCGACACTTTTTAAAGATTGGTTGCCATGGAAAAGTTATATGAGGCAGGGGTATAAAATTATATATGGATTGCGGCAATTGGAAAATGTATAATGTTAACATCCTGGTTCTTATTCCCATCTGGCTGGGTTCTTGTAATTTCCGCTCCAATACATTAAATCTGCCTATCAAGAGGTAGGTAAGCCAAAATCAGCAAGATGCTTAATGGCTTTGTCTTATTGATTTCTCTATTACAAATAAGCTCATAGTACTGTCGACCTCTGGGAGACGATTAGAAATCGCAGTCTTTCCGTTCAGCGATCTCTCTCCCTTTCGTTTTCTCCCTGTCCCTCTCTCCATCTGTCTCTTTCCGCGGCATAGTACATTGCACACGCCGAGCGCTTTGCTTACCAGTGAGGGTAGCGCTTACGTTTTCTAGAAATCAATAGCCACTGCCGGTTCAACGGGCCGTTAGTGCTTCCATTCTACAAGAGAGGCGACACCGTTACTTGTGACGCGAGTGAAGATGACGGGCATGTTGGAGTGAAAACGGATCCGCTCTTTCAGGTATGTGAAAGAACGACCATGCTGTTTCAGTATCTCTGTATGGATGAACAGTAAAACAGGGTGGAGGTGAAGAAAAGATTTGTGATGGCGCACAATCAAGAGGCACAGTAATTACTAATTACAACCTGCTTTCAATTGAGATTACTTTTGAGAGAGGGGTGTCAAAATCTTTGAACTGCATTGTATAGAAAATTATTCGAAAGTATTTCGGCGTCCATATACAAAAAACCAGGTTTATATGAAGCGTCGCTTGACCTTACATGCAGAAGAAAAATATGTTGGCATAGAGATAGCGCCTAGAAATATCGTGGCCGACATGACAGTCACGCAGCTATGGATTCATCTCCATCGTCATTTTTGTATTCTTCTTATATCATCGATTTATTTCAATGAACCTAATATTCAAGGAAAAACATCGAATTTAGCTGATTAGAGATTTGCAGAATCGATCCAGTCATATCAGGGGCCTCAAGACGACAAGAGTTTGCTCATAAAACTAGTAAATCAGTTTTTGCCAACTGTAAGCCAAACGTACCGACCTCTTTGTTGCGTTGCGTTGTAGACGTTATTGTATGACGCCATAAAAGAGTACGACAAATGATTGGCTATATTAACTATCCAACGTCCAGTTTGCGCCCTCTGTGAACTGTTGTCATGGAAAATCAAAAAGTGACAGGAACCGCAGAATCACCAGTGGCGTAATTCAGCCAGCCAGGATTCTGCGGTTTCTTGTCAGTTTTAGGAAACCCAATATTTAAGTTCATCGCGGATAGAGAGGCATAACAATTAAATTGGGTTGCTGACCTGCGTCAGTTAGCTAGCCGGGATGGCTTCGACGCCACAACGGCAACTGAGTCAGGATTCCTACAAGGAGAGCACCGGATCCCCGTGTTCCGGCAGGACAGCGTACACCACGGCCTCCTCTGCCCCTACCAGCAAATCTGAAACCGTGTTTGGCTCGGTGACGGATAGTTCGTGTAACACACCAGGATCAGTGGCAACAACGACGAAGGTTACGCTTGAATTTGACGAAAGTTGTGAAGTCACAGAAGAAACAACAATTCCACTTACCACGGAACCTAACACATTGCAACAATTACCGGATCGAAATGAATCTAAAAGTAAAACACTTCTTCAGCGGCTTCCATCTCTTAGACTTAATCGATTTGGATCAGGGAAATCGAAAAATAAATCACCTGCTATCAATCTGATCAATGATGAAGAACAGGGCTCAGAAAGTCCTCCTGTAAGTGTAAAAGAAAAAACAAAATCGGAACCTTTTTTCATTGGAGATGATGCGAGTCTCTATGGAACGCCCAAAGAGGAATTGTTACCAAAATCCGACACTAGAAGTAATACACCAAGCACGACAAATTTTCTAAAGGACCAGATTCTCACATTTTTTCAACCCTCAGACAATAGACTTGCCATGAAACTATTTGGAAACAAAAGTGCTTTGATTAAAGAAAGACAGAGACAGCGAGCTACTGGAACTTGGATTATTCATCCCTGCAGTAATTTCAGGTATGTTCCCCTTAAATATTTTGTTTTCATTGACACTAAGTTAGAAAACATCGTGTTTTTCTCAATTGTGGAAGAGAATCTCGCTTTTAAATCCTTTGGGTAAAGGCGAGATTGCATTTTGCCAACGTTGTGGACATGCAGCTGAAGCATGTATGCGTAAGGCTTGTGTACTGCATATACCATCCCAAAGACCCCTTGCCCTAACGCCATACATCAGAATCCCATAATATACATACTGATTGCATCAAGAAAGAATCGTGTATGTTGATTGGCTTCGCTGTTTTTTTTTTTTTTCGTATTAAGCCTCCCAAAGTGAGGCTTTTCCTTTATTATATCTTTCAGCTCCTACAAGTCCATGCAATGAACAATAAGATTGTCGCGTATTAGCATAACATAATATATTCTTTTGATAAAGATTTAAAGTCGATTATAATACGCCATCCACTTCCATTTAATGTTAAAAATAGCCAAAAGCAGTGAAAATGATATGACAGCTTTCATTTTTCATTCAAATAAGGTGTCCGGAAGCATTATTTAATAGGTAAAGTTATCGGTTAGGTAAAAGATTGAAAATAAACCTGTTTTTTGGGAAAAAATAGATGCAGACAAGTAAATATTGACATTTCATCCGTTTTAATTTATGTGAACCGACTGGTGGTCGCTTTCGATTTTTTTTTTTTTTTTTTTTTTTTTTTTTTGCGAAATATTATTGGTATATGAGCACGCTATAGGTGACATTGGTTGACCAGTTAAGTAATAACATGCAGCTCTTTGTTAAGTCATACAAAACGGGTGACATTAGAGTTTTCATTTCTTCAGAATATTGTTTGTTCTCAAAGCATTTTGTCCCGAGAAAATTTTGGAAATAGACCGATACTTAATGTAGTTTACCTTACATATATTTACGTGGCATTCTCGTGCGCTTGTAAGCTTTGAGGGCTGTATCGTGAACCAGTCTACATACAGTCCACCTTTTTCGTTAACAACATGAGTGTGTATGAGCCGTGAAAGGTCTCCACGGCTTCAACACCATCCAATGATCTGTTTTACAAAACTATCTCGCCATGTTGTCTGCATAATATTTGTTCAAAAAGAACACCATCGATTCGGTGCCGCCGTGTTTTAGGAAACACAAGCCGGGATTTCACATATTTAGTTCAATTTGTATGTGTGTACACAGTTTAATGGGCAGGTTTTAGAAGGTTCAATGGAAACCACTGGGATTTTAGATAAACTAATGATCGTTGCATTATGAAGACTTGCACTGCTTTCTGGTATCTGCACTATGTCATCACGTGTTTTCGCATCAAAATGTTTATATCTTAGGTAAACGGAGCAGTTTTGATGTGAAGAAACATGTTATTTTTGGAAGAGATTTTGAATCTCTGTGAATTTTAAGCAACACATATAGCACACAGTGAATCCCGCTATATTGAATCAGGTGTTGATGTTCAGTAATTATCACTCACATGAGCGTATGCGTATGTGCGCACAATTGCGTTGTGGTCCTATATATAATCGTGAGTTTAATTTCAATTTCCATTTACCAACAGAAAAATCGTCCAAAAACCAAGGGACTCGACAGCGTTAATATTAACAGTCTAATAAACGTTGATTCCAAACTGAGATAGTGACTGCAATAGAAGGAACTCAATCGATTAATGTAATAAATCCTGTCAATTGGCCGAGTGTAAAAACCAAAATATTTCTTATGACCATTCCCTAAAATATTTTTATTTTGATGAATATTAAATGTTGTTACATTTTACCATTATTTGCCTAACGGTAAGCTGTAGGTGGTCGATAGTCTGGCAGTTATTGTTAATCTAATCTTGCCTTGCCACAGAAGTCGTTTGAATACCTCAGAGAGACTTGAATTAGGTCACTGGGAGTAACTTTTACATGTTAGACATATTTCCATATTTGAATAAGTTTATCCTCGTATCATTTTAGATCATTCTAACCCCATCTACTAAATTGAGAAAAAAACACAGTTTAAACTGATGTTTCCTATCAAACATGTTATATGAGAGCTGGAACAATAACAAAATGGCTTGAATGGTGAATCCCATCAGAAAACATGCTCAAACATCGTTATAGATTTCAAACTGTACAAATTGGCTATTCGTTCTGTAGATACCGCTATAATGCAGGTTTGGAAACTTATGAGCTACGCTCTCACGTTGACTGTGATGAGCTTGTTGCCGTTGCAGTCACATAAGTGACAGAGCTGTTAACGGTTGAGCTATCCGGTTGAGCTGTAAGCCGCGTTTCCAAGTGGATAACAAACCGTGGTCATCTACTTTTCGTACCTGAGGGGTTAAAAATGCCCCGTGAACCATTTGCATTTTCTAAACTAGCATTTAATTACGATCCTTCCCAAATGCTCATTCGACATTTGGGGTGGATGATATAACCATAGTTCTAAAAATTCGCCAGACTGAACCTGTTTATTGGAGTCAACAGAGTTTAAAAATGACGCCGACATTCGATATCATGATGAATCTAAGGTTGATGGAAGGGACGTCTCCACAAACGAGTGGTCCGATGAGTTTGATCCGCCTTCAGAAAATATCGAATAGTAGGAGCGCGTACTTTTACTGATACTTGTGCCCTCCTTATAATCACTGTTACAAATAACGTAACATTATTGTATACAGTATGCCGAAAACTTTTGTGGACGAAACTCGGGCCCATTTTGGCAACTATCGCGTTATGCCCCTATTTCACACAGACCACGAATCCCACGAATCGCCAGGAATTGACAATTCTAAATTTCAGGATTCGTGGTTAAATCGTTATCAGTTCGTGATTGATCAAGAATTGCAAGAACTGACTACGAATACATACGAATCTGTTAAGAACTTTACGAACTAATTCCTGGCGATTCGTGGGATTCGTGGTCTGTTTGAAATAGGGGCATTAGATATAATACGCCTTGGGCTTTTTTTAGTGTTTTATAGGTTGTGTTATCAAGATTAATATATTTCTCACATAGAGAGCAAACGTTTTTTGGGATAAAAAGAGAAGTTTTTAGGGTCCCTAGCAGTCGTCTTTTTACATGATATTCAAGATACTTTCATATTTCCTAGAAGGTGAAGTGATGGTTTGTTAATACGGACTTCCGAAATGTTTATGCTGTGTGAATATCACCCGTCGATTATACACATGGTTTTAGTAGGAAGGTCTGTTTCACCTGCACAGCTTGTCCGCTTGGTAAGCTCTTAACAGTAATCAATTTACCATGTTTGTCACGACAACTATTGCCATAACACCACTCAGCTAAGGAACTAAGCAAAATAATTACTACTTTATAAAATGAGTATCCAGAGTGAAACCGCGGACTGTTGTAAGATTATGATCAATCTCTCCTAGTTGCGACAACCCACAAGGCATCTTACTATGTGCAGTGCATTCTAAAAAAGGGATATCTGTTGAAGACATGCCGTATTTGTTTCGAACATGATAAATACACCCTCAAGCATAACGTATGAATGGGAGGTGTTTTTAATTGCAAAAGTATTTATGAAAACTTAGTATGGATCAGTGCTTGGCAACACATAAACCGTAGCGCGATTTGTGCATCACATAGTTATCATTTTGATCAGTAATCTGTCATCAGACATACGTAGTTATTTCCGGTTAAGCAAAGCAAACTGGCATTGCAGGCATTTTATTTTGAAACATTAGCACTGCTCCGCTACATATGTCAGATATGCTACATATGCATATGCATTTCGTGGTATAACATTCTGTAACTTTCTATTCGTACAGTGCATTTTTAAAAAGCAAATATGTAATATGGCCACATTCATGGGTTTACTTCAAATAATTACTTCGCTATCGAAACATCTTAGTAATTGATCACTCGATCCCCAGTGTCACCAAACATGAGTAAAAGGAAATATCCTGAAATAGGTATTTTAAAATGCATTCGGGATCCCGTGAGACGGCAAACATCCTTTAATTCACCAGTCACCGCTAACAATGTATCACGGAAGAAGCTGAAGTCAAATCTCTGCATGCAAATCGAAACTGAATAAGTTCTGCTAACGGTTCTTTTATGATCCTCTTGTGTTCAAGTATGAGAGTTCATTAAACACGTACATTGTGCTTGAAACACTTTCAACAAGTAAGCGAAATGCCGTTATAGCTCAATGCATTTTTAAACAGAATGATTACCGTGATGATCCATTTAAGATATGCTCATATGATTATACATTTATATATATATTATGAACAGATAATCGCGTTAATCATTATTTAATATCATTGAAGTAGTGCTTTCTCTACTTCTATGTTAATATGGGGGCGAGGCGCAGGATCCGCCGTAGGTTAAAGGGTCGTCTTCATTTGTTCTCCTTACTAACCCAAAACAGATACAAATGAATAAGAAAAAAAAGTATTTAGCATTGAATGGAGTTATATGTGTTGATATTTGATACACTGTATATGTGTTGTGCTGAGGGAAAACTGTAGAGATTTATGATTCAACCCTATTCGTTGAAAAAAAATATTTGCAAATTTGTCAAAGTGTACAGTTCAAACAAAGCAAATGTTTACATGTTCTATGGTGATGGAATGCTTCATTTTTACTTGTGCAGTCTGTCATTTGTTCCATGTCACGTAGTGCTAGATCAATAACAGGAAAGTATCTGGCTTAGTGGGATGCTGAGATTGATCAGGCAGTTGCGTCAGAGCGCTCATCAAGCGTGCACATGTGCAGTGCCAAAATTTCCCAATGCCTCTGTCAAGTAACGCAGATAATAGTGCGATTCAACATAGTGACTTAACATTTTGAGCTCCGACCTTGCTATTTTCCAAGCATGATCATTTGCCATTATGTTGGTCATGAAATGAGTGAGATGTGATTTGCATGCAAGTTTCTTGTTTTTTTTTTCTCATGTTTATATTATTGTATGATTTCCGTGAAAAATAAATATGATACAGTTCTAAGTGCAGTACAACTTACTTTCACGGAAAGTGTACCCCAGCAAACACGTCACGTTGGTACCACGTGGTTAATCCGTCGCTATGACGTGATAATGCTAGCCATGTGAACCGAACGTGACGTGTTTGCTGGGATGGCCATGTCTGAACGCTGAGAACACAATAATTATCAAAAGGTACCAGACAAAGTGACTATTATTTGTAGCTGTAAGCAGTGGTTTCCATTTACTGCCAATTAACAAGGACAGGATCGTTATAAGCAGAAGCCCTACATCATGAAAATAGACATAAAATCATACCGAATGTGGACATCATATTGATTACGCAGTATCTCATCATTTGAACACGTGGTAACATTTTTTAAAAAGATGTTTGCCTGAATATCCCCATTGTTTGTGTGGGCATTTTTGTAAGAGTGTCTTGTTCCCGGCAATAATACTGGCATGGTTGACATATTCAAAAGTCCATACTTACATAAACAACACGACAAATAGTGTAACACTCACACAGGTTATTAATTAACTGTGATGCAAAAACTATAAACAGCCATCACTGACCACGTGAAGGTGTGAAGAACATAACGAATATATTTGGATGGAATCACTACAGGTACAAACCTATGGTCTATGGATTTGTCTAAAATGAAGAAGAAAAAAAAAAGACAAATGCTTACGTCAAACTATTTCCCCCAGTGTTGCGTGGGGATTGCATGGAAAGAAATCTGGTATGGTGCTACAGCTTCGCCATTTGGCCAACACTTTTCAGGGAACACTCACGGGGAACCTTGGGGTTTTTCAGTCTATAGCGAGTTCACGTTTGGTTTTTACCTATACTTTTGATGCGAGAACACATTAAATGCGATATTCACTGGATACAAAACTGAATGGATGGCAATTTCTGGTTCCTGTAGAAATCTTGCCTTAACCAAAAATAACCAGCTGATTACTCGCTGTGGGCGAAGAGATTACACACACGGGAATTAATGTTATATCGGTTTGGAAAGCGTTAACTACTGAGCAATAAACCAGAGCGAAATAGGGCTAGTGCAAATGCTTTTATGTGTTTGCAAGTGGTTTTATGTGTAACTGTTTTTGCCTGCCAAAGAAGTAATTTTATTTGTGATACAGATAATATATATTATTATATTTTATCTTTTGCGCTGTTCGAAATGGGAAATATCAATATACGTCTCAGCGCCAGTATCTAACCGCATAGTTAGACAACGTACTAAAATCTGATTCTGCAATTTCCTAGTCTTATTTTTCATTGAGATATACAGAAGAATGTACGTGACTCTAGCTCTAAAAGCACTCATGTAAAAGAGGTAATCTGTCTGCTGTTTTATTGAAACGCTTCCTTCCTTTTGCTGAAGTACTTTTGTTGTTCAAATTCGACTATTTCAAATACATCTATAGATACAATAATTTCAATACTTATCTTCTGTCTAAGAAATATGTTGTGTGAGGACCGAGATTTCTATTGGGTAACTGTACATTGTAGCAGTGCCATGGTTTGTGACTACTCAGTGAATAAAACAGAAGGCGCTGAGTCGAGTTAGGATTCTCCGACGAGTGAAGGCCAGACTATAATCGATAATGCTGCTGAAATAAAGAAAAAGCGTAATTTGCAGGAGAAACTCGAAACAATCTTTGTAGCAGATTTGGTATCCTCTTGCAGAAACAGAAGTCAAATTGGTTATTTCTGTCTCCTTCTTACTCCAATATTATATCCACATATTCCCAGTGATAATAATAAATATGATAAATGTATTAACCGTAGGTTTTCGCTGAGAATTAATAGTCCCCTTTGTCAAACAACGGTAAATCGAAACAAGCTTATTCGTTGATGGTTATGAAAAGGCATCTCCTGGCATGATCGCTCTATGATTGACATTACGATAGCATGATATAAGACTACATTGGGTAGAAACAACATCTGTACCAAATCTCAATTCATTTCAATCTGTTGTTCCGTTGTGGCCTTCTATTTACAGGTTTCTTTTTTGTCTTTCCAGATTTTACTGGGACCTGTTCATGTTACTTATGCTGATAGCCAATCTCATAATTCTACCTGTAGCTATCTCATTCTTCAACGACGACCTAAGTATACACTGGGTGATCTTTAACTGTGCTTCAGATACCGTTTTCCTCTTGGATATTTTCATTAACTTTCGAACAGGTAAGTATAGTCTGCTAGGTATTCATTTCCTATTAGTCTGTCGCGCGCAACACAATTAAAATTCAGTTATATTTGAGGAGAGTCTATACTTTTAAAGATCCCAGAAAAGTATGTCAATGTTGATAGAATGCAAAGTTAATACTGGAAAATTGAGATACTTGTGAATGCATCAGTATTCGTAGGGCCCATCTTTAATCCTCAGAGTACAGAGACTGGCAGCACCACTAAAATGCCGCATCGTTGCTTCCTTTTAGATGACCTATATTTTCTTAAGTAACTTTACTTTATTATTTGTCATGTCAAGTTCTCAAATTTCATTAATTGACTGGTGTTTAAATTTTAAATGGCCATGCCATAATAAGAAGTAAGAAAATCGACATTTATTGACATGTTTTGTTGTTCACTAGAACCTCCACATCTCTTCATAATAATAACCATTAAGAACAGGAAATTAGTAAAACCACCAATAATAACCTCCTACGGTAGTTTTCTCTTCTGAAATGGCACGGAGACGTCAACAGTGTTTCCTCTAGGGATATAGAACGTGAACTCGTTTAACATTAAAGCCCGTATCATATTTTGCATCAGACAAATGTATAAGACAGAAAAACCAGTTAGGGATGTGTCATAGTTCTATGCTCAATATGAGAAGGAAAGCTTAGAAAGGATTTAAAGGTGTTATCAATATATAACCTTTATGTTAAAATATCTTGGCTTTTAATTTGAAATGCAAAAACGTTTTTGGGGTATGCATTTCTGTATCAGAAGCATTACATATTCAGTACTCAGCACTAAAAGTAGTTTAACTTACATGTATATGACCAAACTAAAAAAATACTGAAATAACAGCACATATCATTATCTCTAATAGAATGCTTTTATATCTGAGTATCATAAGATAAAAAGATTGACCACTGTTAAGCAACACCAGTAGGTTGCAACTGGATTTTACTTATTTTACTTTGCATTTTTAAGGGTAGGATTAATTTGAAACATTGCCCTTTGGTTTATGTCTAAGTATTGCAAATTGTGAACAAGCTGTGCAGACTTGTTGACAAGGTGATTAGATTAGCAATGCCCTTCGAAAGTAGTCTATAACGTTCCTATAAAAAGCGCATTTTCTCGAAATTCAAATATTTACATTTTGACAGTTAAAAATATTCATTCCTGGTACTTCTGTAGGGCTTCTAAAAACCTGGATGGATTATTTTAAGACACGAAATGGATTTAATCTACTTCTGGAGATATGAAAATGTCTCAAAACCATTACACTGCAACACAGTTCTCTTCTTTTTTTCAACAAATGTTTCGTCGTGGGTTACAGATGAGAAATATAATGAATGTATTCTGGTGCGTGGCAACTATACTAATGCACCGCTGGGACGCGCAATGAGATTTTGATGGAAGTATTAAAAGCCCGGCGTTTCAAAGGTAACTATCGATGTGAATGGACATTTGTTGGGTCTATTATGCTGCTTCTTGCTCACTTAAGGAGCAACTTCTTGTGTGACAATAGGAATGTATTGCTTGCAATAAAGCCGATTCATACATGGTAAAAGCCAATATTCTTCGAGGCTGGCACATGTTATACTGCCATCTCCGATGACATTTGATCATTGTAGGGAAACAATATTAATATGGGGTAAGGTTTCCATTCTTTGGAATACACGTCTTACTCGATATAACATTGCTAAAATTAGCTGCTCTGGGTCTAAACTTCTCAGTAATTAGCCATGCAATAAATGGAATTGAATGCACGCAGGTGCGCAGTTTGCCCCGAAATATAGTGCACATTAATGCTAGTGTTCTACTGTGGTGTATCACCATATAAGTTTACTTTCATCATACTGCTTCGTTTTCTTTTTGCAGACTTATGAGTATTTGAAGTCCACGTACCGAAAGACAAATGATGCTATAGATTTTGTTTAAGGCTCTGTCCCTCTTATTTACAAAATGTAAGCCTCAGTCAGTTAGCCATATTATTGTTCATACATATCTAGAGTACCTGCAACCTCGCCGTCCGTTTTCATTTTTGCGTGATTGAAACAAACCTCATTACATTGCTGCTACGTCTTCTAAAATTTTATTAGATAATCAATAGATCTTCCATCATATGTGTCGACAAAACCGATCAGTAAATCTAGAGACTGGTCTTGCATCTCTCTGAAATTCTTAAAAAAGGTGTTTTAGCATTGCTTTGTTTTCAGTCGAGTGTCATAACATTGTTCTCTACAGTGTACGTGGCTCCTGATTTGTTTTTCATTGTCATAATATTGTTGACAATATCGCGAAGTTAATTTTCTCAATCCTCAACATACACATAGGTTTCAATTACAATATTAACTCACATGGTACAGTATACATGCAAATGGGAAAATCTAACATTCTTTCTGAACAATTTGAGCTTGGTTCAAACTGCCATTATAGACAAAGATATGAAAAGATACCCAAAGCAATCGATATTTTGTCATTTTCTTCTTTTACTTCAATCAAATTATATTTTTTATCAGGTGTTTTAGATGCAGACTATGCAGACGAAATCATCTTAGAACCCAAGAAGATTGCTATATCGTACATCAAATCGTGGTTCTTCCTGGACCTCATCAGCTCCCTGCCATTAGACTATATCTTCCTTATGTTTGACCCCAACACTCCGGATGTCAATCAACTTATGCAAGCAGGTGAGACACGGGTTGTTCACGTGTGAAATTAATCACAACATTCGATAGTTTTGAAAAATCTTCAGGGACTTAAGTGCCAATATCTGTGAGATTGATTCGAATCCTGCAGTGTAGTTTCCAGCGCCTCCAATTGATTGTTTGTCTGCCATCATAAAATTTCCAACAACCTGTAACTTAACACAATGATTTCACTTTTATCTCCACCACAGGGCCACTTATAGTTATAATATTTCGCCCAAGTTCACATACAGAGATTTGTTGGCCAACTTCACTTGAAGCATTATCCTAATGCCGTAGACGTCTAATAACTTAGGAATTTTATGTCATTATTGATATATATGAAAAAGTAAGAAATGTGCGTTATTATCAACCCAGCAAAGCTTCATGCCTGTCATGCGAAACAACCCTGTTTGATACGTCTAATAAATTACTGCTGTCTACTCCGTCGATTTTGAAGTATGCATCAAACGAATTTGGCAGCTGAATAATACAACTGCTTCAAGTGAAGTTGGCCAGCCATCGCCTGTATTCGAACTTGGGCGCAATAATATGGGCATCAGGAACGTATACGGCCGTGGGAGAGTTAATTTTCCTAACGATTGCTTTTTCCTTTTGCCATTCTATCAATATGACCTTTGAGAGGGATTTTTTTCTCAAATCATTTTGCTTTGGAGCGTCCGAATTTTTTTCTGCGTCAAGTCATACATCATTTAAAACAGTTGCAACCCATTCCTCAGTACCATCTTCCAATACGTTAGATATATCATAACGTACTTTTCTGTTTTCCGTCTATTTTTTTAAAGACATTTCTATAAGAACAAAAACATCTCGCCATTTTCTATCTGGAAGGTAATTCCATTAAAATATCTGATTTCAGGACGTGCACTTCGTATCCTCCGGTTTGCCAAATTACTCAGTCTCCTCCGTCTTCTCCGGTTATCCCGCCTCGTGCGTTACGTCAGCCAGTGGGAAGAGGTAAGCTGAGCGCGTGCGAGGTACATGTACCTGTAGGCGGTGATAGCGACAATTCACAAGGCTCCGATATAGTGTTCTCGCTTATCATATAAAAGATTGACACCTTTTATAGATAAGTGAGATTCTGTGGAAGAAGCAAAACACTCTCTTTTGAAAATGTGATACTAAATTATTGTCACTTTAGTTTTAAATTGGTCATTTTTCTCAAGAATATACCATTAGTGCTTGTATCATGGCCATAGCCTTATAAAAATCTACCAATATGAGTCTTTCTATTTCCTTCATTATTCAGACTGGAAAATTGATTCCACAATCTGCTTATTCTTTATGATCAGCAAATGTTTGCGTGAGGCTATTGCTATATTTTGCTTTTGGGAGCTGTGGGAATCTAATACTTAATCCTGCTATCAAAACTAGCATGTTGATAGACAGACATTGCATAACCTATATCAAATTTAATTGCTTCTCTCTTCTTTAAAACACTTTTGAAAGGTGTCAGTCACATGGTTCTGCATGAACATGCATGACGTCACATAGCGACAACTCCCATGGTAATTCCTCCATTGTATTTTATGAAAACCAGGCAGAGCTAAAAATTATGGGGAAAGATGTTGTGAAACAAACCAACAATATAACAGTTTTTCCTTTGTGCTCCTGGCCATCAACTATTTTATTAATCATGATTTGATTTGTAGTTCTTCCTAGGCGATGGTTTCGATACAGGGACAAGCGTTGGGAAAAAATCGGTAATGTGATGGTCCCGGTAACCCAAATTCAAATTTTCAATTTCCATATTTAATATTTTACTTTTCTGCCTAGGTAGGTTAAGCAATGCAACTGAGTATGCCAAAATAATGCAGAGGTGGTCTTGATTTTTCGTTTATTTTATTTCTTTGCTCGATTGTGATTTAAGTTACCAATGTATTTTGGGGGTGCTTCTGTGTGATAATTTAGGTTTAATGGCTGCTTCACTCTCATTTCATGCAGTTCGCGGAGCATCTCGTCGAAGAAATGTGGTGTGGCGATAGTGTGTGGTTTCGTTGTAAATCTTTCGCATGCTACTTTTCTCTGCACCTTTGCAGATCTCTGCATCTTTGAATGGAATGTCAAGCATATATTTAAAGATCTTATACAGAATGAAGAATAATTTTGCTAAAAATCTTACATTTTTTATGAATTTGTTCATTTTTATTTTCTTCATATGGATTTTCTTAAATTATTTTTTTTTCAAGCATTCCCCTGTAAGACCAATGTCAGAATTATGAAAAGGTCCAAAATCAAAAAGAAAGCAAAATTTAAGGATGGTTTAAGTCTATGTCTATCGATCGTACAAGGCATTACCGCAATGTCTTGTTTTAACTTCTTCTAGATAGATGGACAAAAAATCAATTTACCTAGCAAGGGGGTTAAATCGCATGACTGGATTGACGTTGTGGCGTTGATCAGAGCGTATTTTTTCTACTTTTTCAAATGTTTGATGTTTTACGATTTAGCACTTTTTTATGTATCATGCTACTCAATTAGTTTCAGTAAATTCAACGAAGTACTATGTCTGTGCATCATTTTTTTTCTATCTCACTACAGTTAGAAAATTAATGTCATTATTGTCCTAACATGCTGTAGCCCATCAAAATCTGTATTTAATTGTATGATAAGCTTCTGACCTTTTCCCCATCTGATGATTGACCTGTATTCTTCCAGCTGAATAAGAATAGATAACACCAAAATACAATGTCCTTTTCTTTTTGGGGTCATTCTAATCAGAAAGGCCTTGAAAAACCGCGATTATATCAGGGCAGTGCCAAATTTTACGTTTTACCTTTTAGTCTTGAAAATATAATCTTTATCCGTGAAGCTAGTAGCGCAATGACTTTTTATGAGGCGCATATACGATAGCAATGATGTTTGAGAATAAATAGGATTTGGAAAGTGAAGGCAAACGTCAATTCTTACGAGCTAGCCTGTTTTACAGTGATATTCTTAAAGACAGCGATTCATATTCTTTCATCACGACAGCGTGACTTTCATTGTTTTATGTTGTCATATTGACAGGGGAAATCGTTTTAATGATTGAAATTGAAACTTTCAGTTTCTCAGCGTCGCCGGTGTGGTTGTCCGTATCTTCAATTTGATTTGCCTGATGCTGCTACTGGGTCACTGGAATGGCTGTTTACAGTACCTAGTGCCGATGTTGCAAGAGTTCCCACCGGACTGCTGGGTAGCAATAGAGGAGCTGACGGTAAGAGAACTTTGAGAGAACTTCATTTTTAAAAAAATATTTTTGATTTACGCCGATGGAACACGTGGAAGAACTTCAGGTAAAAGAAATATTGAGCTAATTTATGTCGAACTTAAAAAATTAAGGTTGCGGAACTTGCGGTAAACGAAATTTTGGATTATTTCATATTTTCATACTAAAATGTTTATAATGCAGTAGGCCTACCCATGGTACCAAATGGTAGCAAGGATAATAGAAACTGTCATTTAAAGATATCGTGTGGGCTTAAAAATTGATATACGGATATTGTTGAGGAGTAAATTTTTGTCAGTAAAGCTTAGACATTAGATGTTTATTCGATCATACCAACTTATACTCTTTAAAATGGGCAACGTCACTATTGCGTCCACTTGCTTTAAGCCGTAAAAACCAATTCTGTTATCAGCAAATAAGGCGCGCCTTGATTGCAGACGTTTACTCATTTATGCCAGATTTAGCTTTGAAAACAGTTACAAATCAAATTAAATAGCATTTCTTAACTCGCTGCTTCATAAGTATAAATTGATTACTTGCAGTTTAGTTGCGCACAGTCTCGGAGTTAAGTCGTGCCATTACTGCGTGGGTAACAATTGCCTCACTGTTAATTTGATAACAGAAGTTTTAGTCTTCATTCTTTCATTTATATCATTGCATAATAATTTCAAGTGCCTACCTTGATGAAGCCACTCACATCAGATTTAGAATTCAGCAAAGTTCACAAGTACTTCAGTATTATTGATTGCCCAGTGTAAACATTCCAAAACAGATCAACCACCAGATCCTTCATTTTACTAGAAAAAGCTGGAAAGCTTACCACTTTAAGTTCTATCTAAAAACATTTTTCGTGTTCTAAACTTTTAAATTTTTGACCAAGGAGCCCAAAGATTTCGTACATACTAGATGACTCAGATTTGATTTGTATGGTTTTATTTTTCGTCATTACCTCGTATTACATCCCATGTTACATACAGTCGTTCAAATACCCCGTGTGAAAAACTGTCCAAAGTTGTCAGAACCAAAGCCTCAACTTCAAAAGATAAATGGGAAATATACTTTTTTCCATATTTGGAAAGTCCCCGGTTTACATTTGTTTTATTATAACGGTATATTGATGACTCGTGCACAGAAAAAGACATCCAGGCAAAGTTCCTCAATCCAAGAAGATGAAGCCAATTTGTACATTCCTTGCGCTCATAATAACATTTCAGATAATTTGATTTGGTTTCAGTGAACGTAACTTAACAAGCGTGCAATAACCACTAAAACTAGTGAAATAAAGGATTGTCTCAAATCACACACTATTGGCAATCAAATTACTTTCTTAGATTTGGGGTCTTTGTCCAATATTGCCATACAAAGTGGTATTTTCAAATGGGGATTTGATATTGCTTTTAAAGGCTTGGCTGGGGAAACTTGTGGCGGAACGGTAGCGCTCCTTCCATTTTCAAACCATAAAATATGTACACCAGATTCTTACTTTTACTTTCAGACTAAATCTCTTTTTATCCTGGGAATTACAGCTTACTGTAAAGGATTTACTTTATTCCAAGCAATGATTAAGATGCTGTTTAGATAAATATAGTAGGCTATTTATTTATCGCAAAGTTAGGAAACGGATGAAAGTTTGGCATCTCACCATATCTACTTATGACACGTATGCCTTAACGTTAAATGCGATCATACCTTAGTTAATGTATTTCCCTGAAAAGCATATCAAAGGAAATTTTGAAAAGTGGTACATGTAGCTGTATCCCTTCGTACAATGTGTCTTCCTTTATGCTCTCTCTCTCTCTCTCTATCTCAGCGGTATGCATTATAGCGAGACATACCAAAGTACATAGAGCAGTGCTAAATCAATCATTAAGGAAACAATTTATCTGTAAAAGTTAGCTCTGAACGTTCTCTAACTGGTAAGCCCATTTATGTAAAAGACGCAAGTTTTAAAAATACTTAACCTGACCTGTTTTTTTTAAGGCTTGCAACGTACCATAGACCTTGGTCCCATGTGTCTCTAGTGTGTTAAGACACAAATATAACGAACAGAGAGAAGTATTTCACAAATAGGTCTTTTCATAAATATTTTCAGAAAGCCGACTGGAAAGAACAATACACATGGGCGTTGTTCAAGGCATTGTCCCACATGCTATGCATTGGATACGGTCGTTGGCCACCTCAGAACGTCACTGACGTCACACTGACCATCATCAGCATGTTGACCGGTGCCACGTGCTACGCGCTCTTTGTTGGACATGCCACTACGCTGATTCAGTCATTTGACACCGGCAGAAGATTGTTTAGAGAAAAGGTACTGCTTCAGATCTTACCAGAAATATTGGCAGTCGTTATCGCAAAATGTATGCCATTATGGCCAATGAGTATCGCCATTGGGCTGGTGTTGTCCGAACCCATGCTTTCATTTTTCTTTTTTTTTCTTTCCGTATGTTTGGATAATTGTGTCACTGCATGTACGCCTGAAACCAGAGCCTAATTTTCTAGTATTGGATAAAGTCCATGAAATAAAAAGAGACAAACTACCATAACGTATAAATTCTACTGTTAAGCATTTACCCATGCCCATTATTTTCACTAAATGTTAAATATTTTATTCGCCTAGTATAAACAAGTGGAAGAATACATGTCTTACCGCCGCCTCCCGCGTGATCTCAGGGGGAAGATTGCAGATTTTTACGAACATAAGTATAGAGGAAAGATGTTTGACGAGGATGCAATATTGAACGATCTCTCGGAGACATTACGTGAGGTGAGTGTGAAATGGGACTATAAAGTTGTAATCAAATTTATATCGCTCACTTTCTAGGAAAGTCGGTAATCACATCAGGCGTCTTTCCGTGTTAATTACTTAGTGTCTAAAGTAAATAGTATTAAGAACGGTACTGATAAAGAATATCCGATTGCAAAGAATGTGTCCAACTTTATTAAAATGATGAAATGGGACATTTTATACCATTTTGCATTTTGCACAGGATTTTACTTTATTTTGGAACATATATTCTCGTTGAGGTCGAAGTATATCCAAAGTATATCAAAAATGTCTTTGCCTGATTGCGAATTAAAACGAAGTTAATCAGTAAATCTGTATATGGAATAATTGAAATATTTACGACAGTTGTCCAAATACTAATATGTGCGAAATGTCCTTACAGAGCGTTGTTAATCACAACTGCAGGGCATTAGTTGCCAACGTGCCGTTCTTCACCAATGCCGACCCGCACTTTGTCACAGAAGTCATCTCAAAACTTAAGTACGAGGTGTGCCAGCCTAAAGACTTCATCATCAAAGAGGGAACGCGAGGTGACAAGATGTACTTCATCCAGGAGGGCATAGTCGATATCATCACCAAAGATGGCGAAGTAGCCACTAGTCTGTCAGACGGATCCTATTTTGGGGGTAGGTTCTGAATGGGGCTTTTCGTATATGTGTGTCTTCAGAGAGATGCCATTGTGACTTTATGCAGTATCAAAAGCAATTACCCATTACTTGAACCGAAACGCCTGACCTCATTTTCAAATTGGATTTCTGTTTTGTGAGAGATAAATTGGAATCAATTTACAGGATGAATTCGCTGCACTCGCGCTATAGGCTAATTCGTTTTTTTTCCTTCTCCGCACCTTGACTGTAATATTGCATGTTATATTTTATGTTTTGTAAAGTGATCATTTGCTACACGAAAGCCACTAATCAGAACACATTGTAATTAAGGATGGTGGAAAAGTTTTTTGACAGCATTCTTTAAATTCTCTTTTTATGGGGGAGGTATAAAAAAACTTTGTTGAATTGTAACTGACAGAGATTACGAATCAGTACTCAAAATCGTTCAACACCTTTACACTTTTAATTTTCAGAAATCTGTCTCCTCACCAACGCAAAGCGCGTGGCCAGCGTCTACGCTGAGACCTACTGCAACCTGTTCTCTCTGTCAGTGGAGGACTTCAATAAGATACTGGAGCATTATCCCCTGATGCGTAGAACACTGGAGAGCGTTGCAGCACAGCGGCTCAGCAAGATCGGCAAGGACGCTAACATGATGAGCACCGTGCAGGAGGAAGATGTGAAAGCCATGAACCAAATCATCCAAGAATCGGCGTCACTGCGGTCAGGTAGTTAAGCCCCTACAACCTGAGGCTTAGTGTCGTGATACTGAAATCTGAAGGCATATAAACTGCAACCCAATTCCTTATTTCTCCACAAATGTTATCTCCGTAAAAAAAGGCTAGCTGCTTTCATTAACCAATTGATAACCATGATCAAACATTCCAAATTTATTCCAGTAAATATTTCATATTGACATTCAGGATCGTCTTTTTATACATTTCAAACTTATATTTCTCTTTTCTGTGCAGTAAAGCAAGAGACATGAAACAGGCAAAGCTTGGCTTCGAACCTTCTTCTAGTCTTTTGCGATTCAGGAAATCTCTGCGATAAAAACAGTACTTATAACGAAGAGTATTATTTAAGTTAAACAAAAGACATTTATTTTACAGACACCGGCAGCAACAGTCCCGATGAGAAACGCAGGGAGAGCAAGAAATACAGGAGCTCCGAATTCTTGGAGGTGGACGAAAGGCCTCATAAACAGAAGAAAAAGCGATTGAGCAGCATCTTTAAAGCGCCATTCCTGTTGGAATTCAAGACCAAGAAGGACAGGTCAGACACCACCTGCGGGGAAGTTCATGAGGAAGAAACCAGTGATATTGACGACGTTGACGACGAATATGACGGCAGCGATGGTCACAGCAACAGCAAATGTAAGGGCACCTCTGGGGGAACGTCCCCTCTCTTGTCCGTGCCCCAGGGGACGCTCAGCACCTACCACAGCGTTCCCAGTTTCTACAGCCCATCCACGGACAAGGTGAACGGTCAGGTGGCCTACGTGAACGTCGATGTGGAGGATGAGGAGGAGACCGCAGATGCCACCGCAAATGTAGCTGAAAAAGAATCTTTAGTTTAATTTTAGTCAAGGTGCCATTAATTACTCAAGGATCATAAGATTAGAATACTTCACGAACATTTCCTTATCATTAATTTTATCCCCTTATTTCTTCATCGCCTTCTAGTGTATAGAATCTCTACGAAGTTACTGTGATTTTCAAAAATCAAAACATTTGCTAGGAAATCTGCATAATTCCAAAGTGTTAGAGACTGTGATCAAAATTATAAATGTATTCGTTCATGTCCTGTTTTTGTAAATACATGTGTACATAGTTGTTTTAGGGTAAAGCTTAATATGAACTGCACATTAACGTATACGAAATTGTCTTTTAAAATGAAATGCCAAATGTAAATAACAACAAACACGCAATAAAATGGGAAACCGAATTTCGAATAGAGTCGGTTCGGGTTTATAGAGCCGTGAACATAAGTACAGTCCTTTCATCGTCTTTCGCACTCCATTAAAAAGCGTTTGATCTGGCCATTATATGGCAAGCAGAGCTTTCTATTAGTGTAATTACACCGCTGTCTGTTTAAAAGTACATGCAGGGTTTATCATTTGCAGTTTGAGTGATGCAGAAATGGCGACAAGGAGGCAAAAAAGAATGACTCCAGATGTTTAAGCATCATGTTTTTTATTGCTACCTTCAGCAGTTTTTTTATAAATGAATTCATTAGGTGTCCAAGTTATCAACCTTTATTTGATTCTTTTGACATTCAAATGAACTTTTAACCCCAAGGTGAACTGTGCATTTCCCAAGTGTAGTTATAGTTTGATTCATCTCATTTTTCAGTCTAAAAGCATAACGCAGTGAAGATCACATTAAGTTTCAGTCAATGTCTCCAGCACTAAAAAAAGCAATCATTGCTGAAACTAAAGGGAATCAAGCTTTTCTATCATATAAACTGACACAACTTTAAATCAAGGGACTTGAAATATGTGTAGCTGCACTGGCATTATGAAATATGGGAGATCCAACATGGATGCTGCAAACTAGTTCACTTGAAAACAGCACCGATGACAGCCTGTACAGCGTCCTAGGAACCACTCCCACAGATATTTGGATCGATTTATCTCCCTGGGGCTTCTCACTACATTGCTATCAAACTAACTGGCTTAAATGTCTGTTACACCCAGTAAAGCTGTTGAGAGGGGGGGGGTAATTATCTTTACCCTAGCTGATTCGGTAGGCATGAGAGACATTTAAGCTGGATCAGTTGATAGCAATTTAGTGAGACTCCCCAGGGAGTTAGACCGGTCCAGATGGATCAATCTAGGTATGGGAAACCAGTCCTAATTACTGAAAATGCTTTGCATACTAAAGTGCCAGGACATAACAAGTTACAGAAACCTTACTAACATACAGACTTCTTGGCTGCAAATCTAATCATGATGAGATCGAGTGATCATCTTCTATTTGCACTTGTGAATTACGAGTTGATCTGTACTAAAAATACAAATTGGTTTTCAAAGATAATTGATCCGATAGTGGAACTGTAAATTAAATAAACAAGCCATATTTTTCTGTAAACCTTTTTTATTTGAGATAGGAGGGCGAACATTACAACAGAATTAAATGAAGTAAGCTTTTAGCTCATTTATCATTCCTGTTCTGCAACACAGATAACCTCATCAGTGAAGATGATGGAGAAGGTCCCCATGTGACCATGGAAAAGAATTACTTCAAATTTGATTAAGTCAACCCTTGCAAAGTGTTTTTATATTTTTAAACCATGGTCTGAAATAATCACAGAGCATTTGTCTGACATAATAATTCTACAAAACTGATTAAAAAACAATATGCTATGTGGGAACATTCAGCAATTCAGCACCCTGTGAACAACAGATTTCCACACTTTCCACACTACATAGAGAGATGACAATACTATACTGAGGTTATTTAATAGCAATAACAGCACCAGCTTAAACCATCTGAAGGTCATTTATAAGTATCATTTGGTATAGGAATGTGCTCAGCAGTGTGCCTTCCTTCTTCTGGCATGATTCCTGTGGCCCCCTGCTCACAAGGCTGTTTACAAAGACTCCTGGCTAAACAGTGGCTGGGAGAATGTGGCACTGCTGCTTGGGGTTGATACTCCACTGCTTGGCATAGTGCTGTCCTTGGCACTAGGTACTACTTGCTCTGGTACCATTACCATATCATCTGCCTCTGTTCTCAGTGCCTCAGCTTTCTCATTTAACAGCATCTATAGGAGAACAAGTAAGTTTTCATTATCTGTAGTGAAAACATACTTTGAATTTACTGGTTGAATTTACATTACTGGCCGTTTCAGGTCACTGAAAATTAGCTGCACAGCATGTTTCCCATTGGATTAATAAAATGGGCATAACTTAAACTGCTTCTCGTATGTCACAAACATACACTTACAAGAGCGGCTGATGTCAACTGTTTGGCTACTTTCCGAGACAGATGGTCAATGCTTTTTACCATGTCTTCAATGTCTGCATGTGCCACATGTTGCAAGGTCTTATACCCTGCACTATACAGCTGTCTGGCACGGCCCTGAATTACATTAAAACACATATTAGGCATAGTGTTGAGAAGATCTGAGATGTAGATATAAAAGGCAAAATGTTGCACAAACTTTGATTATCATTCTGTAACTGTTTATTATATTACCAATGTACCCTTCAGTTTTTAGGATTCCACTATAAATATTGTGATTAAAATGTAACATGCACATACACACATTCATACGACACATCACGTGCATGAAAGCACACAAACATAACTCAGTCACCTGTTTGACACCAGGTATCTCCATCAATGGAATCAGCTCCATGGTAACACAGAATGAGAGTTTTTTAACAAAATTTCCCATTAGGTCCTGGTATGCCCAGAACTCTTCCAGCTCAGCACAGAAGTGCATGACACATGAGGCAAAGGTGGCAGCACTCTGGAGCAAGTTCTGCACAGTCCCTCTGGGTAACTGGTATCTAGATGCAACTTCCCATATAGTCTTCTGTTTCCACAAGTCGTACAGCACCAGTGTGATATAGAATCGGTTCGCCTTAAAAGCTTGCTCTTCTGACTGTAAAAATTATGGAATAATAATGGCAAAAGAGCTATTAAGAAGGTGGAAATGTTAGAAAGTTCTAATGAGTTTTCAAATGTGGATCCATATTTCAACTTTTTAAAATCTGATTGACTGAATTTGGTAAAATAATAACTGTAGATATCACCCCAATGAAAGTGTTACATAACACAATTTGGTCTTATTGTGTGCTGTATTCAGCAGCACACAATGAAAATCAATACCTCCTTCACCCTCTGTCCAGCTACTTTCTTGACTAGATAGCTCTCTGTAATCCCCACTAATTCAGCTGTCCTAACTTCTGTGGATTCCAAGCTGCTAAACTAGAAAATAAGAAACCACATTTTAAGGGATAAAATACCAGTAAACTTCATCAAGTAATGGGAAGTGAACATATCTAAGGAAAAATGATATCACTTATGTTCCAAGAAGCTATTCTTAGATTTTGTAAAGTCTATAGTAATTAGCAATAATGAAATTTTGTCTGTCTCCAATGAGCCATACAACTTTTCACTAAATGTGTTGTATGAAGGAAATGAGACAGTTTAATGTTGTGGTGTGCTTAAACACGACATCTATGTCTTTAAGATGCATGCTCTGTTTACACCACCCACAAGTCATTGCTGAGGATATCTTCCACTTATATTAGAATTATTAGTTTCTTTTAAATTCTAAGTACAAACTGCAAATAATATCACATTGCTATTTAAACAAAGTCCTGTACATTCTGACAGACACAAAGATATGTACACATCTTCAAAATGTGTTCTTTCAAAGCATGATTATGAATGAAACAAACATTTAGTCACTTTTATATAAATGTTCGGCAATCATGACAAATGATGTATTGTATGGCCAATTCATTTTTGTATGTAACCTGCACATCAGACACAATCTGGTCATTAATCCCTTAGAGGGGTGCAAGTGATAGCATGGTAATCTTTTCTGATACTACACAGGTAGGAGCGGATATAAACAAAGAACAGACCAACCAACCTGCTTGAAGAATATCAACCATGAGACATTGACCTGCTGCACCATGTCATAAGGTGTGACAAGATAGAGAAGATGCAGGTGACTGGTTAAGTTCATAGCATCACGTGCTGCACACAGGTCTCCATAAAGCTGCTTAGCCATGTCAACATCAATACCACCTATTGGATGATAAAACATATGACTTATTTATTTATTTAACCATCCATGCAAACCAGCCTTGTAGCCAGAGGTGAAAGGCGTCGAGGCAAGTCACCCTTGCACAGAAAGTTTGAACCACTCCACTGGGGCCCCATTCTTATGTGGTAAAATATATCTGGAGGAAATTTCAAGCCAGGAATTTAGATAATTCTACTCAAAGAGAAATCACATACATGAATAGATAAGATAACTGTTCCACAATATTCAGACACTAACCTTTGAAAGCTGCCCTTCCCAGCTTAGTGACCTCCAAGGCTGGCAAGGAAAGGTCCTCAGAAGTCTTTGCAGAACTTGGGCTATTCTTTCTCTGTGCCACCATTTCAAGTTGTAGTAGTTGTTGAACAGTTGTTCTGGACAACTCAGAGATATCAATATCTTGTTCTCTGCTCTGAACAGCAAGCAACGTTTTGTTCAGAAATTCAATAACAGACATTATATTGGGTGTGATCTGTAATAAAAAGTGTTAAAGACACTTTGAGGGCTCTGTGTTGGGAAAATAAGATCAAAAACAAGATTTATGAATTCCAATGTTCAATAAATAATCAAATGTTTATCTCTAGTTGAATAAAAAGACCTTGAAAAAAATTAATAGAAAATGAGGTTTTGAAAAATTTTGTAAAGTATTCTTTTCTCATTCCATCCATAGGTACTGCTGCCTTGCACTGAGCTTTGCCTCTGCTGCCTAAGCCCATTGGTATTGGTGGCCCGTGGGTGTGAAGATTGACACCTACACCCAACCTACTAAATTGCTGTTGTCAACATACACACAACACATTCTAGCTTATCCTTAACTATGCATATTATTACTGAAATCATGTGTTAGCATGATAGGGGATATGCAGATGGCCTGTCAAACAACACTCCAACTTACCTTGAGACCTATAGTTGTGAGTAACAACCTTCTAAGCCCCTTCTTATCTTCAAATTGCAAGCTGCTTCTGCAATATTCATAGGGTCCACTAAGTAGGTCAAGTATCTGCAAGAAAGAAATTTAATGGGTGATAACCATGTCACTTTTCATGCCCCTAAAAAGTGCCCCTTGCACCAAATATGTTCCTTAACAACAAAATCAATACATACCTTCTGTCTATCTGCTCTCTTGATGAGGAGAATGCTCTCGCCAGAGGTGTCAATGCCAGCTCTGCCTGCTCTACCAACCATCTGCTTGTACTGGTTTCTGCTGATGAAGTTACTACCAACATAAGGTGATCTCAGGATAACCCTGTAAAGAAAAGAATAAAAGAATTTATGAACATGTTTAATTTAACAGTAACATTTGAACAGAATATTCAATTTTGCAATCTGAATTCAAGTCACAATTTGATCACATTGTTATTTTCAAAACCAGGTTAAAGAATTCAAGAAATAAATATTAAAACCTTGAAAACATTAAAAAACACAAACCTTTTGGCAGGCAAATTGACCCCAGCGGCCAGTGTAGAGGTACACGTGAGCAGACACAATGTTCCTTCAGAGTAAGCCTCTTCAATAAGTTTCCTCTCATCCATGGTCAGACCACTGTGGTGGTAAGCTACTCCAAACTGCAGGGTCTTCTTCAGCACTGAACAAACCTCTCCATTGCCTTCTTCCAACAGGGCTTTTAACAGTGCTTTCCTCTCTGGGCGTTTCACCCCAGTCAGGTGCCTGGAACATATCGAATCTATTTACACATCATTTAGATGGTTTTAAACTGGTTTAAATGCCCCTATAGTACCCTATTTTTAGTAAAGCATTACAAAACTTGGTTTCACACAACATGATTTTTACTTTGTACTCTGGATAAAAATCTTAAAAATGAACCTTGCACATTCAATGCATTTATTCTGTTGTTTTTTTTTTGTTCTGGATATATATTTACAAATCAACTTTGCAGACCTACTGCATTTATTCTGTTGATGTCATATGAGCCATGGTTCTCCATGGGTATAATATCCAAAGAACACTAACCTAGGCATCATTTTACAGATGTTAAGTGCAACATTTTCACAGTTTTTCTTGGTAGGACAGAACACAAGGCAAGAGAAGTCTGGTACAACTTCAGAAACAAGTCCACAGATGTGATCTGGATCAGATTTTATCATTTCCTTAGTGTACTAGAATGTACAAAAGTCTTGTAATTACATAACCTCCATCTTAAAACATTTAAACCTAATACGTGGATTCAATCTCATAAATTGCCTATTAGAAATACATGATAAACACAGTTTATATGATAGAGCACGAAAGAATCAATGTGAAACAAATGGTCATTATTCAATTTAAAGAAACATCATTTAACACAATACAAAACACATTTCTACTTTTCTTCCAATTAAAACAAGTCGTACAGTTTAAAATCAAACTGTTGCCTATTACTGAAACCATATTAACTTTGCAAATAAATGAAAGTAGTACATAATGCATGTCTTTTACTGCAGTTATATGAAAGACTTACTGGAAATGTAACTGTTCTTGAGTGCATCAATTTATCATCAGGGCACAGAGATTTGGGTTTCACTTCATAAATGTTATCTTCAAGTTTTACATATTCTTGCAATTCAACCTGTAATGTACGTATATAATATATAATATTATCAGGAAGAATTTTAAAAACTACATTAAGTTAACTAATACAACCAGGCAACAACTAATAATGCTGTAATGAAATAATTCATTATTCACTTTCCTAACAGTTCTTTGCTGCTCAAATGATTATATATATATATATATATATATATATATATATATATATATATATATATATATATATATATATATATATATATATATATATATATATAAATATATATATATATATATAAAAATAATGTCCCAAGGCTATTTACTGCCATTTCCAACTTACAGGTCTGAACTCATTGGAGTATATTTCAGCTTTCATAAATTTCTGCAAATCCTGTATGTTATTTAGTGTGGCGCTCATACCAATCAACTGAGTATCATCTGGAACACAAGGGAATTAAACAGAAATTTTGGTGTATATACAAATGCTAAAAAAAAGCAGGTATGAAGACAAGAATGATGGTCATCAATTGTACAGTAATTTTCACTTCAATGCCAAAATATATGCAGTCTGACAATAAAATTTTGTATAGACCCATTTTCAAAAGGAAATTAAAACATCTTTCTATATACCAGTCTATCATGGCTAGGCTGGTTTTAGAAGCATGTCCTGTATTTTAACCATATATAACCTAAAAGTTTACCACTGTAAAACAAAAACAAGGTTTTTATAAGACAAGGATAGAATTCTCTACTACAATACTCACCTCCTCCTGCATGCAGGATCTTGGTAAGAGTCATTTCTAATATTGCACCCCTGCTTCCCCCTTCACCCAACATGTGGAGCTACAATGGAATTTAAAAGACAATCATCTACAAATTCTTTTTTCAGAATCAAATGAAATACATGGGGAAGTTTATCACAATAATTTGTTTTATAATACTCCATTCCTTAGCAATAACTAACAGAGAAGAAGTAATTGGATACATTATTGGTCTCACATTTAGTAATACTGGTAAATATAACTTTCCTTAACACGTGCTATTCCTTAACATATGTGCAACAGTACCTCATCTATCACAACAAGGCCCACTTCATCCATCCTTTGTAGTTCTATTAAGCAGTTTACTAAACTATTTGCTTTCTCAATGGTTGCCACATAGAGGGATTTCTTCTTTCTCCTCTTGCGTGGAGGCATGGGACCTCTGCTGCCAGCATACTCTTCTACTAAGAAGTCCAGCTCCACTGCAAAAGGGGACAGAGTCCTAACCTGCAAGTCAAATTATATACTTCCATTAATAATAATATTATTACTTTTATGATGTATCTGAACAATTTCCTTTTACCATTCACATGTACAAACTTTTCATCAACAAATACATCACCACACATTGAGACAATTAAAAATATATAAAGATGTGTACATAAAGCAACTGGCTTCAAACTTTACTTTGCATGAAAGTTTGTTTGGAGGCAAATGTTAGGTACACTACTGCACTGTATTTAATTGATACACTTGCATGCACATTTGTTTGCATGGTTCTTTGGGTTTTTTCCCCAAAAATGAAAGCTGGAAATATTTAAAAAGAAACAAGGCAGCAAAGCTGTCAAATGTACAGACAAAAAGCAGGAAATAACAAAAAAGGCTACTGTCAATTCTGATGCAAAAGTACATAGTAGTGTTAAACTGCAAATTCAACATCAAATTTTAATTATGCTCAACAGGTAAAATACATCTGTGTCTGTACATAAAAACGGCATTTCTTTAAAATAATGGCCCGATTATGCTGATTTTTGAACTCAACCTGCGATTTAGCAGGAATGACCACTCCTGTGAGTTTAATGACAATTGGCCTATATGTTTTTCTTATATTGTGTTTACAGTGTTGCATATATGCTGAAAAGTGAAAAAAAAAAGCATAACTACTAAAATAGTGGCCCGATCATGCCGATTTTTGAACTTGACCTGCGTTTTAGTAAGATCAATTACTCTGCATTTTAGTCCTGTATTTCTTTTTGAAAGTTTGACAATCATAAGTAACATGGTTTTCCCATAATGGTCATCTTGGCAGCAGCACCCAAAATTGTGTTTTCTTCTATTCTGATGCAATATTACATAATGGTTAACAGCAAAATGACCGTTAATTTTTAATAATAAAATACACGTATCATGGATTTTCAGAAAATGTGACTAGCATGGGTCTTCAAGCCCGTGGAACATGCCGATTTTCGAACTTGACCTGTGTTATAGTAAGATCAATTACTCCTGTGATTTTCATGACAACAGGCCTAACGGTTTTCCTTAAAATGCGTTTACAGTGTTGGATATATGCTGAAAAGTGAAAAAACAGCATAACTTCTACAATAATGGCCCGATCATGCTGATTTTTTAACTTGACCTGCGTTTTATGAATATTCATCAGCTCTGTAAATATACAGCCAAAAAGTAAAACTGCCTTCCACTTATCATGTTTACAATGAAAGTGCACGGTGTCGGCACCGGCGACGACGGCGACGACAGACGCAGGTGATGGCAATATGTACAGACACATCTGTACATATTTACTGTACTGTTTGAGAACAGTAAGTGACATGGTTTTTCTTAAATGGTCATCATGGGAGCAGTGCCCAAAATGGTTTTTTTTCAAATTTTGATGCAATATTACATAATGTTTAACAGCATAATGACCATCAATTTTTAATAATAAAATATTAGTATCATGGATATTCAGAAAATGTGACTAGCAAAGGTCTTCAGGCCCATGGAACTTCAAAGTTACAACTTGAAAATGCCAGAATGTAAACAAGACAGCACTGTTCTGAAATGTTTTTTTTTTTCCATTTTTAACACTTTTTTTAACATAAAACAAAATTAACAGGTTACTGCCATTTTTATACGATCAACTAAGAAAATTGATGAGATGGGAAAAATATCAATACAACAGTGTTAAATGTCCAATTTCCTCCATTCTGAGATTCTGAACATAGTGAATGATTGAATCTGACAAACTGCAATGATATGAGTTTATTTCCATTTTGGAAACTTTATTACACAATACACGATAACAAGTTTACCATCATTTTTACATAATCAACTAACAATGTTGTAAAGATGCAGGAAATGTCAAACAAACACTTTTACGTATCTTATTAGTTCATTAATGAGACTGTTAACATGCCTAACAGTTGAATCTGAGGAAATTTGAAAAAACAGCATAACTTCTAAAATAATGGCCCGATTATGCTGATTTTCGAACTCAACCTGCGTTTTAGTAAGATTGACCACTCTTGTGAGTTAAATGACAATTGGCCTATCTGTTTTTCTTATATTGTGTTTACAGTGTTGTATATATGCTGAAAAATGAAAAAACAGCATAACTACTAAAATAGTGGCCCGATCATGCCGATTTTCGAACTTGACCTGCGTTTTAGTAAGATTGATTACTCCTGTGAGTTTCATGACAACAGGCCTAACGGTTTTCCTTAAAATGTGTTTACAGGGTTGCATATATGCTGAAAAGTGAAAAAACAGCATAACTTCTACAATAATGGCCCGATCATGCTGGTTTTCGAACTTGACCTGCGTTTTATGAATATTCATCAGCTCTGTAAATATTAAGCCAAAAAGTAAAACTGCCCTCCACTTATCGTGTTTACAAGGAAAGTGCACGGCGCCGGCATCGGCGACGGCGACGACAGACGCAGGTGATGGCAATATGTACAGACACATCTGTGTCTGTACATAAAAATAACATGGAATGGCCACTTTACCTTCTCCTGAACAATGGACACAAATGGTAAGATTAGTATGGCATCCCTCTTCTTACACAGCAGCTCTTTCAGAATGAGAATCTCAGCCACCAAGGTCTTACCACCACTGGTAGGGAGAGAATAGATCAAATTCTTGCCTTCCAACACAGGGGGAAGACTAAGACACTCAGTCTGCCATTCTAAGGGAACAAACAGATTAAGTTATTCATAATGGGGTCATTTTCTCCACGTCACAAGATCAGATTGAAAATTCCTTCAGCTTAAACATGCAATCAAAGTCGTCATAAGTTGATATTTCCCAAAAGACTGCACACAAAAACAAATAAAATGTGATTCCGTGGTAAATATATTATAATGCTACTTATGTAAAGCTATCATAATAGTCTAGGCTATGTGGTACTGAACATTACACTAAAATCATTGAAGTATAAATCTTATCAAAACTACGATCAAAACCTTGCCACTGATTTATTCTCCAACCAACAGCTTACCATATAGAGTTTTTATACCCCTAATACTTTCCAGCAGATCTCTGACTTTACTAGGCAATCCAAAGAAAGGGCCTATATCATATTCTGATCCCTCATTCTGCATCTTTTCAGCTTGTTCTAAAGCTTTCTGTACAGACTCTGCTTTAAGTTTCACTGCCCTTGAACTCTGGGGTGTGGGTATTTTTGCATTATTTTGTAAAGATTGCTTTAGTCTTTCCTTTAATGATTTGGAAGTTACAGGTGTCACTTTCTCATATTCCTTGTGTCTACTCAAAGGTGTGGATTCTTTATGTCCTCTTATGTTCATGCTGCTTTGGTTAATATCATCCTGTATTGCACTATTCCCTGGGGCACTCACTTGAATAGAATTGTTATCTACTCTGGTCATCTCAGTAGATAAATGGCCATGTTTTTGTACAAATGCTGTGGGTGGCATGTTACCAGTATCACCATCAGCTCCTATACTGTCAGTTATCAATTCAACTGATGTAAACATATTTCCACTACCACTATCAAAAGGTTCGGGATCAGTATGTGATGCATTATCACAGACTGTCGAGGAAAAGACTTTTCTTTTCACACCTCTTGCATTTTTATTAAGCTGTGGAGAATTCCCAGATGATGCTCTATTTTTGTGTGGTACCTGAATCAATAATGCAAAAATATGTGTATACATAAGTATTATATATTAGTATGATGACAAGGACGATCAAAGCAAATGCATTAAATACGCTTGAACATTGATATACTGTACCTTAATTTGGATTGACGGTTATCAGGTAAGTTATTATTAACACTATGGTACTGTATGAGACATGCTTCCATAAATCCAACAGCAGAGTTTTCTTCTTACACATGTTTTCTGTGATAAATGCTCCTGTTCTATTGCTGCAACATCTATTTGAGCTAAGAGGGTATCACTGTCATTGAAGCTGTCAAGGCCCATGTTTGGGGTAGACAAATGAGCTGGTTCTGAATCCTCTCCAACCTACAATTAGACAAGAATGCAAAATACAAAATCTTTCTGGGGGCTGTATTGCTGTAGCAAATTTGATATGTAAATTCACTACATATATATAATTAATTAGCAAAACTGGATGTCTAATATCAATACAACAACTTCATTTTACTACCTTAGCCTTTTTGACTTTCCTGTGGGGAGTTGATGTTAATATTTGCTGATGTTTATTGCTCTCTGCATTGTTTGACTTCAGGCTCAAGTGAGGCATAATTTTCTTCGAATATGAACCGTTATCCACCATCACTGATACCTGTTCCTTTTCAACAAGTTAATCTATAAAATCTTTGGTTACCCTCATGAGGGAGTTGTGAAAACCATTTTTTGGGCACGCCGTTAATGCATTTTTGCTGTGGTTCTGATAATATTTGGAGTTGTTTTTCTTATTATTCTTGCAGTTTGTTTTTGATGACATCTTGTGGTAACTTTCACTGCTCTGTTTGAATTCCATGTTTGTTGGAAAGTCTCGGTTACCACAACTCTGTGAACAGTGCACTTTTTTACCACTGTGTATTCTATTATTGTTGGCTGGCACAGTGTTTGGCTTTGGCTTAACCACGGGGTTCCCTGAAGACGACTCGTCACCAAATGAATTATCAATCCAGTCTCCTCCTGAACGCCTTCTCTCCATTATGAAGTTGAATTTCTGTTGTTTTCATCTGAAGTCAATATAAAACCATTTATAGAACCAAAAAATACAGTAAATTTCAAATAAAAGCATATTCTCACACCCAAAAGTTGGATAAAAATTAAAAGGAGGCTCCCATTCCAAAGTTAATGCCATAAAATGGGTATGAAACCAATCAATTCAAAATAAGAACTGCCTTTATCTATTATTTTTGTAATCGCAAGAATCTCAAGAAAAGGTTTATAACTTACATCATCGTGAATGATTAAGAAGAAGCAAATTAAGCCACTAAGTTGCACAACTGCGACAACCGAACTTTCCGCGACGATATAAAGTCAATCTAAAGATGGCGCTGTGTTCGCCAGGAAAGTCTGAAAAAAAAAAAAAGAAAGAAAGAAAGAGCCAAAATTAGCAGTTTGGTTGACTTAATTTAAAAAACCGAATGCATAAAACTGTATCTACTACGTATGATTTGTTTTTAAAACTGATATAAAATGTAAAAGCACAATTTTTTCTTGTATCTCAAAGCTCTTGCGAACAAGAAGAGCGAAATGTGATTAATGTTTTGAATGGGAAAGGAAAACATGAAAAGGCACTTCGACCTATGTAGTGCCCAAGCACATGCAATTTGTCGCAAGAGTGGGGATATTCTAGAATATATTGAACATATCTAAAATGGACTTTCTATCAAAGCAAGCACTGTTATTCGTCGGACCTCCATCAGTTGTAAGTAAAAAGCTGTGCCCTTTTTATCGCAGTCAGTTTTACTCTCCCTAGCCTGGTCCACCGAAAATACGAAAACCGCGAAAACCAGAAGTTGCTCGGCAAAAACCTCACTATTAACCTACCAATTCTGATGTTCTCGACAAATTGCTGTAAAATTTGGATAACTTGGACCACATTACATACATCATGACCTTTGATAACGATGTTTCAATGAATTGAGTATGTAACAGCCGAGTTTTCTAGATCGGCAACCTAGCGTGGGAGCCATGTTTGGTTTACAATTGGCATGTATAAACAGCAGTGTCCCCTCAGGCCGACTAGATGCCATCTCAGGCAAGTATTGCTCTCTCATGCCAGTAATGCGGTTTTCGTGCATATGAATGTGGATAACAGCACACATTTTCTGCATACTTAATACATACAAAAGAAACTAACAAACATTCATCAAGTAACATATACAAAATTGTTTTGTTCCAACTTGAAGTCAATTAATACTTATTTGTAAATGTCTTCTTTGTGCATGTGAAAAATTCCTAACTGTACATGAAGTTGTAAGAACTTTGTATTTGCATAAAACCTTATAAAGAAAATATTCAATCACTAAATGTTTTTCATCATAAAAAAGTTGTTTTTGTTTGTTCAAATCATGTTAAAATAAAGGCTCTCTACATACCAAATTCCATTTTACCAAAGCAGTTATCAATACATATATAGCAAATGTGTGCACTGGCAAATTATTTTTTAAGAAAAGGGACTAAAGTCTCATTCCGGGACAACTACAGTGTATAGATAATACCACTAACCCAGTGGACTTGCACGCTTTTTATAATTAATACATGGACTGTATTACGTTTTATATTAATAACAGTTTTATCAAAGAACTTTTAGGTTCATTTGACATTACACTCATTAGGATCTGGTTGTCATTAGTGGTATGCTTCCGGGGCTCTGTGCCCTCAGGAAGTGCTAAATCAGTAGCACAAGACCTGAAGTGAAGCCTGGCTGGAGAAACAATAACTGGGAAAGTATCAATCACGTTCTCAAAATGAAAGTCAGCTGGAGGGTACAAGATGTACCAAGTTTAATCCAAAGCTTGCATGAGCTGGTCTGCAGCTATTATGGGGAAACAGAAAGAGCTATGATTGGACATGGAGAGTATCTCCTTGACACGGCTTATCAGAAATTCCAAGTAGACAGGGTTGTGTGAGCAAGAAAAACTAAGGAGCAACGACAGCAGCACATGAAGAAATTTTTTTCAACTACAAAGTTGAAACAAGAGATGGCCTCTGCAGGCAATTTGCATGTCTTGACTGCTACAAACAAGGGGAAGAAACCATTCCAAAGGAAACGATCAAGGGCAGAGAGGGCAAAAACAAAGAATTAGTTGATTTTGCATAATGCATAATCTGTGCCCTCAGGAAGTGCTAAATCAGTAGCACAAGACCTGAAGTGAAGCCTGGCTGGAGGAACAATAACTGGGAAAGTTTCAATCACGTTCTCAAAATGAAAGTCAGCTGGAGGGTACAAGATGTACCAAGTTTAATCCAAAGCTTGCATGAGCTGGTCTGCAGCTATTATAGGGAAACAGAAAGAGCTATGATTAGACATGGAGAGTATCTCCTTGACACGGCTTATCAGAAATTCAAAGTAGACAGGGTTGTGCGGGCAAGAAAAACTGAGGAGCAACGACAGTGGCACATGAAGAAATATTTTTCAACTACAAAGTTGAAACAAGAGATGGCCTCTGCAGGTAATTTGCATGTCTTGACTGCTACAAACAAGGGGAAGAAACCATTCCAAAGGAAACGATCAAGGGCAGAGAGGGCAAAAACAAAGAATTAGTTGATCTTGCATAATGCATAATCTGTGCCCTCAGGAAGTGCTAAATCAGTAGCACAAGACCTGAAGTGAAGCCTGGCTGGAGGAACAATAACTGGGAAAGTATCAATCACGTTCTCAAAATGAAAGTCAGCTGGAGGGTACAAGATGTACCAAGTTTAATCCAAAGCTTGCATGAGCTGGTCTGCAGCTATTATGGGGAAACAGAAAGAGCTATGATTGGACATGGAGAGTATCTCCTTGACACGGCTTATCAGAAATTCAAAGTAGACAGGGTTGTGTGGGCAAGAAAAACTAAGGAGCAACAACAGCTGGACATGAAGAAATTTTTTTCAACTACAAAGTTGAAACAAGAGATGGCTTCTGCAGGCAATTTGCATGTCTTGACTGCTTCAAACAAGGGGAAGAAACCATTCCAAAGGAAACAATCAAGGGCAGAGAGGGCAAAAACAAAGAATTAGTTGATCTTGCGTAATGCATAATGAAAATAGGTGATAACAATGCCGTGAAATATAATGTACTGTTTTATGAAAATTGAAGATGTCAGTTGTTTTTGACCTAGAATAATGTCTCCTTTCAAAAGTAGTTCAAATCATATGGGAGCTATTTGCTATTGCCAAAGCATAGTTCTTATTTGGCCAGATATTAAAAAGAATAAAGTTTGAGAGTAGATTTAATACAGGAGAGAGCTGCATGAGACTTTTTAACTTTCCCGTGTCGGCTTTGCTGATACAAACCTGTACAACATACTTCACAAAGTTATTCCAAATCAGCAAAGCAGTAGAAACTCTCTAATCAAACTCGGGTCCATCCTCATGTCAGCATCTCAGATGGTACTAGAGAGAATGTTATGTTTTGGGTTTCAAACTCAAATAATGTGAGAAGATTTACAGAAGGAAAACCGAGTGCTTTTGAAGCCAATTGTAGGGTGTGGAAGAAGAATCCTTCCTCTAAAACTGTATTAGCAAAGGAAGATGAAAACTGGAAAGTTTACAAATGGAATTGTCTCTTTTGCATTCGACATACAGTTAAGGGAAATCCAAGATGGACCCACAACCAGAAACCACAATCAATGTCCAAAGGACTTACAACTCATTAAAAGGCAACATCACATATCGTAGCCGCATTACATAGACTAAAAAATATCCAGATGTGATCCTAGTGAAGTACAGAGGGAAATTCCCAGACCAAATTCCACATGGCAATGCAACAAAGAACTTCTTATTGTCCCATGTCATCCATTGTATTTGACGCAATAAGGAAGAATGCAGCCCGCTTAAAACCCAAAGAGATATACAAAAAAACTGTACCAGGAAGCTCAACTTGAAAATGAGAAACATGCAAATTTAAGACAGGTGCAGAATTTAGTGGACTCTGTAAAAAAAAAAAGAGGCAATCGGAAGAAAACTTCTTTCTAAACAGGGGGTATGAATCTGGTCAGCAACTTTCTTTACCTGAAGAGTGGAATTCGTCAGCATCCTTTTGTGAGAAGAATATATAACTCACTAGCACCAGAAAGTTCCAACAATAATGCTTTTCACAGAAGGGCAAATTGCTGATGTGCAAAGATGTTGTTGTGCTGGATCTACTACACACTGTGCTGTCTAAGGGGTGGATAAGACTTGGACCAACTGAATGTCACCTGTATGGTTTACAAAAACCTAGCTCTCATTCATCGAACAACAGGAACACATCCACTTTTTATCGGACCCATGTTTATCCATGGAAACTCTGAATTTAAGACATATGCCAGTTTTTTCAGATGTTGGCATTAGAATTAGTTGATTCTGTTTGCCCACCAGTTATTGGGTCTGATGAAAAGAAAGCACTGAGAAAAGCAGCGTCCTTTGCTTTCAGTGGCACTAACCTGGTGTCTTGCCAGCAGCATCTGAAGGAAAACGCCACACTACATATAAGAGACCTGGTGGGCACAACCACAGACACCAGAAAGGTGGTCACAGATGTCATATTTGGAGAGAACAGGTTGACCTCATCGCCTTCCCTCGTCATCCTGGAGCAGTGCCATGACAAGGCTTTGCAAGTCATCAGGGAAAAAGCTTCAAGATTTAATGCTGGCTGTTTCCATTGATTGAAGAAATTATAAACATCAGCATCCTTTTGTGAGAAGAATAACTCATCAGAAGAGCAAATTGCTGATGTGCAACAATTTTGTTGAGCTGGACCTACTGCACATGGAACTGTCTTAGGGGTGGATAAGACTTATAATTAGGCCAACTGAATGCCACTTGTAGGATTTACAAAAACCTAGCCCTCATCCACTGAGCAACGGGAAAACTCACCCACTTTTTATTGGAACTATGTTTATCAATAGCAACTCCGATTTTAAGACATGTGCCAGGTTGACCTCATCTCCTTCCCTCGTCATCCTGGAGCAGCGCCATGACGAGGCTTTGCAAGTCATTAGGGAAAATGCTTCAAGATTTGATGCTGGCTTTTTCCATTGATTGAAGAAAATACAAATACTTTCTGCACAATCTGAAGTAAAACCCGGCTAGACTAATAATAACTGTGAAAGTTTCAACCATGGACTCAAGATGAAGGTCAAATGGAGGGTGCAAGATGAACCAAATTTACTCAAAAGTTTGCACAAGATCATCTGTGGGTATTACAGTGAAACACAGAGAGCAATAATTGCATGGGGAGAATATTATCTTGACACAGTATTTGAGAGATACCATGTAGACAGGGTTGTTTGGTCAAAGAAAACCTGAGGACCAACCACAGCACCATACGAAGAAATTTTTTGCAACTACAAAGTGAAAACAACAGATGGCCTCTACAGACAATTTACATGTCCTAACTGCTCCAAACGAAGGGAAGAAGCCATTCCATAGAAAATGGTCAAGAGCAGAGAGGGCAAAAACACTGCATTGGTTCAACTTGATCACACTTGGTCACAAGTAATCTGCAGTGCATAATTAAAATTGGTGGTAATTATGCTGTTTGATATCATGTACTATTGCATACGAATTGAAGATAATCATGTCATTTATGATCAAATTAACAGAAAAGAAACAAGAATAAAATACAGCCCGAGTTGTAAATCAGCCTGATTGTTTTCCTTTTCTGGAAGTTATGCATTTTGTTTTTTTGGTGAAGTGCCAATTTTTTACAAAGTGTGACTTTAAACTTTCATGGACTTGAAGACCTTTGCAAGTCACATTGTCTGAATATCCATGATACTTTAATTATATAATTAAATATTCGTGGATAATGGTGGTGGATAATGCTGTCAAAATTGAGTTGGAAAACCACTATGATTGCATTCTTTTTTTCTCAAGAGCTATGCAGTTTATTGTGCACTTTTCATTTTTCACATATTGCCATTTTCAGTGCGGGACTTACAAATCCCAGGGGACACTGCTGATTATACGTGTTGATGGTATTTAAACCAATTGGTAGGTTGCTGTTGTAGAAACTTAAACTTTTACTTACTTAATTCATTGACACTTTGCTATCAAATGTTATGGTGTACATATGTAATGTGGTCTAAGTTATCCAAATATTTGGCTAATTTGTCAACAACATTGAGTATTGGTAATTTTTAATGAGGTTAGATCCTAGCAACTACCCACCCTTGGTTGTCAATTTATTGGCCAGTGAAACTAAAAAACACATAAAACGAATTTAAAATCCTTCATTTGTCTACCTTAGTGCCAATAGTACTTTTTAAAAAGTCAAGGTTTTTAAACAGTTTTTAAATAGTCACATAAACATTTGGGACCCCTATTCATATTCAGATCTTTTTTGTTTTACGCCTAAATGTGTGTAACATGTTTTCATTGGAATTCAAATGTGAAGCTTTGTCAGTGATTATCAAGAACAAATGAAGTAGACAGGACACTTCCTCTAAGTGCATTTGTAAAATAGCTCTACCTTTTTGTAAAAAAAAAAGGGGAAAAAATGTCAGTGACTTTGCCCAGAATTTTGTCCTCTTTAAGGTATTTTTCCAGCTTATGACTGACTCTCTGACAATTAAGCATGCCTCTCACCTGCCATAACATACATGTATGTTCCCTTTTCATTAGTGGTGCAGAAATAGTGATGATATAAAGGGTTCAGTGTCATTGGAGTGCTAGGGTACAATTACTCAGGCTAATATAGCTGTGGCTAATTTGTGAACCAAGTGGAGATCAATTTATCTTATGACTAAGGTGACTAGTGTAGTGGAGTACATAACTAAGAATCAGTATTGTGTATCTTTCATGACTGATTTGATGATGGGGATTCATGATTGAAATGACCATTTTCCTGAGTTTTTGTCTATTTTATTTTGATCATACTTAATATCACTTATTATAACAAGCAAGGGCTATACAGGTAAGTTAAAGTCAAGGAAAAGCATTAGATGTTCACTGGATCTTGGTTTTATTTCACGTAAGAATTCACAAGACATATAAAAACTAAAAAGAAGAAAAGAAAAGAAAATTACAATAATACACTCACTACCCGAGATTTATGTGCTTAAATTTTCTTACACAAAAACTAATAATTTACAATAAGCACTAATAATCAAATGATAATAAACAGTATTAAAAAAACTCACCATTTCTGCCATTCCTGTAACTATAAATTTCAAGTAGCAAAAGTGAAAATAACTGATCAAAAAGAAAGAATATACCATGTGTTCCTCCTACGAAGACACTGTGTTGAATGAAATAAAGTGCAAACTCATGGGGTACCATCCTGAATGAAAAGTTATCATTTATGCAAATGTACATTGCATCAGATGTGCTGGATCACCTGGCTCTTCAAGCACAATGAAAGAAAAGCAATATAAACCTTACACTTAGATTATTACTCTTTTCAGGGAAAGACTTTATTTTTTAAGAACAAACTTGCAGGTACCCATGTACTGTTCTCACCCGAAGAGGAAATTGCAAAAGACAAACAGTTGGGTTTAAGACAACTTGCATTGAAAGTAGTAAAACTGCTGAAGCAGGTAGGTTATGTGCCAGATATGTAAATTAATTGCTAACACATATAATGGGAGCCAACTGAGGTTCAAACAAATCTTGCTAATAAGAACAAAGTAGTGCAAGACATTGTGAGAGTTGCTTCAAGATAGGGCTAAATTTATGGGTCACAAGTTGAAGTGAAGATTTCTCTAGCTGGAGTGAAGCAGAGCTAATGCAATTTTTGAGTCAGAGACTTGTAAAATTTTTCAAATTATAAAGTACATACCCAAAGAGAACTTGCAGGAGTAGCTGATGACTTGGGTTTGTCAAGATTAGAGCCAGATGATGATGTTGGGAAAGTTTTGAAGGGGTTCCCTTTTTGCCCCTGATTTGAGGAATATACCTTCAGAAACTATGCCAAATTTTATGTCTCTGACAAAAAATATGATCCTAATGAAAGTCAATAGGGTTCATCCTTGACCAAATAGCAATCTATGGGAATTTTTTGAAACCAATTTTGTAAAAATTGTGGCCTCTATTATTAAATGGCCAAAAACCTGACCACAAACAAACAAGCAGGCCAGTATACCTGTGATTTTTTATTTCCAGCTAATGACTGATTCTGTTACAAATACTGAGACAAAGCCCGTCATCAGTTTATGCATGACCCGTGATAATAACATAAATTTTTTTTCCAAAAATGACACAAAGAGAATGAGCTATCTGAAATATCAAGAAGTATATTTTATTTGTTACTCTGGTTTTATTGCACTAAAATATAAGGTCATATCTGTAAAAAATTAAGTGAAAGCATGGCATTGATAATAATTCTGTAAATATCAAGTTAAAAAAAATTTTTTTTCACTTATAATATTAATTAGAGGTGGCTGGAGATTTCACTGATCAAACACAGTGGTTTTATTGTACACCGTAGTCTGTCTGAAAAAAGGGCAGCATGTATTTTTGAAGTTATACAGATATACTGTAAGTCCTTGGAAGCTACAGTAGTTAATTTGCCCAGGTATTTAAAAAATGTGAAATAGCAAATACATTACAGGTGGTGGAAAGTTTCATTCTTATTTTGAAATGGTTTATTTCAATAATTATGGCTATTCATTTTGTTTTTTATATGTATGTACAAAAAAGCATTGTGACAAGATTTGTGCATTTTAATCACTGGGTACCAAAACAAACAGACTGCCCCAGCTGGTCATTTTGGTAGTAATCAAACATGCCTCTTCCTGTCAGTAGAAAACAACTCTAATACTCAAAACTGATTGCCACTCATTTCCAAATTGTTATTATTTTCTAACAGGGAAAGAGGGTTGCTGTGGATGGTGAAAATAAGACCAGAAAATTGAGGAAATGCTACATCCATATCATAAAAGAAAAGGTAAAGCATACAGCATGTCTTAATTAAGCAAATTTAAAATATGAACTATATGCAGTTGGCAGTTTGAAACATTCATTGAATAATCTTTTGAAATCCAGTTTTCTTTGATATATAATGTACATGGTGTATTTAGTTATACTTTGCAGAAGATATAATTTGAATGCTTTGATGTAAAACTTGGACTACTTTTTTACTTGTACTGTATCATTTTAGGTCCCTGACTGCAGCATTGCAATAGTTCTCTTCCGGCCTAAATATGGTATGATTCAGCTGCAGTGGGCCCAGGCATTTTCACAAGCTGGTGATTTTCTCACGGGGAAGTCCTTGAAAGATGTTGAAGACTTACCTTCAACAGAAAAACAGTTCAAATCATGGTTGAATGCACTGAGTGGTATAAAGAATGCAGATGATGATGATGGGCCAGGTAAAAGAGTTTAGGTCCATGCACTGTTTATTGCCATATGTCAACTTCACCTTGTAGATTTATTCAAAGCACAATACCCAAACATGCTTGTCAGTTAATTTAAAATATGTACCCACTGAAATTCTCAATGTTTTTACCATAATGCACATAAGCCTTGGTGTGTGAATTCAATGTTTTTGTAACAATTTTAAGAGTTTAAATGTTTTAAACATTGACAGTTGTAAGTATTTTTATGGTTCCCAATACAAAACTAAATAATTTTTTAAAAATTTTGATACAAAACATTTCCATCATTGTAGACATGCCAAAGGAATCTGAAGGTTGTACAGTTGGAGACATCAGTCTGAGATTGGAAGTTGAGACTGGATGGAAGGTAGGCATACAACTCACTTATCTTTCTAAAGAACATAAAATACTGTACTTACTATGTGCTGTAAAACAGTGTCTTCTTATATAACTTTATCATAGCTAAATAAGAACAAGATTTTTTCCAGTTCGAAGTTCCTGGTCTGTTCATAGAATGGCAGTCATTACTGAATGTTAGACCTTCTGAACAACTGGCTATAGAAACTGGTGCAGTGGAAGCTGTCGAGGCCTGGTATACAAAGTACATGTGTGGGAGGGTCATCATCATTTTTGATGGAAGAAAAGGTAAGATAAACCTACTGGAATTTAAATGGGCTATTTATATTAATATTTTATTTTTATTGATGAGGATGTATTTCAGTGTAATAACTTACACAGTAAGGTGGGCATGAAAGTGTACTTGATTGATTAGAGACATTCTGGAGAAGTGTAGATGGTTAAATTTTGACAACTTGACATTTTTCATTTTTAAAAAAATAAATCAAACTCTTGAACACCAATATATGTGAAATGGTAGCATGTTGATAATCTTTTGTATTGTAGATAAAAATGATATTAATTTTTGTCAAGCACATTAAAAAACAGAAAATGTATACTGCATCACTTTTTGTGCCCATTATACATATATATTTTTTAGGCACAAGAAGAGATCAAAAGGAGTCAAACTTTCAACAGATGGAAGATACCTTGATCAAATTTTCAGAACAGATTCGGTCCTGTCCTATCTATGCACTCTGTGTAGAAAACAGAGAAATACCTGGGGATTTTGCCGAACCTTTAGGACCCAGCCTCATTGCCTTTGCTCAGAGACTGCATCATCTAGACCTTCAGAACAAGGCAGGAATTGTAACTTTGAAAGTTTTAAAATTCATAATTTTGCAGTAAATGAAAGTTTCTTTTCTAATTTTATAAGCAATCCATTGTAACTGCTGATTACTTTGTCACAATTTACATGTATACCATTGACAAATTGAATTATTTTAGGGCACGGTTTACCTATACACTTCCCAAGAACATTTACATTGTGCGACAGCAGCAGGAGTTAAGCATATAAAGGTATAACTCAAGTGTAAGAATGCTTTTATATTTTCAAATTCTGGATTTACATGTACCAGTGAGAATGTGCCAGACTTTTGCCATTGTGGATGGACCTTTGGGTCAGTAAGATGTGGATTTAAGTGTCTCAGACAAAAAAAATTAGAAGGGCCTAAAGCTGATATGGATACTCTCATTCTGCCTAGGAAATAAATAATCCACAAGAATTAGCTATGTGTTCATTGTAAGTTACAATCTGTGTGTAACAGGTGAAAGAAAGATCATTTAGGTACTTGTGAAAGTAATATCTCATAATCTTAGAACATTATAAAGTACCAAAAAGTTTTAGCTCTCTAGATGTTGAAATCTAAATGTTTTTTTTTTCAGGCATCTAAAGCATTTTCTAATCCAGCTATGGTAAGCTCCATTTATTTAAGTATTGTAAGTCTACCTGATGTCAACACTTAAAATTTTTTGATCATATCATCAATAGTTCAACATTGAAAAATACAGCTTATAATGCAAGGCATGCATATGGATATTTTGAAGATGATGTAACACAATTTATGGTTTTTAGTTCATCAGCTTTATAGTATAGTCAAGCAAATTATGTTGATATTTATCATGCCAGTAACTGTTTTCCAGATGGTGTCTGGTTATGGAGTGACCACCCCATATACACCTCCACTGTTAGCTGATGTTGGTTTCATTAGCTCATCTTCTAGGTGGAGACACCAAGCAGTACCTTTGGCTGAAGATGAGGAGGCACTTACCAATCGGAAATGGACTTGTGTTAAATTAGGATTTAGGAGAAAAATGTTTCTCTTTTGTAGAGATATTGGTCAATTGGAAAGGTACAAGAAAATTGATTTTGATTATCTCTGCACTTTGGTGACAATTTGTTTTTCAGGTTTGGGATATTTTATTACATACTGTATGAATGAAGTTTATAAAATTATGTGTTTCATAACGTTTTTTACTTGTTTGATGCATAAGACTACAATAAAGAACATTGCATGCTGGTTGATTTGGAACCGTTCAAGTTAAAACATTTATTTGAAAATGTACATTTCATTTCTGCTGTAACCACAAGCCCTTGGCAAATTTGTTATTTTAGTTATATACAAGACTACAAACATTATAGAACTCCCATCGATGAACGTGGTAGCAGGATAGCAGAATTAAATCACAATATCTCTGAACCTGTCCAGACTCCTAGGAAAACTCCAACAGTATTTCTTAGTGACAAAACCAGGGACCTTCCAAAGTGGATGCTATGCAAGAAGAAAAAAATGGAGAGGAGTAGTGGAATACAGAATGTGTCAGAAGTATCTTCTACACTTGACCTTGACTGTGATGACCCTGATGATGTTGCTGAACAAAATGTAAAAAGGTAACATAATACTATTGAAAAATAGGTATAGCTAAACAAAGAATGTTAGAAATATGTTTATGTTGGCAGCTTGTTTCAGCATATTGTACAGTTGTCATGTTATAGGGACAATTTGAATTAAGATGAAGGAATAAGATGCTTCAGTAGTGCTGGTTCTCTTTTCCTCAAAAGTATCAGCAGTAGTGATAAATTTGATATTTTCTAGAAAGCAATGAACATTTTCACAACAATCAGCAGTATGTTTACCTTAACTTTGAATGTTGTTCTAAGTTGCTGATTTACATGTGTAAACCAAACAAAGTTAAAACAATGGCACATTAAATTGTCTAAATGGAAATTAACCTTTTTTTCTTTCTTGCAAACCCCTGCAAACTGGTTGCTGCATACTTCAAGTTTGCATCAAATTTGCTGCAATTTTTTTTTTTTTTTTGCTAAGGTTTGTCCTATGTGCATTAATCTTCACCATCTTTCAAAGGCAGACATTTAAGTGTGTGTTGTCTTTTATAATGTTAATTGAAGGAGCAGAATCTGTCAGACAGTGTATGTCCTGGATGAAGATGAACTGATGCAGACTGCACAAATGGTTCTGAAAGAGGCAAGTCTTAATCCAAAAAATAATATAACCTAGATCTATATAAAATGGGGAAATTACTATTTAGCAGTCTGTTGCATCTTACAGTCTAAAATAATGAAAGAAAAGCATTTGAGAACTTTTTTCTTCTTGAAAAGATTTTTTTCACTTCTGTTTTTGTTGATGATTTTATTTCCTCAGGTTTTACACCTGGTGTCATTAATAAAATTTTATACGCAATTACTTTTTTTTGTAATACAATGACTTCTCAACTTAAATCATGTTAAGTACACTCATTTAATTTTACAGGCAGGTCAAGTTGTAGGTGATATTGTAGATGAACATCCCCAGAACAGTTTAAGAAGTAGAGTTAAAGGAACTGTAAAGGAGATACGAGATGATCATTCAAAGCAAAGGGAGACAGTATCTAATAGCAATGAATGCTTGAAAATGATGCAAAGAACAGAAATCAAGAGATTAGACCACTTAGACTCCCATTCTATGAGTGTTAATTCAGACATGCCCTCTCAGGTACATAGTGGAAATTATGTAAACATAGGAAGCGACAAAGAACATAAACAATCTGCCCCAGCGGGAAATATGTCAACTATTTTAGATGGCATAATCAGCAAGGTTGACAAAAGGCCACCTCCAAAAAGCAAAAGGTGAGTACTTTTTGTCCATACAACCTCCCTGTCATATACTTAAAATCCTAAATTTAAACTCATGACTGAATGGTCAGATAATTTTGTCTGAAAAATGAGGCTTACCATTATTTTTTTCAAATGGACAATATTGGATGTTTGATCTAAAAACAATTTTTGTTTCATTTCAGAAAAAGTGTTGGAAGGATTTCACCTGGATTGTTGGATTTTACAATTGACACATCCACAGCCGATTCAGGAAGCATATCAAATATTAGATACGATTGCAAAACACAACCAAGTTAAGAATTAATGACATTAGGAAAGACATTAATTAAGAAAGCTTTCTATAAAAGCCATTGTTTTTACTTAGGACATATGGTATAGACCCCCATCAAGAATATATTACCATTGACCCCATGAATAGTCAACATGAAAAAAATCAAACATGGAATATGTTATTCATTTTATATATTAAATAAGATTAAAAGGCCCCGATACTTCAGATTTTATTTTCTTATTAAGTATATAACCACTATTACTCTGTGATGTAACACTTAAATAGTATTGTCTATGGCACTCTGGGCATTATACTTTGATGGCTAGGCAGGCCCCATCCTGGTGATGCATTCTGTTTCAATCTGGAAAAGGTAAATCTGGTCATCAGGCTTTCTGAATAGTTCAATACAAACAAAATCTATTCATGATGTGACATTCTTTAGTGGACTTAACAATTATGAATAATAACTTATGCCGACTGAAAATGTCAGCATTAGGAAGTCTTTTTTATGTACAGACACAGATGTGTCTGTACATATTGCCATCACCTGTGTCTGTCGTCGCCGTCGTCGCCGATGCCGATGCTGATGCCGATGCCGATGCCGATGGCAATGCCGTCGCCGTGCACTTTCACTGTAAACACGATAAGTGGAACACAGTTTTATTTTTTGCTTTTATATTTACAGAGCTGATGAATATTCATAAAACGCAGGTCAAGTTCGAAAATCAGCATGATCGGGCCATTATTGTAGAAGTTATGCTGTTTTATCACTTTTCAGCATATATGCAACCCTGTAAACACATTTTAAGGAAAACCGTTAGGCCTGTTGTCATGAAACTCACAAGAGTAATCAATCTTACTAAAACGCAGGTCAAGTTCGAAAATTGGCATGATCGGGCCACTATTTTACTATTTATGCTGTTTTTTTCCTTTTTTTCAGCATATATGCAACACTGTAAACACAATATAAGAAAAACCGATAGGCCAATTGCCATTAAACTCACAGGAGTGGTCAGTCTTACTAAAATGCAGGTCGAGTTCGAAAATCAGCATAATCGGGCCATTATTTAAGAAGTTATGCTGTTTTTTCACATTTCCTCAGATTCAATTCTTAGGCATGTTAACAGTCTTTTTATTTTACTAATAAGATACATTAAAGTGTTTGTTTGACATTTCCTGCATCTTTACAACATTGTTAGTTGATTATGTAAAAATGATGGTAAACTTGTTATCGTGTATTGTGTAATAAAGTGTCAAAAATGGAAATAAACTCATATCATTGCAGTTTGTCAGATTCAATCATTCACTATGTTCAGAATCTCAGAATGGAGGAAATTGGACATTTAACACTGTTCTATTGATATTTTTCCCATCTCATCAATTATCTTAGTTGATCATATAAAAATTGCAGTAAACTGTTCATTTTGTTTTATGTTAAAAAAGTGTTAAAAATGGAAATAAACCCATTTCAGAACAGTGCTGTCTTGTTAAAATTTGATGTTGGATTTGAAGTTTAACAATATGTACTTTTGCATCAGAATTGGCAGTAGCCTATTTTGTGCATAGTTATTTCCTGCTTTTTGTCTGTACATTTGACAGCTTTGCTGCCTTGTTTAAAAAAAATAACAAAATTCAAAAGAGCACTGTAAGATTTGGCCTCATTTTTATGTACAGACACAGATGTGTCTGTACATATTGCCATCACCTGCGTCTGTCGACGCCGTCGCCGATGGCGATGCCGATGGCGATGCCGATGCCGGCGCCATGCACTTTCCTTGTAAACACCATAAGTGGAGGGCAGTTTTACTTTTTGGCTTTATATTTACAGAGCTGATGAATATTCATAAAACGCAGGTCAAGTTCGAAAATCAGCATGATCGGGCCATTATTGTAGAAGTTATGCTGTTTTTTCACTTTTCAGCATATTTTTCACATTTCCTCAGATTCAATTCTTAGGCATGTTAACAGTCTCATTATTAAACTAATAAGATACGTAAAAGTTTTTGTTTGACATTTCCTGCATCTTTATAACATTGTTAGTTGATTTTGTAAAAATGATGGTAAACTTGTTATCGTGTATTGTGTAATAAAGTTTCAAAAATGGAAATAAACTCATATCATTGCAGTTTGTCAGATTCAATCATTCACTGTGTTCAGAATCTCAGAATGGAAGAAATTGGACATTTAACACTGCTCTATTGATATTTTTCCCATCTCATCAATTTTCTTAGTTGATTATATAAAAATGGCAGTAAACTGTTAATTTTGTTTTATGTTAAAAATTGTTAAATATGGAAAAAAAAAACATTTCAGAACAGTGCTGTCTTGTTTACATTTTGGCATTTTCAAGTTGTGTCTTTGAAGTTCCATGGGCCTGAAGACCTTTGCTAGTCACATTTTCTGAATATCTATGATACTAATATTTTATTATTAAAAATTGATGGTAATTATGCTGTTAAACATTATGTAATATTGCATCAAAATTTGAAAAAAACCTATTTTGGGCACTGCTCCCATGATGATCATTTAAGAAAAACCATGTCACTTACTGTTCTCAAACAGTAAAGTAAATATATATATAGATGTGTCTGTACATATTGCCATCACCTGCGTCTGTCGTCCCCGTCATCGCCGTCACCGGCGCCGTGCACTTTCATTGTAAACACGATAAGTGGAAGGCAGTTTTACTTTTTGGTTTTATATTTACAGAGCTGATGAATATTCATAAAACGCAGGCCAAGTTCGACAATCAGCATGATCAGGTCATTATTGTAGAAGTTATGCTTTATTTTTCACTTTTCAGCATATATGCAACACTGTAAACACATTCCAAGGAAAACCGATAGGCCTGTTGTCATGAAACTCACAAGAGTAATCTATCTTACTAAAACGCAGGTCAAGTTAGAAAATCGGCATGATCAGGCCACTATTTTAGTAGTTATGCTTTTTTTTTCACTTTTCAGCATATATGCAACACTGTAAACACAATATAAGAAAAAGGCAGCAAAGCTGTCAAATGTACAGACAAAAAACAGAAAATAAAGATGCAAAATAGGTCATTTTGTCAATTTTGATGCAATAATAAATAATGCTTATAATAGCACTGTCAGTCAACACTGAATTTTAATCATGCACAACAGGTAACATGGTCAATAACAGGAGTGGACCCAGAGATATTGCAAAATTTACCTGCATAATTATCACTGCTTCCTTATTATTAATCTAGCAGACTGGCTTAATCTTTGGGAGTTTACAGGGAAATATCAACAACTGTGCTTTATGTAATCTCATTTAATAACCTATTAATTAGGCAAGTGACTTTATAACTCTGCACTTAGCTTAGTGATACCCAAGGGAAATTTACAGACTGACCCTCTCAAAGGTCTTTCAGGCCAGTAAGTCACATCTTAACAAAAGCAGAAAGTAATAATGCACAAAATAGGATGCTGTCAATTCTGATGCAATAATATATTACGCTTAACTGCAAAGTCAACATCAAATTTAAATTATGCAAAACAGGTAATATGAGAAAAATGAGAATTTCACAAAAAGTTGCGTTAATTCAATAAAAAATGATAATCCAATAGAGTTTCTTCATTTTCGTTGCAATATTACATAATGCATAATGACCATCAATTTTAATAATGAAATAAAATTATCATGGATATTCAGACTAGCAAAGGTCTTCAAACCCATGGAAGTTCAAAGTCACACCTTGAAAATGTCGATATGTGAAAAATTTAAGGATGAGTGCAGATAACCATTGGCAAAGTGCCTATCGTCAAATTTTTTTAATAATTTGCTATTATAAAGTTTATGCATATATTTGTTGTGTGAAAAAATATTATTTGGTTTGAGGCATCGTATTTTTAATGAGTTATATGTGGGGGTGGAGGTAACCAGATTTACCTGTTGTATGCAGTCTAATATGAAACAGAGCAAGTTATTTCAGCATATATATTGCATAAATAATTTTTTCTAATGAAACTTGTCTTGTGGTGAAAAAAAGAGTTATATGTTAAATAATTGCGATGTGGCACAAGTAAATGGGAAAGTAATTGTTTTTTTTTTGTTTGTTTGTTTGTTTTTTTAATCCTAGAGAAGAGAGGGAGGGGTGGTGTATTACAATATTTTCTCACAGAAACCATCACTGATTTCACTTAACTGTATAAAAGTCTTGTAACTAGAAAAACTTGTATCAGCGTATTTATTAATTTTATATAACTTTTCTCACAGACCAGCATTTGTTGGTCTAAATAATTATATTGTTAACCAATACACATTTTGTACAGAGCCCTATAGAATAGTAAAAAATGCTAAAAGCAAAAGGCTGTTACAGAAACACAAAAAAATCATGTGTTAAAGCACTCTAAACACCTATTTGGAATGTTTCCATTAACCATACAATAAACAAGGTATAAATTGTACCAAAATAATGATAAGGTAAAAGTAAAAACTAAATGAAAATGTAGTACACATAATAACAGTAATGGCCAATAATCTGTATGACAATGAAAAAAAATCACCTAAAAAGTACTTCATATATGATAATGTATGTGATAAAGACCTTTTATAGAAAGCAATGCAAGAGTTATTTTATACAAAATATATAAATATGAGAATAAAAAATGTATAATAAACAATAGATAATTAATCAGATGTGCTGTCTGAAACACTTTCTGCCTCGCTAATACTCTCACCACTTGATGTTGGTAAATGCAAGAAGTTATAACTTCTTGGTAAATGTGAGGCATCCTACCTCCCTACCTCCCCCCCCCCACACGCACACACACACAAACACACACGCGAAAGTTTTTTTAAACCATGTAATGCCAGTTCTGAGCTGTGAATAGGGGAACTATGGGTCGCTGCATGCCATCTTCTTTCAAGCAAATCAAAGAAATGTTAAAATATTTAAGCAATTATAAATAGTAACTAAAACATTTTAATTTAAAAATCACAGCAAGCATATTATCTTTTCGTTATCCTTTCTCCTTGCAAAATCAAAGCAACCAAAGAAACTGGACAACTCCACATAAATATTAATCGCAAAAATGTATTATCACTTCATCTTTATTGTCATCATCTGTGAAACAAGATATGAAATGAAAGTTTCTTCAAAGTGCATTGTGGATCAGTGTATATTGTGGATAAGTGTTCCAGTGTACGCGGACAAGGTCGTTCAATGACGGCCTGGGGCAGGTTGGTAAACTTCAAGTTGATATCATGTCAACAAGATGCAAGGACACTGTCAATCACAGTTAGGGGAGAGGCATGCGTGGTTTCCCTTCAAAAACTATTATAGCCTAACATTGATTCTTCCCTCCGAAGTAAATGTGTGATTTTTTCCTTTTAAACAAAAAAGTTAAGGTATGAAAACGCTGAATGTATTTCAAACGTAGGTGTATATACAATACAAATAATGAAATCTGTGTCTCACTCTCACACGACACCCCCGCGTCCAAACTGACAGGATGGTGGCGACAGCAACGCCCCCAGTCGACAATCTAAGATTGGAAGTCTAGGAACTGCAAGTCTTCAAAATGGTTGAATAAGTTTAAATCAGTGAAAAGGGATCCAAAAAATAGTTTTTCATTTTAATACTTATCATTCATCAGCTTTTGCATTTTATTAGATAAGGACAATAATGGCACGAGGATGGAAAAAATCTTGGTTTTGTCTAGTTTTGCTTGCTATATGCATTTATATAAAAAAATTGGGCCTCAATTCCAACAGCAAAAAAAAAAAAAAAAAAAAAAAAAAAATAGTGCCAGTAGATAAGGATAACAATGGCACAGGAATGGGAAAAACTAGTTTTTTTCTCGTTTTACTTGTGTTATAGTCAAGAACATATACATTTATACACAATGTACCCCTTCGTTAACATTAAGAGGTGTTGGGTTCTTAAATCTACAGTGGGATTTATTTAAGTAAGATAGTTACTTCTCTAATTTGACTCAGGAAAGTCTAGGTAACGGCTCGAGTTATTCCTGGGGCTCCATAACTTAAAAGCATCGCGTATTGCGAACGGCGATATCACATAGAGGCTACAGTGTATTACATGGGGCGAGCATGGGCAAGTAATGGAATCGAGACACTTGCGCTCAGTCGCAATGCGCGCTGCTTTCGAGTTACGGGGCCCGGGAGAGCAAAGTAACGCAGCACCACAGCTTTGTATCAAAAAACTAAAATTCAACTCATTACCTGGACATCGGCTAGTTTTATGGAAGAAATTGGAGTGACAGAAATAGTGACGAGATTGTAAAAGTTTAAGTGAGAGGCGAAAGAGGATAATTTCTACTAATGATTAAACAAGCATACATGCGAGTCCATTTAAATTTATTTGCAAGTCTCGCTTTTTTTAGCGATCTGTACACGACCACTTTTTTTTTACAAAAAAAAAAAAAAAAAAAAAAAAAAAAAAAAAAAAAAAAAAAAAAAAGAAAATTATAGAATATTTTTTATTCAACTATTATGTACAATTTTGAATATTTACAGTTGATTTAAAAAGGACTAATAATCAGTAATGAACTACGTAAACGCAATGAATTAATACATAGCAGTATTATCAAAAGTTCTAAGATTTTCCATCGTCTTCATCTAGCGTCCGATAATGCAGGTCTTGTGGTCGGAAACTGGTACCAGATGCTCTCGGGCCGTGGGGAAAAAACCGTCTAAACCCTTCGTGGGGAATGCCGGGAAAGTGCCCACGCCCGGAAAATTCGGTCCTTATAACATGACGAAATCGGTTTCTATTGGCACGGCGCTGCGTACAGTTCAAGAATCGTCCCGTTTTAGACAGCATTGTGTGACGGAATAACCTTTGTCTTGACTAACTATTCTCTATATATACTATACACGAGGTGAAGCATAAAAACTTATTAAAGTAATTCTTACAGAAAAAGGCACTGAAGCCAATAAAAAACTAACAAGAGACATAACAATTAAACAGAATCATTTTGACTTTATCTTGGAGAATTAAAACCATAAATAAAGTTAATCATTTTACAACTGCAAGCATCTTTCAAAACTTGATAATAGTTCTCTTTATGATAAAATGCAAACAGATTCAAGTAATATGATTATAACTCGGGAATATCAATGATTTCAACTAAACTTTGATATATAATTCGACTTAAAATACCAGGTTTCTAAAATGTAACTTTGCACTGAAATCGCAACTACCTGCATGATACAAGTACAGAATAAAGCAAGCTTGCTTCAAAATATTTCGGATCTCACATTACACTGTATGACCGCCCATGTAAAGTTGAATCTGAATTTTTTTGATCCGGAGAAAAGGTGCATATGTGATGAAGTGGATGTATTTGTCAACTATAACACTTGAGAAAATCTGAATATTAGTAATGTGATCTCTATCTTGAGAGATGACAGCATCTCTCAAGAAGAGCAGACTGTACAAAAAATATAATGAAATATTTTCTCACACGTAAAATATTTAATTACAGATTTTGCACAATCTATCAATGTAAAATCTCTTCATGTAAAAGCGTTTACATGAAGTCAGATTTTACAAAGATGTGAGGGTTTGTTAGTAAGGTTAGTGTGCAGGTTAAGACCTTTTCAAATGCCATACTGACAAACAACTCCACATCATCAAAAGCACAAATTTGAAAAATGACCATCTCAGATTGAAACAAAACACAGACGACCACAAGTGGTGGGAATGTTTTTGTGAGCAAAAAACTATCTGCATTCAGAATGTGGATAAAGCAACTCTATATTCAAATTTATTAATATAATAATTATAGCAACTGTAGAGGTAGACTTTTCCTACAGAAGCACACATCTTATGCAATTGATCTTGTATGGAATGAAGAATTATCTTGAACCTCAGTTTTCTCTTCTGTTATTGAAATAAAATGGTTCACTGCATAAGGTATAAAATACAAATGAAATTGAAGCAATTTCACCTTGACATGTTTGTGACCCATGAACCCCAAATATTCTCAGCATCCAAAAGACATTAGACTGTATTCAGTACTGTATATTGCCTTCATTACCATTCCACATTCTCTATATTTGTTTGCAGAAAAAGCCGTGTCCTTCAACACCAAAACTCGTGGGATGTCCGAGCATCGATGAAAGTGTCCACAGGGCTCCTTGCTAACGCTGTACAGTGTTTAACATCTTGGACATTTGGTCTTGGGTCGACGTTATCCGACATCATGCAGGCAGGCTGTTTTTATTGGAAAACTCCCAATTCGTAGCCTACAAATGAAATCCAACTTTTACTCAAAAGTATGAAAAGCTATATCGAAAGCTTGCAGTAACTGCAACAAAGAAAGTATATCACTGGTATTTACACACCGTTAACATTAATGAAAAGCTTGGTTCTTAAAATGATCAGAGCGTTATTTCCAAATGTACAGTGAAATATGCTTCCTTTATTGAAATATATATATTAACTTTTTAGAGTAAGTAGACAGCAGTCTTCAAAAAATAAATTATTTCAAACATTTGACAAAAAAGTAAGAAAAGATGTTGCTATATTGAATATTGTAATGTTAGCCTACATGTTAAATTGTTGACTGTCTGTGCTACTTCTAATTCTACTGTTTGTTTACATAGGATATAGTTTTTGATCACTGTCAATAATAAGAAATGCCATAATACACCAATAATAATACTTAAAAATTCAGAACCACTTATTCTTGATCCCCAATAACTTACAAAGTTATCTTTATAAAGATCCCTCAATCCTGAAGAAGTGTTTCATCTGGAGGTTTGGTAGTTGCAATCTTCATTTTTAGAATCCACCACTTTTGGTAGCCTGCAAATTTAAATTATTACTTCAAAATGTAATAAAAGTCAACCATTTGTATATGAAATGTGTTTTTAAAGTTTCAGCAGTTTGATGGGAAATAAATATCAAAAGCACTTTTGTCACAAACTTGGAAAAAACATTCAAGCGAAATATTTTGACATGCCACTGGCGACCTTCAGACTTAATGTCACAATGGGGTATTGCACAAATTAGTTTTAACGAAGGAAAAGGAATACTAACAGCATTTAAACGACTACTCAAAGACAAGTTTAAGTAAAGCCTGAACAATCTAGATCCAGCGGGAGGAGTGTACTAGTATTCCATCAAGTGTTTAATTTGTGAAGGATTTATATGGGAGAGAAAGAGAAAGTTGAACGTTAGAGTTAAAGAACACGGGAAGGAATAAGAAAGGGTACCCGAAGAGGGAAAAATACACTACAGCCCAAGGTAGCCTTCTGCTACAACGAACCATCACAAAAAAACATTGATTGGGAGAGTGCCAAGATTCTACAAAAAGAAAGTGACTGGAGAACAAGAGGCGTAAAGGGAGGCATATAAACCAGGAAAATGCCTAACAATCTGAACAATATAGAGAGATGGAAATAAATACTCACTTCTACGGTGGCCTTTTATTACCACAACCACAGCACTGGAGGTGGGGGTGGTAGCTGCTAGTATACAATTTCTGGACCAGTGACAACGTCCCGGAGTCACATTGGTGGTGGGTGTTGGGGGCGGTAGCTCCAAGTAATCTGGACCAGTAACCACGCCCTGGAGTCACATTGGTGGTGGTGGGTGGTGGGGGCGGTAGCTCCAAGTAATCTGGACCAGTGACCACGCCTCGGAGTCACATTGGTGGTGGTGGGTGGTGGGAGCGGTAGCTCCAAGTAATCTGGACCAGTGACCACGCCTCGGAGTCACATTGGTGGTGGTGGGTGGTGGGGGCGGTAGCTCCAAGTAATCTCGACCATTGACAACGTTCTGCAGAATATCGAGACTGTTGAGGATCTGAAAGTTGACGAATGGCATGTCAAATATTTTGTATGAATGATAAGGTTTTTCCACATCTGTGACAAATTAAAAGAGCTTTTTACCTGTGAAAAATGAGCACTGAATTTGCTAGAGTAAATTGTAAATGGAAAACAAATGCCTGCACCGAGTGACAGGTCCCAAACATTCTTAAAACAATTGTCTAAGACCTTGCACAAAATGCTCAGTTTGTTGGAGTTGCACTGATAAAAGATTTGTATTATCTATACAATGAATGACAATCTAGTTCATTTACCCTTATCCTGTCCCATAACTTACCTTGAATGCTCTCTAATCACAATTATTGAAGGGCTCTTGAAACACTATATGATATAGCTGACATGGCTTTCTCCCTTTTAGCCTTGTTAACCTTGTTAAAATGGACCGTCATCAGGACAGGCGCTCCCCAATGCTATCTGCCTCAACTACAAAATAAAAAATTATAAGTCAAAAGTTTCCCTCTTTACTTCTCCCACCCAAATCCAATCTACTAACCATAAATATCTTAATCCTAGGAGTGGGTAATGGGTAAAAGACATTGACATTGCCTTCTGAATGTGAGCTGTCAAATTAATGTGGCTAACGGTTTTTAGTTTTTCAAGGTATGAAAAATCACTTAAGTGTTTTGTTTTCCCCAAAAAACATGAGTGATATGTACCTTTTAAAGCTTGATAGGTTTCCATCTCTGTGAAACGCCATATGCTTCTGCTGCTCCCCCATGCAGCCCCCTAACATACAGACCATGGCAAGACTCAACCATGCACCAAGGATTGAATGTGACCCTCTTCTTGCACCTCTTTCAAAAAAGCGGGACTTTATCAGGAATTGCCCTAATTGAGTTCTGTAAATAGAAAGGAAAATTTGATAAGTTTTCAAAAATTGTATATCAAAAGCAGTCTGCAGCCAGAAAAATTGTTGGAATCGGTAGATTTCCAGAATGTGTCAATTTGGTGACATGGCTGTTAGATTTTATCTATAAGTATGAAAAAGAGCTTTTGATTTATTTTAAATGTAACTGTTACATCATGATTCGAGAAAAATGTCAAGGTCTTGTTAATACAAATATTAATGCAATCCAGTCTAGTCCTATTGAACTTTGTATTCGAACCAGTGAATCAAAATTCAGACATCTATATCTAGTTTTTAGGAAAGAAGGTGGACTGAATGGCCAGTAGGGTGAAAAATTTATGGCACAGACTGCTGCTGAAAAATTAATTTTAGTGTATTGTTCTCGCCAGTAACACGGGTTACCTTGCAGGTTTTTCCGCCTCAGTGAAACACCATATGCTTCAGACGCTTCTCCAATGCAGCCTCCTCAACAGACCGTGGCAGGACTCACTGGCACCAAGGATTGAGGGATGTATCGGAAGTGTGCACGTGGCCCTCTTCTCCTTGCAGTTGCCATGAAACGTTGGACAGGACTCGCTGGACGCTTCCTAGTGCAGCCACCTCGTAGACAGACCATGGCAGGACTCGCTGGACGCTTCCCCAGTGCAGCCACCTCGTAGACGGACCATGGCAGGACTCGCTGGACGCTTCCCAAGTGCAGCCACCTCGCAGATAGACCATGGCAGGACTCGCTGGACGCTTCCCCAGTGCAGCCACCTCGCAACCAGACCATGGCAGGACTCGCTGGACGCTTCCCCGGTGCAGCCAACCTCGTAGACAGACCATGACAGGACCCGCTGGACGCTTTCCCGGTGCAGCCACCTCGTAGACATACCATGGCAGGACTCGCTGGACGCTTCCCCTGTGCCGCCACCTCGTAGACAGACCATGGCAGGACTCGCTGGACGCTTCCCCAGTGCAGCCACCTCGTAGACAGACCATGGCAGGACTCGCTGGACGCTTCCCCAGTGAAGCCACCTCGTAGAGAGACCATGGCAGGACTCGCTGGCTCCAAGGGATGGTCGAAGTAGCTTAAGTGTAGATGTGGGGTGTCTCCTTGCAGTTGTGTCCTGTAAACAGAAATAAAAACGAGATTAGATTTCTTTCATTTCTCAAACCCCCCTTCCAAAAAGAAAAAAGATTACATACCTTAAGGAGTGTAGTCGAAGTCCCACAGGTGGCGCCCATCATCTATGTCCTGTAAAGAGAAATAAAAACGAGATTAGATTTCTTTCATTTCTCAAACTTCCTTTCCCAAAAGAAAAAAAGATTACATACCTTAAGGAGTGTAGTCGAAGTCCCACAGGTGGCGCCCATCATCTTCTATGTCCTGTAAACAGAAATAAAAACGAGATTAGATTTCTTTCATTTCTCAATCCCCCCTTCCAAAAAGAAAAAAAGATTACATACCTTAAGGAGTGTAGTCGAAGTCCCACAGGTGGCGCCCATCATCTTCTATGTCCTGTAAACAGAAATAAAAACGAGATTAGATTTCTTTCATTTCTCAAACTCCCCTTCCAAAAAGAAAAAAAGATTACATACCTTAAGGAGTGTAGTCGAAGTCCCACAGGTGGCGCCCATCATCTTCTATGTCCTGTAAACAGAAATAAAAACGAGATTAGATTTCTTTCATTTCTCAATCCCCCCTTCCAAAAAGAAAAAAAGATTACATACCTTAAGGAGTGTAGTCGAAGTCCCACAGGTGGCGCCCATCATCTTCTATGTCCTGTAAACAGAAATAAAAACGAGATTAGATTTCTTTCATTTCTCAATCCCCCCTTCCAAAAAGAAAAAAAGATTACATACCTTAAGGAGTGTAGTCGAAGTCCCACAGGTGGCGCCCATCATCTTCTATGTCCTGTAAACAGAAATAAAAACGAGATTAGATTTCTTTCATTTCTCAAACTCCCCTTCCAAAAAGAAAAAAAGATTACATACCTTAAGGAGTGTAGTCGAAGTCCCACAGGTGGCGCCCATCATCTTCTATGTCCTGTAAACAGAAATAAAAACGAGATTAGATTTCTTTCATTTCTCAATCCCCCCTTCCAAAAAGAAAAAAAGATTACATACCTTAAGGAGTGTAGTCGAAGTCCCACAGGTGGCGCCCATCATCTTCTATGTCCTGTAAACAGAAATAAAAACGAGATTAGATTTCTTTCATTTCTCAATCCCCCCTTCCAAAAAGAAAAAAAGATTACATACCTTAAGGAGTGTAGTCGAAGTCCCACAGGTGGCGCCCATCATCTTCTATGTCCTGTAAACAGAAATAAAAACGAGATTAGATTTCTTTCATTTCTCAAACTCCCCTTCAAAAAGAAAAAAAGATTACATACCTTAAGGGGTGTAGTCGAAGTCCCACAGGTGGCGCCCATCATCTTCTATGTCCTGTAAACAGAAATAAAAACGAGATTAGATTTCTTTCATTTCTCAAACTCCCCTTCCAAAAAGAAAAAAAGATTACATACCTTAAGGAGTGTAGTCTAAGTCCCACAGGTGGCGCCCATCATCTTCTATGTCCTGTAAACAAAAAATAAAAACGAGATTAGATTTCTTTCATTTCTCAAACCCCCCTTCCAAAAAGAAAAAAGATTACATACCTTAAGGAGTGTAGTCGAAGTCCCACAGGTGGCGCCCATCATCTTCTATGTCCTGTAAACAGAAATAAAAACGAGATTAGATTTCTTTCATTTCTCAAACTCCCCTTCCAAAAAGAAAAAAGATTACATACCTTAAGGAGTGTAGTCGAAGTCCCACAGGTGGCGCCCATCATCTTCTATGTCCTGTAAACAGAAATAAAAACGAGATTAGATTTCTTTCATTTCTCAAACTCCCCTTCAAAAAGAAAAAAAGATTACATACCTTAAGGGGTGTAGTCGAAGTCCCACAGGTGGCGCCCATCATCTTCTATGTCCTGTAAACAGAAATAAAAACGAGATTAGATTTCTTTCATTTCTCAAACTCCCCTTCCAAAAAGAAAAAAAGATTACATACCTTAAGGAGTGTAGTCGAAGTCCCACAGGTGGCGCCCATCATCTTCTATGTCCTGTAAACAAAAAATAAAAACGAGATTAGATTTCTTTCATTTCTCAAACCCCCCTTCCAAAAAGAAAAAAGATTACATACCTTAAGGAGTGTAGTCGAAGTCCCACAGGTGGCGCCCATCATCTTCTATGTCCTGTAAACAGAAATAAAAACGAGATTAGATTTCTTTCATTTCTCAAACTCCCCTTCCAAAAAGAAAAAAAGATTACATACCTTAAGGAGTGTAGTCGAAGTCCCACAGGTGGCCTCCACCAGTTTGCAGTCTGCTTCCTGGACCTGTAATAAAAAGAAACCTGGAAAGCATGGGAATATGCAATGACACTACGACTCCAGCCCACGACAGCAAAAAGGTGAAGTATCCTGCGAAGATGACCGAGCGACGATTCCTCGTGGGGAGAAGCGAAGATTTTAGCTGGCCAGCTAAGAGAAACGCCGAATCCACCGTCTAGACGTCTGCGTGTGCAGGGAACAATATGTCGAAGAGCGATGCGTTGACGTAGGATGAGTAGAAGATTCGGAGAAATGGGAGTCGACTCCCGTGTCCTTTGTGCTTGATACAGGGCGCAGCACATGGCATCCGTCCTGTTGCTCTAGATCTGTCCGCTGTTGAGTGAACGCACTTTTAAAATTTTGCGCTTTTATACCTTTGTTGACGTATAGTCACATGATGGCGTTCTTGTTGTCATCAATGGTCAACTTGTTCAAAGGGGATGGCCTTTGATAGTGATGCGAAAATGTTGGTAATAATATCTTATCGACATATACATTTTCTTTTATATTTTATATTTTGATTATTCTGCCTGTCAGTTTGTTTATAATAAGAGTAATAAGTTCTAAGCAGTGTCTGTGAAATGTGCAGGCAAATTTGATGAAAATTTCTGAGCAACATACCTTCTCCCTAAAATTTTTATAGGTACGATGTTCGTTAAGCTGGTAGCTGTGAACTTCTCGCAGGCTACTTTAGTGTGCGTGTATTTGAACACTGATCCAAAATGTGGATAATGTAATTTGGCGTAGGGTGACTGCATTTTTGAGGCAGCCTGAGGGAGTATGGTTGTTCTGATTGTAGTGAATTGTAGAGAGACAATTGGAAGTACACTGGACTTAGCATGTTCAGTCACCCAAGTACTCTGAAACACATTTTGTAATCAGCTGACTTGTTATTCTGAAAAATGAAAAAACAAATTATATTGATTTACAAAACTGGAAGATAGAAGCAGTGGATCATATTACTTATGCCAGGCAGAAGAAACGACTGAATGTATATTTTTATATTCAAAACGTCTACTGATTTAGGTAATAATTAATAGCCTGGAAGATAGCAGCAGTGGATCATATTACTAATGCAAGGCAGAAGAAACGAGTGAATGTATATGTCTATATTCAAAACGTCTACTGATTTAGGTAATAATTAACAACTGACGTCTCCCTTCATGGCGTCGGGTTATCAGTACTCCCACACCAGTAACATGAGTTATGAGTTGAGCAGAAACAGAAAAAGATTTTTTATAAAGATAATGCAAGTATATGTGTAGGCCCATTTATCTTTTTTTATATTACTAAACGTAAGAATTGTTTGTCCAAGTGAAACTTTACTTACATCAGCCTAGCAACTAAATCTGACGTTTTAACGTCTCCGAAAATAACTAGAATTTTTTTAATAACGCACTAATGCGGCCACCTTCGAGGTGTCGCCCGGTTTTTAAAAATTGAAAAAAGAAACTTTTCGGGGCGTCTTTTGTCGCGGGTCATTATTTTCAGTTGTTTGATGTTTTTTTGTAATATTTTAGCCATTGATAGAATCTATAATTCAGTTACATCCACGATTAGCTAGACGAAATGGTGACAGGGAAAAGTCAAATTTTTTAAACGGCAAAAACTGCATTCTCTTAGAAAGCAATTAGCAAACATTCATTACCAGGCACTGTGAAAAATTCAACCGAAGTTGAAGACAAAATGTGTCAAAAATAAACGTGCATGTCGTAATACCTATTTATAGCAGTCTAATTTTTGTTAGTATTAAAAACGTGTAAATATTATCCACATAGGATATTTTTAAAGCCTTCGATATTTAAAATATTTAAACTTCCCATACTTTGAGGCATGCATGAGTCGGAAAATGTTTGCATAATTACATAAAAAACTAGAATTATCTCTTTATGTGACCACAGTTTACTCATGTGCCTTACATCATTCCCTTAAACCCTTTCCCAATATCGATTTCAGATATTTTTGACACATTTTGTCTTCATCTGAATCACGTGAACGTTATCAAGTGTCATAAGGCGTACATTACGAAAATATTTAGGTCTTGGAGTTTTAAAATTTATTTTAGGAGAGGTAAAAAACCCCAACCCCATCTAATATATATTGGATACATTCGTAGGCTTATGTCCTTAGAACTAGGCGTACAAAATGTGTCTTCTAGCTAAAGTTATTATTATGGTGTATGTGTAATTTAAAAAAAACTACGTAAGAGTGACAATAGGTCATGTGTTTCGAATGCACCCCCACTCTCCGATCAGTCATTACTTTTGTATAATTCACAGTCCATCTTCGTTGTAGTTTGTGACTTTACGTCATTTCTTAGTGAAGCGGTGTTGTCCTCAATTTACCTTAAATGTCCAAATTACTAAGAAGAAACCACTTGCAAGAATTATAAGGCTTTTTATACTGCTAGGTCTATAGACGTGATACACACGATATTTTGCAACCCCACAAAATCTGTTTCTTAAAATTTTGGTTCCACCACAAAGCTTAGCACTATCATTCTTTTTTGCTTTATTGATATATTTTCAGTACATAAATAACCATTGTCTGTTGCCCAATTTTGCACAAAATTAAGATAATCCCCAAAACCTCATTAATTGTGTTTCCTCCATCCCAAAAAATATTAAAAATTTCTCCTCATAATTTAGTAGTGCACTGGCATCTACACAGTACATAAATGTATCATTATAATAACATCTTGTTCTTACTGATAACATAATTAGCTTAATTCCATAACAATTCTAAAATGTTAATAACAATGAAAATTCAAAGTAGATGGCAAGATTCTTATTGTGCTGATAAAGACAAAATATGTAAATTCAATACTGATTAGGTACTGTATACTGGCTCATTGAAAAAAGGGAACCGTTTCACAAAAAAATTAAGCTTAGACTGCTAAATCTGGATAGCCAACTATACAAAGTCAACTTTGCGATATTGTCTTACAACTACAATTTTTTAAGAATGATTGGTCCACAGTTGATGAGTAGAATATACATAAATGGGCTACTGACACCAATTCAATTCAATTCAATTTATTTTATTAAAGTCTCACCCATAGATACAATTAAAAAACAATAAAAATTAAAACAGTCATCAGGCAGTTCTATACAGAGAACTATGAGAGACTAAAAGAACTAATTACAGTTTAAATACATAAAATTTCTTCTTAATCCTAAGGAAAGGCTACAGGCTTTGGCAGTGCTAAAAATCATTTTTGGATCATCAATCAGGAAAAGAAATTTGCTTAGTTCATCCAATAAATCAAAATCCGGCTTAAAACATTTAGCAGTTCTAATTAAATCAGTACGATAATCATTAAAAAATGGACAATTAATTAAAAAGTGAATCTCATCCTCAACACAACCTGATTCACAGAGTACACACGTTCTCTCCAGCACTGGAAGTTGTCATACCGTCCAGTTTCTATTCTGAGTGGGGCCACCCCACATCTCAGCTTAGCCAATGCCCGCCGGTGCTTGAGCGATAAAGTTGGTTTCTTAATGTATTCACTAACTACCAAGTCTTGCTTAAACAGTCTGAATAGCCTCAGCTTATTTCCACCTCCATTTCTACGTGGGGTATCATCCCATAGCTTCGCCAACCAATCGGAGTGACATTCAAAAGCTACACTCTCCCTAACACAATTAAGTGTACTAGCCTTCGATATATCATTATCAGTTACGTATAGGTGGCTTACTCCTAGATCACTAAATTTACCTTTAACCCTAGTTATCCAATTTTTCTTTCCATTGTTTGATACACGTAAACTCCATAAAAACACCTTTTTAGTCAACCTATTACAATCCATATTAGCTAATCTACACCAGAAATTTGTCACATTAATTAACTGCTTTTCAAAAGGCAAAATCCATCCCATTTCAGCACGGGTGGCAGCGGCTGGCGCGTACCTACCCACGCCCAAAAAATACCTACAAGCTCTATTGAAAACAGCATTAATCTGACTAAATTCCTGGAGTCCCCATATAGCAGAACCATATTCTAACACAGGAGCTACAAGTGCATCGTATAATTTCGTAAAGCATGCATAGGGCATGCCCCCACAAGCCTTGCATTTTGCAATTAGAAGACCTAAAGCTCTGCTTGCAGACTTAGCTATACATGATACAGTCTTATTCACATCAAAGTGTTCAAAATACCACATACCCAAGTATTTATATTTTTCAACAATGTTTACTGTAAAATTGCCACATTTAAAAACATAATTTGTTCTAGGTATTTTAGGGGACCTAAAATGAACTATCTGGGTCTTGTCCACATTCAGAGTCAACTGCCATTTATAACACCACTTGTGCACCACATTAAGCATTGACTGTAAATCTTCCTCATTCTTGGCCAAAAGCACAACGTCATCTGCATAAAGAAGCGAGCAAATCAGCTCATCGTTTACATTAATGCCTTTACCCAGAGCTTTCAGATCATGTACCATATCATTAATGTAAATGTCAAAAAGTAAAGGTGACAACAGGCACCCTTGTTTTACTCCAGTTTCAATATCAAAGAAACCTGTTGTATAGTTATTTACCCTAACACAGCACTTTGGGTTATCATATAAAGCCTGGAGGGAATTCATAAAATTTCCACATATTCCTAGTTTAAATAATTTATACCATAAAAGAGACCTATTAATTCTGTCGAATGTTTTTCTTGCATCGATGTAACAGGCATATATGCTCGGCTTTTGCTTTAAACTATTTTCTATTATACTGGACATTACATACATGTGATCTAAACACCCACGGTCTTGTCTAAAACCATTTTGCTCGTCAACTATTATTTCATTATCTTCTGCCCACGTCGATAATCTCCTATTCAGAATAGATGTGTATATCTTATATATGCTAGATGATAATGTTATTCCTCTATATTCTAGTGGGTTGCATGAATTAGCACCACTACCTTTCGGTATGGGACTAATGACAGACCTAAGCCAATCACTAGGGACCACAGAATTAGCAAAACAGTACTTAAACAGGTTGTACAAAAATATAATAGTTGCAATTGTTTTTTAAGACCTTCGAAGGCAGGTCATCAAGCCCGGGGCTTTTACCACACTTAGCACCATTAACTGCAAGCTCAACTTCTTTAAACGTAATATCAGTGTTAAGACTGGCACTCAAATCTGGTGTATCAAGTTTACCCTGTCTATAACTATAAAGTTTCTCATTAACCTGGGCTAAGAAAAATTTATCAAAACTATCACAATTTTTATCTGACACACCTGCATAGTCATTTTGCCATTTCAATAAAACCTCAGTGATATCCGTGGAGACAGTTCCATCATCTCTCACTACTTCCATGGGAATGGTACTTTTTCTATCCTTCTGAATTCCGATGCGACCAATATCTCTCCAGAAGTTCCGTGGATCACTGGTTTGTTTTTGTAAGAGTTCTTCTTGCGATTTACGCCAAAACTGGCGTTTAGCTCGTTGTTTAGCATGGTCAAAATCACGCCGTTTGCTTACATAATCATTTTTTAATTGTAAAGAGATACTACTATTTGATTTCACTGATGACCAAAGCCGCTCCGAATCCCTGACATTTTCCCACATTATTTGAAGCTCATCGTTCCACCATTCTTTATTAGGTCTAAAATACTTCTTTGCCCGGGTGCTTCCACCGCCCACAGATCTATAAGGAAGTTTGGTTTTCATTTCACTCAGTAACACAGATTTAAATTATAAACATTATCAATATTTGATTGAGTGAGATCCATCGTGGGAATATTTTGTAACAAAGCATTAATTTTAAGAGAAATTCCATTAGAATTCATGAAGTCGCTTGGCACTGTATCCACATTAAACTTGTAATGAACTTCCGTTGGCACATGTGAATGGTGAGAGCTGTCAACTGCATTCCAAGGTGAGAGGTCGAATTCCCAGGAGAGCAGAGAATGGTCGGGTAAGGAACAGACCGGTCTTAGGTCTAAAGCATTACATAATTCATTAACCCTTTGCACAGTAAAATTTTGAATCATAGGTAGGTTCTCATGTGTTGTAATGCAATAATCAACCACAGCATGACCACGGGCTGACACAGATGTAAAGTCATTTTTAGATGCACAAGTATCGCGCCCATTAACAATGCAGCAGCTAGTGTTAATCAAAAAATCAAGTAACAGATCACCATATTGATTGGTAATAAAATCGATAGTGTTACGTTCAGGTAGAACATCCACCCCAGCAAGTAAAAGTAAAATCGATAGTGTTACGTTCAGGTAGAACATCCACCCCTGCAAGTAAAAGACTTGCCAAGACAATCAAACTGTAAATCAAAGGAAAGTGAAAAGAAAGTAAAAAGACTGGAAAAAATGAGGCAAAATTGATAACTTGGTTAATGAGCGAACAATACTCTAGTTTTGATTAAATCAGAACTTTTCTTGCACCTATTTTTATATTTGCCATTTTGTAAGTGAAACAAGGCAGCAAAGCTGTCAAATGTACAGACAAAAAACAGGAAATAACTATGCACAAAATAGGCTACTGTCAATTCTGATGCAAAAATACATTATGTTAAACTGCAAATTCAACATCAAATTTTAATTATCCTCAATAGGTAATACCAATGTAATTAAAATATGTGACAAGTTTACACTTTGAAAATGTATAATTTCAAGAAAAAGAAGTCAATTCGACTGCTTTTCCAACTCAGGCTGAATTTTAGTCCTGTATTTCTTTTTTGAAAGTTTGGCAATCATAAGTAACATGGTTTTCCCATAATGGTCATCATGGCAGCAGCACCCAAAATTGTGTTTTCTTCTATTCTGATGCCATATTACAAAATGGTTAACAGCATAATGACCGTCAATTTTTAATAATAAAATATACGTATCATGGATTTTCAGAAAATGTGACTAGCATGGGTCTTCAAGCCCGTGGAACTTCAAAGTCACACCTTGAAAATGCCAATATGTGAAAAATTAAAATTTCACAAAAAACTGTTTAACTGGCAGTAAGAATTACCAAACAGACTGTATTTCCTACTGAAGCTGTATTTTAGTCCCATGTTTCTTTCCTGTAAGTTTGAGAACAGTAATTGGCATGGTTTTTCTTAAATGGTCATCATGGGAGCAGTGCCCAAAATAATTTTTTTTTTCAAATTTTGATGCAATATTACATAATGTTTAACAGCATAATGACCACCAATTTTAATAATAAAATATTAGTATTATGGATATTCAGAAAATGTGCCTAGCAAAGGTCTTCAGGCCCATGGAACTTCAAAGTCACATCTTGAAAATGCCAAAATGTAAATGAGACAGCACTGTTCTGAAATGTTTTTTTTTTTTCATTTTTAACAATTTTTAACATAAAACAAAATTAACAGTTTTCTGCCGTTTTTATATGATCAACTAAGAAAATTGATGAGATGGAAAAAATATCAACAGAGCAGTGTTAAATGTCCAATTTCTTCCATTCTGAGATTCTGAACATAGTGAATGATTGAATCTGACAAACTGCAATGATATGGGTTTATTTCCATTTTTGAAACTTTATTACACAATACACGATAACAAGTTTACCATCATTTTTACATAATCAACTAATAATGTGGTAAAGATGCATGAAATGCCAAACAAACACTTTTACGTATCTTATTAGTTCAATTATGAAACTGTTTACATGCCTAAGAATTGAATCTGAGGAAATGTGAAAAAACAGCATAACTTCTAAAATAATGGCCTGATTATGCTTATTTTCGAACTCAACCTGCGTTTTAGTAAGATTGACCACTCCTGTGAGTTTAATGACAATTGGCCTAATGGTTTTCCTTTTAATGTGTTTACAGCGTTGCAAATATGCTGAAAAGTGAAAAAACAGTATAACTTCTACTATAATTTGGCCCGATCATGCTGATTTTCGAACTTGACCTGCGTTTTATGAATATTCATCAGCTCTGTAAATATAAAAGCAAAAAATAAAACTGTGTTCCACTTATCGTGTTTACAAGGAAAGTGCATGGCATCGGCATCGGCATCGGCATCACCATCGGCGACGACGGCGACGACAGACGCAGGTGATGGCAATATGTACAGACACATCTGTGTCTGTACATAAAAAGGGGAATAGGGGATTGGTGTAGTGAAAGCCCAACCTTAACCTTTGGATGCTATTCTCATTAAACATATGCATAAAAGACAAAATTTAGACCACAAATAGATTCATGCAATCTACCAACCTTTTTTACAGTGAGTCATTGCAACTTATCAGTTATTTCTGACCTAGGCTATCTGTAAGATTCTTACAACCGTGAAGTGCAACTTAGCCAGCTAAGTCTTTATAGGCTCAGATTTTAGACTACAAACCAACTTCAAACATTTAGTAAAGCAAGTGCAAGGAATAGTTAGTTTGAAGGCTCTGCCTCCCCATAGGGTGAGAACAAACACAGTCACACTGTATGATACATTACAGAAAACACTGGTTAAAAATATACTCTGGAATTTTACATTTTCACTAGTATAGAATCAATTTGATTTCTAAAACTGACTTATTATAAAAATACTCCTGTCAATTTAACACTTTTTCATAAAGCATATCTGAAATACACTGATAAAATGTTATTAAAAATATTAAAATCTGATATTCACAGATAAAATAGGCTCAAGTCAAAATGATTAAGACAATTATTGAAGCATTATTCAAACCCCAATTTTGATTATTTTCATACAATTAGTGATTCACAAGTTCTTTAACAGAGTTGTACCTAATCTGACTACATGATATCTATCAAAATCTCTCTAAAATCAAGTGACAAACTAGACAGCACTGTGCTGAAATGGGTTTATTTCCATTTTTAACACTTTTTTAATATAAGATGAAATAAACAGTTTACTGCCATTTTTATATGATCAACTAAGAAAATTGATGAGATGGGACAAATATCAATAGAACTGTGTCAAATGTCCAATTTCCTCCATTCTGACATTCTGAACATAGTAAATGATTGAATCTGACTGATATGAGTTTATTTCCATTTTTGACACTTTATTACACAATACACGATAACAAGTTTACCATCATTTCTACATAATCAACTAACAATGTTGTAAAGATGCAGGAAATGTCAAACAAACACTTTTATGTGTCTTATTAATTAAATAATAAGACTGTTAACATGCCTAAGAATTGAATTTGAGGAAATGTGAAAAAACAGCATGACTTCTAAAACAATGGCCCGATTATACTAATTTTCAAACTCAACCTGCATTTTAGTAAGATTGACCACTCCTGTGAGTTTAATGACAATTGGTCTATCTGTTTTTCTTATATTGTGTTTACAGTGTTGCATATATGCTAAAAAGTGAAAAAACAGCATAACTACTAAAATAGTGGCCCGATCATGCCGATTTTCGAACTTGACCTGTGTTTTAGTAAGATTGATTACTCCTGTAAGTTTCATGACAACAGGCCTATCGATTTTCCTTAAAATGTGTTAACAGGGTTGCATATATGCTGAAAAGTGAAAAAACAGCATAACTTCTACAATAATGGCCCGATCATGCTGATTTTCGAACTTGACCTGTGTTTTATGAATATTCATCAGCTCTGTAAATATAAAGCCAAAAAGTAAAACTGCCCTCCACTTATCGTGTTAACAAGGAAAGTGCACGGCGCCGGCATCGGCATCGGCGACGGCAACGACGGCGACGACAGACGCAGGTGATGGCAATACGTACAGACACATCTGTGTCTGTACATAAAAACAGATAGGCCAATTGTCATTAACTCACAGGAGTGGTCAATCTTTCTAAAACACAGGTTGAGTTAAAAGACCAGCATAATCGGGCCATTATTTTAGAAGTTATGTTGTTTTTTCACATTTTCTCAGATTCAATTCTTAGGCATGTTAACAGTTTCATTATTTAATTAATAAGATATTAAAAGTGTTTGTTTGACATTTCCTGCATCTTTACAACATTGTTAGTTGATTTTGTAAAAATGATGGTTAATTTGTTATCGTGTATTGTGTAATAAAGTTTCAAAAATGGAAATAATTTCATATCATTGCAGTTTGTCAGATTCAATCATTCACTATGTTCAGAATCTCAGAATGGAAGAAATTGGACATTTAACACTGCTCTATTGATATTTTTCCCATCTCATCAATTTTCTTAGTTGATCATATAAAAATGGCAGTAAACTGTTCATTTTGTTTTATGTTAAAAAATGTTAAAAATGGAAAAAAAACATTTCAGAACAGTGCTGTCTTGTTTACATTTTGGCATTTTCAAGTTGTGACTTTGACGTTCCATGGGCCTGAAGACCTTTGCTAGTCACATTTTCTGAATATCCATGATACTAATATTTTATTATTAAAAATTGATGGTCATTATGCTGTTAAACATTATGTAATATTGCATCAAAATTTGAAAAAATCCTATTTTGGGCACTGCTCCCATGATGACCATTTAAGAAAAACCATGTCACTTACTGTTCTCAAACTTACAGGAAAGAAACATGGGATTAAAATATAGCTTCAGTAGGCAATGCAATCTGCCAGTTAAACAGTTTTTTTGTGAAATTTTAATTTTTCACATATTGACATTTTCAAGGTGTGACTTTGAAGTTCCACAGGCTTGAAGACCCATGCTTGTCACATTTTATGAAAATCCATGATACGTATATTTTATTATTAAAAATTGATTGTCATTATGCTGGTAACCATTATGTAATATTGCATCAGAATAGAAGAAAACACAATTTTGGGTGCTGCTGCCATGATGACCATTATGGGAAAACCATGTTACTTATGATTGCCAAACTTTCAAAAAAGAAATACAGGACTAAAATGCAGCCTGAGTTGGAAAAGCAGTCTAATTGACTTCTTTTTCTGGAACTTTTACATTTTCAAAGGGTGAACTTGAACTCCCATGGGCCTGAAGCTTTATGTTTGTTACACATTTTACTTACATTGGTATTACCTGTTGAGCATAATTAGAATTTGATGTTGAATTTGCAGTTTAACATAATGTACTTTTGCATCAGAATTGACAGTAGCCTATTTTGTTATTTCCTGCTTTTTGTCTGTACATTTGACAGCTTTGCTGCCTTGTTTTACTGTCATTTTCATAGTGAACACTGCGTTACCAAGTAACAAAGTTACCAGTAATATTAAGTGAAATTTTGGTGCCTTACAATGGATAATATTTGAAAAAGTGACATCTGAAGCACAGTGCATTACATAGCATATCCTCTCGACATGCAATAAAATGTCATAGTTGTGAACCTGGGGTTGCTCTTCAAGATGATGAACGTGGCTGCATGGTATCTGTAGCAGAATATGTCTACTGATTTATTATTAGAGAAAATTTGCGTTATAAACAAATTATGTTTCCAAATTATGGAGTAAGTTACATTCTGGTTATAATAATAATTGTTTTCAGTTGTTTCTTTCACCAACATAAGTCCACATTCTCATCCAATTGTGTTTTTAGTGAAAAAACTCCTTTCTTGCCCAGGTCCTGGTTATGGTTTTTCAGTGAAATCTATATCCCTTTCTTCCTTAGTGAAATTTGAGCTTTCGCTAGAGGGTTTAAAATATGGATCCTTGTATGGTACTGCATCACCGATATATGTCACTTCTCTGTGTAGTGTGGGCATGAAACCTAAAATAAGACGACTTTTATTTACTAATAATTTAGCCTTGTGTCATGAGAACCAATTTTGAAAAAGAATTTTGAATTACTTAATTTAGATAACCACTTGGATATGTTTTTACACATGCTACAATTTATTATCTCTTTGCAGAAGTGCACTCACCAAATCGTCTTGCTCTTTTTATTTGGACCACTATTCTCTTTTGCATTGGTATGCATAAACCAGTAATCTTACTGCTGTATATTCTGCCAGTATGGGGAGAAATAAACTGGTTAAGCAGTTGAGTATTCTGTAACAAAAATACAAGAAACAAGATCTAGAAGTGCAAGTATCTGAAGCAATCCCCAAGTTTTGTCTTCATATATTACCAAGAACAAAAGATTAGTGCAATTTAATTATAAAACACAACATATTGTATAATCAAAACTTTTTTTTACATTCCAAAAACAATTTTACAAAATTACACACAAAAATACCTTGTAATCCAGCTTAACATCATATTCACATAAGTAACACTTTCTTCGCTTTTTTTTGTATGGATTGCTCATCTGCCTGAAAGGCTTTGAAAAAAAAAATCCACATTAAACCCTAACAAATAATCCAGCATATTCTTGCCAACTGTCTGTCCCTGAAGCCCATTTATTTTCTATTTACCATTTCATTTCAATATCTGAGTACTATAATACCTAGAAGCTGTAAACAAACTCTAAAACCTTACAAGGGACTGTGCTACACGGAACAGATGTTCAAAATGTATCTTGGAGGCTTTAAGTGCCAAGTTACAGAGCAGACAACAGCCTTGAAAGGATATGGTGTGTTTTATAAAAATAACTCAAGCTATATTCTACCTTATCAGACTTTTGTTCTCTTAAAATTTTAGCTGCCCTTCGCTCTTGTGCTTGAAATGCACGAATCAGTTTTTCTCGTGAGAAGCCCCCGTCATCTTTTGACTGCAAATCATGAATGTCAGCATCTGTAGCTTCATCTTGTTTCCCACTAAATTCATCCTCATCATGGATAAAATCTTTTTGCAGCCTAGCTGATGTTGTAAAATTTGCACTTCCTAATAAATATTGAAATAGAGCAATTAATGCTAATATTTTACCTTCCCATGCTGTGATGAAAAAGTTATCACTTGTCTATCAAATGTATGTAGTTTATAATTGCGCATGCACGCACACACATATGGATGCACCAGTTGTCCGTTGTTTGCCTCATCCTAAACTGATCGTGTTAGTAAAATGCTTTAGGCAGGGTCAAGTATCTCTATAACATTGACAGATAAAATGTTAAAGTTCTTTAGTCAACATGTCAACACGAGCTACTTGTACTCGTTACTGTTGATATTGTACAGAACTTCCTCTCATGTCGCTGACCAGCTAGAAGGGTTTCAAATGATGAGATGTCATGTCAAAATATGCAAATCTGGTGATGAACAAGAATGTAAAGCAGCGAACTTTGAGAACATTTTGCAGTTTTATTTGAAAAGATCCTAATCTAATATAAATGTATTTAGATAAAAGAAATAACTTTAATGGGGTAATAAAAAAAATGAGGGGTGGCAATAGTATTCTTTTTATGTTATGCTTCTCAAATGTGTGGTTGTGTAAGCAGCTGCTCCCACACTGAAAATTATTTTTTTTAAGTTGCCATACAGTATCTCACAAATTTGAGATTTGGACTTTAAATAATTATTTTGATTTCCCTTGAAAATAATCTTGAACAGAGTTAACTTTTTGTTAGAAAAAAAAATCTCAGACGTACATATCTTTGCAATGTACATATTTTGGAAGGACACGTGTAACATAACCATCTTTCCCCCCCTCCCATATACTTTCAAAGCAATTTTACATTGAGCCCTTATAAACAAGTCATCTCTTCGAAGTCTTGGGCCTCAGTTTATAAACTGAATTTATTCGGACCTGCTATACATTCGGCCTTACATTTACAGGAACAACTCTAAACATGCTGCACGCACTTCACAGCAGGTAAGTGTGCAAGGCCAGATACCAAGACAAATTGAACTTCCGAATTATCAAAAACATATACAGGATGCCCGAGACTATTTAAAGTGTCCGGGGGGAAAAGATCATGGAGTTTAGGTCCAGGAGACGTTCCCTTACTTAAACTATTAAGTTTTTGATATTCTCACCTATAGATCGCAAGCTTTTAGAAACATCTATGTTTACCACTTTCGTCGCATTTACATTAAAATACGTGCGCCAAACATAGCGTAAATTAGGGAAAGCTTTTTTAAGTATGGACGTCGCCATTGTGATGGGTCCCGCACTTATTTACAAACTTCAAAATTATATTGATATATGAAAGTGTTTTATGTACATTCAAATGTCCTTTCAGAATATTTTTAAAGCCATTGAAATTTGATTGAGTTCGTTTTGCTTAATATCATAATGGTACTTCTCTTCGATTATTTGTAGAATTTTGGTGCAGTGCGCTGCGGGACATTCACTCTGGAAAACAGCAATGGCGGACGAGGTAAACAAACGAGCATCTCTGGAAATGTGTCAGTCATTGTAAATGAGTTGCAAGCTCGTAATGGCTCTCGAGTCACTGGCTGTAAAAGTTCTGTTACATGGTGTTTGTTCTTTTGTTGTTACGTGTAAAATCATGGCACTGAACGTCACTTTTTTTACCGGAAAATCCAGAACCTATTAGAGACGAAATGTGAAATGAATAATTTACCCAAACTAAAAGAAGAAAGATGTACATGTTGCGGTTTAATATTATCCTTTCAAAGCAAAACAGCAACTAAACACAAAAAAGCTTTAAGTACTCTAGTGGATTTTTTTGTTTAAAGTGAGAAATGTGAGTTAAATTTATGTACTGGTACACATCTTGTTCTTGTTTATTTCAGCTCGGCTTCCATTTATAAATATGGTATCCATTGCTTGCACATGAAACTTCTTTGAGTGCAATTTATATTCAAGATGAAACAAACATCTGCAGCAAGAACATTACCTGCACCTAAATGGGGACAGTCAGCTAATAACAAGGTTAGACAACACTACCTTCTGTAAAACTGGAGGTTTCTTATTTTATTGAGGTCTTTTTGCTTTACATGAATCAGAAGTAAATATTGTATTCTGAAGAATGAGATCATGGCATGTATGGCTTCTTAATTTTCAAAGAGTTACAACTGAGCATGTTTATATTTCTTTCAGACTTTTTAAAACAAGTGAAATATTGAAGAAAGAATACACTTTTTTTCCTCCTTTACTAGCTTTTGTCAAATAAGAAATTGTTTATGTTACCATCAAAATATTAAATCAATTCTTTTTATTGAAGAAAAATGGAGCAGGAGAACCAGCAGATAAATACCAGGTATGTATGACTGCATATGTAATGATATAACATTTTTAGCTTTGTAAACATTTATCCAAACAAAGTGTTTGTAATACATAACACATGTAATAAGTAATAAGTAATCAATAAATTGTAAGAAATCAAATATTTGTGATACATTAAAACTGTAAGAAGTAAGGTTTAGTCAAAAATATCAATAAATTGTAAGAAATCAAATGTATACTAAATTTGAAGACGAAATATCTATATGTAGATCACTGCTTATTTTTGTTGATGTCATAATTTTATCTTTCATTCTTTATTTAGGAAGGACAGGTAGATGAAAATGGAGATGTTAATATAGAAATGAGGAAGAAAACTCATTGCGAAGATGGTCAAAGTATGAACCATTTGAATTATGTTAATATCAATTAACTAAATTAACTGTCAGAACTAATTACTGATTAACTATCCTTTTTAGCATGTTTTATTATTTTATTTTAAATTGATGTCTTGTTTGCTTAATACTTCAAAATGTCTGAATTTCTGTTGAAGTCTTCTTTGTTGAAAAACATTTTCTTCTATAATGTATTGGTTTGACATTTCAGGTGAATCTGAAGAGAACTCGGACCTGGCTGCTGCCATAGCAGAGTGGGACGAGGTAGAAACTGTCACTCCAGGTATGCTGCAATCATAATTGATGTGAAGAATTTTAAAATTGTCTTCATGTAATTTTTTATGATTGTCCATTTAAAGGAAAGCAAATTATTTAATTATGAACAAAATCAAACCATTTCGCCTAATAGGGCCAAACCATTCTGTGATAATCAATTATTTGTTATACATTTGGATTATACATATAGTACTTAGAATATGGATATGTCCTTTTAGTAAAGCAGTGGGCCAGTGGTACAGATGTTACATATTTATAATATTTAATCATGTCATAAAACAGTAGCATTCTCCACTTGAATACAACTTGACTGTAGTTTCCAAAGAAAGGTGTTGTTATAATGAAATAGTAAGCTTTGAAAATTTTTGGCCTCAATTAGTACAACTTTCATTGCATTAAGGTATTCATAATTGCAGTTTGTCTAATCTGAATTATCTAAATCACACTTTTGATAAATTTATTTCAGTAAGTCTTACTGAATAATATTTTAGGTGTAAAGTGTTATGAATGCCTGTTGAAACAAAAGTGTCTTCAGCTGTTTTGCTATTGTTCCTACATTAGCACCTGTCTTTTCTGAATCATAATTTGTATACTGGATTAATCTGATTAATAATGTTACTAATAGATATTACTTTTTGCAAACTTTTTTAAAATGATAGTCTACTAATGTCTCTTCTTTTAAGGGGTTGACCAGCAACTTATGGGTTCTGAAGGTATAGCGTATCCTAATCTTGTTCCCCTCTCTGTGTGTTTTTACTCTCTGCATCAATCCTTATACACCTACAGTATCTACACCTAGTGACAAAGCATTGATTTTACCTAATTTTGAACACCTTTTGGTAGTAGCTAGAAGAGTTAAGTAATAGTTTGCTTTGCTTATTACTGGTTGTTTCTTTTAAAAATAGAGGTGCTAGCAAAAAATGGTGAAGAATTTGACGAGCCCTTCTGGCAGTATTGTTGTGATAGTAGTTGCAATTATCAAATCATTAGTGAGGTTTCATGGGTTTTATAGTGATATTTTTCTGGAATTGAAAGGTGCAGTGTTTCTGATTTTTATAAGTTTATGGATGTACAAAACACTTAGTAGTGCACTAATGACCACAGCATTTTCATTAATTATGATTTTGTACCTTAATGTTTTAACTGCATGTTGTACACTGTTCTGCAATTTGATGGTATAGTATCTATATTTTGATAATGTAGTGTAGTAATTTACTGTCCGATCACAGTTTATAGAATAAAAAAATGTAACAAGGAAAAAAATTGTCAGATAGTCTGTAATTTTGTATGTTTAATACTGGGGTACTTGAAATAATCTAAATCACAAAACTGTCAACTTTTACATTTTTCACATTACAACTAACATAGTTAATACCTTTGTGAAAATGCAACCAAGGTAAAAGTTTGTGATTTCTTGTTTTTAAAAATATTGTAGGTGCTCCCAATTTTTCTAAACAGAGCCAGCCGTTGTCATTCAATGAAGCATTGCAATATTATCAGACAAAGGACTTATCTGATGTCAGGGTAAGAAAACAGATGCATTACAAATTATAAATACTTCTATTTTCTCTGAAGTTGCAAATATGATTGCTTCTATTAAAGATTATTTGAAACTTTGCCATATTGTAACTTATGTTTTCATTGGCTTATTTAATTGCTGAAGAATTTAAAAATTAAGATGTCATCAGGGTGGGAAAAATATATAAGTTTTTCATTTCTTTTATACTCTGAATTTTCATTTGTTTTTATATTTCTAAAGCCTCTTATTAAAACCAGCATAGAAAGAAGGGGGTTTGCAGCATTTAAGCATTTTCTGTTGGGACCACCTAAACTTCACAGAGAACTTTTACAGGAAAGAGACATGATATTTTGCATAGCAGCAAGTAAGCCCTTTTTTTAAATAAAGTTTTTTTAATACAGACACTGTAAGTATCTGTATATATTTTGATTGGTCTGTCTGTCTGTGTCATCGCTGTAGCTGTCCAACACATGATGTTCACTCCATAACTACCAGACCGTATTTTTGTTTTACCTTAAATTTACTGAGTAGCTTTGTTTGGTAAAGAAGAGGGTTGCTTTTGTAAATCTGCATGATCGATTTACATTTATGGTAATTATTCTGTTATTATTATTATTATTATTATTATTATTTTGATATTTTCTTTTTCACACATAAGCATTTATATTGGCCTTTTTATACCATGAAACTGAATCACTTGCTAGTTTCTCATTCTCCATGTTACCTGTAGTATATGATGTGAGAGGGTAAGAGTGATAATGCTGTTTTACAGCAATATGTAACAGTGCATCAAAATTGGCCAAAACATTATTTGGTGCACTCTTTCCTGCGTAATATCTAAACATTTGTCAGTTTTGTTGCCTTGTTTTCTGTTGGTGTCTGTATATTTGTCAGCTTTGCTGTCCAGTTAATAGTTGATATCTGTTGTGTTTGAGGGCATTTGCTAAGTCATTTTTACTTAATAGATATGTATATACTGTACTGTAAAAATCAGAGTTAAGCTGGTATTTTGGTATTTCTGCTCTTAAGAATTTCTCTTTGAGTCTATAGTATCACAGTAGAAAAATGTTAAAAATTTTAAGTGTGAAGCATATTCAAATGTGTGTTTGGCAATTCATACCATGGTTATTTTCTTAAGGCCAGTTTGACAATGATGAAAGTGTCCATGTGAGAACACTGCAGACAATGTTTAAGCAGATTACTGGGTCAAAATTTGATTGTAAAAGATATGGTGACCACTGGGATCAAATTGGGTTTCAAGGTGAGATCAAGCTCTATGATTTTACCATTTGGTTCTGCTTAAACAAGTGCAAAAGTAATGAAAGACTTAAAAATTTAAGAATTGTCTTCACCAGACTGTTGCGCATGCCTAAACTCACTTAATTTTTGGATAACCTTGTACTTTCAGGCACTGACCCAGCAACAGACCTTAGGAGTGTTGGTTTCCTAGGTCTTCTTCACATATTGTATTTTGTAAAAGATCCAAAACTATTATCTCTAGCCAGAGACATTTATAAACTTTCATTACATGAAAGTCAGGTATAGTATGATATATTAGTCCCTTGCTTAGTGCCGTTTTCCAAAGATGAAAGAAAACAATTTCATTAGAAATGAAAAACCTTGTTCAAAGTCAAACATCCTTCCTAACAGATGAATACACTTATTGTACCACCAGCGTTAGCGCTGGCGGTACACATGGTTTCGGTCCCGTCCGGATCGTTCCGCCGGCTCCGCCGGACGGCTACCGTTACCGCTTCTCCTCCTAGACGGTAAGGGCCCCCGTACCCATCTCATGGATTTAGGTCACCTATAATCTCAACTCGTTCCACGTAAAATTTGGGCTTTGTCGGTATTGGGGTCTGGGTGTGGCATTCATTACAATGCACCCTTGTCTAAATATGGCAAAATTAAATGCTAATTATCTACCCTACGGAAGGAGTTATGGGAAAAATTTCTATAGACGGCTTTCCAAAAGTCATATGTGTAGATTTCAAATATACCCTTGGATTTGACCTTTGACCTTTACTTCAAGGTCAAATGGGTCAAAATTTTCAAAAAAATGAATTTTTTTACGAAAAAAAATTTTTTTTCCCTGTTATTCAGACACTACACAGACTTAACCAATAATATTATTGGAAAGTGTTACCCTTCAGGTCATCTTTCATCTCCATGAATTTGGGGTCAATCGGTGCATTTTCACGGAAGTAGCGGCCATAAGATACCGAAACTGAAAACTGTCTCTAATTCGGGAACCGTTAATGCTAGAGACCCATTCTTTTTTGCATTTTGTAGAGCATGTAAAGCCCAACACTGGAAGTGGCCTCGGTTTTTTTGTATTCCATACGGTTTTCGAGTTACGCTGTATCAAAAAGTACATATTGGTGGTAAAAGCAAAATGTGCAGTACGGTAATGGATAATAAATTTTGAACTCTGGAAAAATAAAACATAAGGCTTGGCAAAGCAGACAACTTGTGTTCAAAAATGACATTATTTCATCAAATTTGAACTTCTGAAACTTCAGAGCACCTCCTATTTCAAGAATTTTGACCAAAATGACATTTTCTTTATTTTAATTAATTTTTTCTGTACGAAATTTAAGGCACATTATGGTAACTCCAAAATTATAACATTTAGTCCCTTATATCTCCAAAACTGGCATAGATAGGTCCATAGTTACTATTGAAGTTGAATAGGAAGTCATATACTGGCAATCTTACTGTGACCTTGAAATTGACCTTTGACCTACTTTTCACCATGAACTGAACTTTGCAAATTTTGCTTCCCTTTTATCTCCAAAACTGGCAGAGATAGGTCCATAGTTACTATTGAACTTGAATAGGAAGTCCTATACTGGCAATCTAAGTGTGACCTTGAAATTGACCTTTGACCTACTTTTTATCATGAAGTGAACTCTGCTAATTTCTTTCTCTTTTAACTTCAAACTTGACAGAGATAGGTCCATAGCAGGTCCGTAGCCAGGGGGGGTTCGGGGGGTTCGAAAGAACCCCCCTTTTTGCTGGAAAAAGGTCCACTCTGGGTAAAATTTGACCTAGGTACATGGGGATTATATGGTAAAAGGTCCACTTTTTCAGAAAAAGAACCCCCCCTTTGAAATTGCTGGCTACGGGCCTGCATAGTTACTCTTGAACTTGAATAGGAAGTCATATACTGGCAATTTACTGTGACCTTGAAATTGACCCTTGACCTATCTTACAAAGAACTTAAATTTGATTGTACCATATATATTTTTTGCAATAGTTTAAAAATTCTTGTTGATTGCATTTTTACAGCTTGTTAAGCACAAAACTGGTGGCTGTGTCCCTTATTTTGTGTATGTGGGGGTCTATACGAATGCGCTTGCTCCAGCTGGTGGTACAATATCTGATCCTCTAGTTTTTATCTTCATGGCATTTAAATTAGCAATTCAGCAAAAAAGCAATTATCTAATTCATTTACTTAATATGCTCTGCAAAGCACAATACTTAATGACACTATCATCTCTGAGGTCTAAATCTTCTTACATGAAATTGACCATTGTTGGTATATGGCAGTAGTATTTTGATTAATTAGTTGCTACGTTAATTTCTAGAATTTCCCCTTTTGTTTGATGGGTATAAATCTTACCAGAATAACTCTCCAGGCACTTAGAGAAGACTGCATTAATAAGTAAGTGTGAAGTGGCATGGCCCATAATAAAAAAAATAGAGCATAGCCCTGAATTCACTATGAAAAATATGTTGCAGTGAGAGGAAATTCCAATTTTTTTTTCACTGAGCCCTATTCTCAATAGTGCGGGAGAGAATGTGCTCTATACTATTTGTTACAATATAGTGATTTTTCACCAAGGTATGAAGGAATTGATGGTGTATTTTGAATCAATAAAAATATCTAAAATGTAAAACAAACAAATTATTGAAGATACTAAAATGTTTTACCAGTTATAAGAAAAATAAATGCACAGCAAGATATTTTTGATGTGTACAAGTTTATGTAAAAATCTTATGTGATATATGATGTTTGAAATTAACATGCACTAAAAAGGCCTAGAATTCTACTTGAGGTATAATTATATCTCTTAATGTTCTTATTCACATCTTTCTCAGAGAGTGTAACAAACGCAGACAGGTGGTTGCAGTGGTGAATGATCTGTATGTTGGGCTTTACTTAATGTTATACCAAAAGTGGAAACACCAACAAATGACCATCATCAACTCAGGACCAGTTTTGAACGGTGAGATCGAAATGGAACATTGGTCAAACGTGGCTTATAAGAGACTTATTTTAAATAACCCTATTTGTAGAACATATTTTTCTTGAAAGCATCTTGCAGTACAGTATGGAAGTTTAAAAATTTGGCAATAACGTCACCTTAGAAGTATTTTTGCATTTGGATGAACAATTTAATCAATGTACACAGTTCTCTTATAAAAATTTCTCACATATTTCTTACTCATAAGCAATTGAATATTAATATCTTGAGTATTAGAGAAATGGCTGTGAATTACCTTTTTTATCATGATGATCTAGTGGATGTCTTTTACCATGTTAACTGCAATGATTTACTGTAGATTTGGAACATATAGCCAAAACTAATCCAAGGCATGTGCTGAGAAACCTGGAGGCCTATTTACAATCAGCAGCTACCAGTAAAGCTCCAGGGTCTCCAAAGGAAAAGCAAGAGTTCACATTTTCTTCTCTTGATGAAGCGGTATGAAACTTATGATATACAAGTATATGCTTTTTACCATCTTAAATCTTCCCATTTGTTTTGTAGATACCCTGTACATGTACTTTTATATAGCATTACAATAAATTCTTTTTTCACGAAATCACATCTAACAGCTCAAAAATTGCACATGTATACAAAATAAACTTGAAAGAAATGCTTAGTCTTTAACTTGGTTTAAACCATCAATTGAAAAACTGGTCTTAAAATATTTAGTATTTTAAAATGAAAGTAGATAGAATGATGGAAGTACCAGAAAACTGTTGAGGACTCCAAGCAAATGGGACGATCGCATGTTTTTAAGTTGAAATCTTGTAGTCCAGCAAGGAGTAGAAGTTGATTAAATTATGAAATTACACATTAAAATGTTATGCAACAACAGGCAGTATACTTCAGGCAGTAAACAACTCGGACATGGATAAAAGAGGATTTTGTAAATCTTTTATTTAATAAGTGTAATGCACTCTTCAGAGTTCTTAAATTTCTGATTTAATCAGTTCTGTTCTCAACAGTACTTCAGTAACATGAAATATACGTTATTTAACTATAAATTCATATTTATCTTTCAGAAACCAGGGGTAGGTCATGGTGAACCTTCCTAATTGAGGCATTTCAGCACAAAAATCTTCCCGGATTAGCAAAAAAAAAAAAAAAAAACTGCAAAGAATTAGTAGAATTTTAAAGAATTACAATATGTTGTCAGCAGTCAGTTTTTGATGTAGAAAGATGTCATTCCTCCCAGATTTTATAAGACGTGCATAAATGGATTTGTGACCTTACTTCATGGAGTCAATATGTATAATTCGTGGTAACAAACCTACGTGATGTAGTGCACCTTGCTTAGTCTCTAGTCATTTTATGCTACTGTTTTACATACAAAATACAGCTGTAGTTTCATTAAAAATGCAAGCACATGAATGTAAATCTTTTAATGGTTAGATGCGATTATTATTTGGAATGTAGCCAGTATTGCAAGTCTCTGTCACAGCAATAATGCTTTTGACCATTATATTATACTACTATGGTGTATTAGAATATTATATACTATTTAGTGATAACCCCGTCCACTGTTTAAGATCCACCTTTAGATGGTGAACAAATTTTTCTTTTTTACCATAATGTTGTTATGATGAGTATTTTAACTTTCTTATATTTTATTAGCAAAATATGTAGAATTTTTTTTTTTTTTATACGTGTCTACAGTACAAACAGATTTGTTGTATAAAATGAACTAAAAAGTATAAGAAATAAACAAAAACATACGTATAAAATTTTGTAAGTATTTTTCAGGTCATCTTCCTACTGAAAACAATTACACTTCCAGCGGTGAAATTTTTGAAGTTGAATATATACTACCAAGAATGTATTACCATTCGTGATATAACACAGGCACCTGCAGTCTCTGCCTTCATATAAGTTCTCAAAATAGCTACCTTCTTATCATATCAAGCAATAATAACCAGTTCAAAGTAATTACTCTGTGGTGACCTATGCATGAATTGTCGGTAACTGTTTTTCATCAATTTCCAACTCCTTCCACACTCTGTTGTATTCACTGAGGACATCAGCTGCACTTGGTCGAAGTTGTGGCTCTTCTCTTTTACATTTTTTATGGATACTAAACAAATGGAATTTTACAGCCTCTGCTTCTTTAGAAGTACCAAGAAAGAAATCGCACACGTCTGGCATTTTCCAGATGTCAGTTTTTTCATCATAACCTGGCATCTCAGAATCCGTAAAGTTTCTATCTTCAAATGGCCACAACTGCTCAGGAGCAACAAATTCCCCAAATAACTCCCGGTGGCCACATTTCACCAGTTTCCCATTTTCTTTGTCCACCTGGGGCAAAGCGTCTAAATCATTGACAACAATGTTTAGGTCATCAGTAAGAAGGAATTGATCAAGTGTTTTGTTCAGATCATTTGTATCACACATAACTCTCACTCCCGAAGGGCTGCTATGGAGAAAGGCAGTAATCTCAGCATACCTGATACACAGTCTAAATCTTGTGGCAATATTGTTGTACTTCTCAAAGTTTTCTTCTTTTAAAATATTTTCAAAATTCTTTGCTGTGCCTAATTTGTGATATGTTGTTACATAAATATTCTCACAAATTCCTATGAGTTGCACAACATACTGACTTGGTTGTAGATCTCTGACTAATTCCTTTCCATGTGTAAAATCTTCAACATATCCACTGTCAAGGTAGTTGAAAGCATACTTTTGATCCTGGTACATCACCAAGAAAACCTGCAATGATCAAAGCAAAATCAGTGCATTAGCGATACCACTGTAATGTGAATATAGCCAATGGGGAATACCTGGCATTGTCACTAAAAATGCCTGCCAAAAATAATGAAATTGAAAAATCTTACAGAATAAAATCTTAACTTAAGAAAATAAACATAGTTCTTAATGTTTCCATTATGAAAGATTTGAACACCAACAACACTTATGTTTTGCCTTTCATATCATTATTTTACAAACTTTATAAAGTTGTTATTTTATCTAACCCCTTTAACAGCTCCATGCCCTATGGGTTTAAGGAAATCAAACTTCTGCAAAATCTCTTCACAGGTCAGCCACTTCTGACACTGCTCCATCCCTGGGCTACTGTAATAGCCATAACTGCACAACCATCTGCACACTGGCTCTCCAATTTCAATGTCAAACCAACAATCTTGTCTGTGTATCCAGGGCAACCAACTGAGTGCTTCTTTTCTGATCAACAGCCAGGCAATTCCAGAAAACAATACTGGGAGCAAAATACTTATGATGATGCAGGATGTAGAGAGCATTTTTTATCTAGAAATCAGAAAACCAAATTAAAAAAAAAATAATAAGTTAGTCATTATAAAAATGTACTTGTTATTACACGTTTGGCATTACTTTACCATAAAACTGCTTGTCGCAGCAAACACGTACATGTAGCTAATATTTAGATTTGCACAACAGCAAAGACTTTTACAGTGTTACTATTTTAACTTAGAATGTTAGATTGGAATCAAGGCAGCCACACGAGTTTGCGCTTCATCATTCATGCAATGTTTCTCCTTACATTAGCTGCATGGACCATGACAAGAAGTAAACACTCGTATTATTGCTCCTGAAGTACAGCTCGGGGTACACCTGCCAACAACTGTTTGATTACAAAACGCATTTAAGCGAATTTCCCTATATCGGCTGATTAGGTCTTGATCTGTTCTCGACCCAACTCGCTCTAAACAATACATCTCAAAAAGAGGCATTTATTTGGAGACGAACAGTTTCGGTTACAAGTATCTTGTAACAAAATTTTCGATTGGACGATGAAAATAACCACCTATCAAAATATCCTTTTCATTTAGGTCCACTACTAACGTTAGAGGGATTCCCCAAACAACGAGACGGGACACATTACAGCATCAAAATGCTCGGGTTTAGGGGGTTTTATCGCAGTGTCACGACACCACTTCATCACCATGTTTTGTCTAAACACGGCATAAGTACAACTATTGTAGCTCATAAGAAAGTAGCCGTGGTAAGTTGAGAAACATGACCTTCAGTTTCACGAGAAATGCCCAGTAATGTGAAGTGCGCCATTTATTAACGTTATATGAAGTACCAATATTTTTTGTGTTGATTGTCATTTGAATTTGCCTTTAACCATCACGAAGCCAACATGATTACTTGTGATGATATTTGCTTACTTAACTTGCAGGTTTTGTCTGGATGTGGTGTTTTTGATGGAAGTGAAGTGCATGAGGCCTCAGCGTAAGTTGCAAGATTTGTTCGTTGTTTGTCACTGGATGGTACTGCTTTTGAGGCTTCACTGTGCTAATTACTGGTGTTTTGTAAGGTTTTAACTACAGTAAGGTGACCTTGGATGTTGCATCTGTGATGGTTACAGATTCCTAAACACGTAAAGGTACAGGGACACAACGAAGGTTAGAGGTTTATACATGTATAGTAAAACAAAACTTATTTTATCGTAAATTCCAACAAGTGTCCTTTAGGTGTAATCATCAAGTTATAAGGTGTCCAAAGCAGTTTACACAATTAAGATTCACAAGCCCATTTTTTGGTTGTACAGGTAGGTTTCTAGATTTTGAGTCATTCTCATAATGGAGTTATAGAGACAAGGAAAATCAATTGATTTTGTTGCTACATATGAGGTCTAATCAGTGGTGTATGCCTTTCATTTTAAACATACATGTACTCAGTAGTTGCCAAAATGAAACTGAAGATTCTGAATGTTCTAAATGCTCTTCACATGATTTTAGTATTGTTCCCAGTACTACTGTAGTAATTGCACTCAATGCCCAAACAGTTTTTTCTGTTTAATCTTTGCACTAGTACATTGAAAATGTTGTAACTTTAGGTGCTTAGTACATCTGAGCCGTGGAGGTGCTGAGGTTGCTATGTTTGCACCAGACATGGAACAGATGCATGTTGTTGATCACACCAAAGGAGAACCCATGGATCAAAAGAGGTGAAAGATTATCTCAAGGGTTTATTTTGAAACAAAATATTGATTAAACTAGAAAGATATGGTATTTGTTTTATGAATGTTATAGCTGTTAACTAAAGTATGTTTAAAATCATCATAAGTTTTCCTGGCAGGCTTAATTACTAGAAAGATTGGTAGTGCTTAAATCAATTAGTTTGTCAGATATATGTTTTTTTCTATGAGATTAACTTTTTATGATTCCAGAAATGTTTTGGTTGAATCTGCCAGAATTGCTCGTGGTAAAATAGAAAAACTATCAGATCTTCAAGCTGAGAATTTTGATGCCGTTGTTTTCCCTGGAGGATTTGGGGCTGCAAAGAATTTGTGAGTTTTAAGGACACAATAATGAAAATATTTTCTATTACTTTGACGCCTGGTCTAGTGCGTTACAAAATGACAAAATGTACTCGTCTGGAATGAGAGGAAGCATTCTTACTTACAAGTTTAAATATCTAACTTATTCCAATGGATTTATTTTGTTTAGTTACCTGAAAAACAATTTTTCTGACACTTCTCTCCTTTCAAAACTTTTAACTAATCATTCATATATAACTAGTTAAAACGAGTATAACTAAAAAGAGTTAAAATGCAGTGTTTGAAAAATGTACCTTAACATTTTAAACAAAAAAAGGATGGTTACTGTTTATAACTTTGAAAAATGTGTATATAATGGTAGTAATTAATTTCCAATTTTTGTTTACATTCCATTAAAGGCTGTTCACAGCAACAGTTAATCTTGTCAGTTTTACATTTCAGTTCTAAATTTCCATAAGAAGCATCTTTTTTTTAGAAAAGGTTTAATTAATACACCCTTGCCTTTTTAGATCTGATTTTGCTGTAAATGGTGCAGATTGTTCAGTGCAGGCTGATGTAGAAAATATTCTAAAAGATTTTCATAGTTCAAAAAAACCCATAGGGTAAGTTTTTTTTAGTGTTGATCAGTCAGTAAGTTTGTGTAAAATTCCTAATTTATCACTTAAAAACTTCACAAAAAATTAGATTGGCTCTTTGCATATTTAAGAATTCACTGCTTGCTGAATAATTTCTGTAATAAAGACTAGGAAAGGGAAATTTTTGAAACCTGATGTCTCTCCTCAGATTATGCTGCATTGCCCCTGTGCTGGCTGCCAAGATTTTGAAGGGTTGCGAAGTGACAGTGGGCTCAGATAAAGAGGAAGGTGGGAAGTGGCCATATGCTGGAACAGCTGCAGCAATCAACAGCATGGGAGGAAAGCATGTTTGTAAACAGGTTACAATATCCTTTTAAAATGTTTATTGTATTGTTTTATTTTTATGTACTGGGTGGATTAATAAGATTTATTCATTTGCCTGATAGTTGAACTTGATAATTGATGAACTGATAAATTGATGAATAAGATCGTCTTTAGAGCCTAACACATCTATGAAGTTGTGCATATACTCCGTTTATTTCACAACTAACACATTGTGATACATTGTATCATAAGCGACCTTTTCCCAAACCTATTCCAATAAAATCCAGTCCAGATTTTGCAGGTAAGATCTATAACCATCAGTTTTTAAGTTTTATTCCTTAACTTATTTGTAAGAGGCACATGTGGATTCAAAAAACAAGATTGTCACCACCCCAGCCTATATGTGTGAAACTGCAGTCCATGAAATATATGATGGCATTGGTAGCATGATCCAGAATGTCCTAAAGCTGGTCGAAGACTAACTGAAGAGATTTTTCTTTATAAAGGCAGTGCTTTTGGAGTTGGACATTCTTGCTGCATGCTTCGTTTACAAAGTCCAGAAGTATATAATAACATGCAAAAGCATACATTTTTTTGTGTTGGTCACATTAAAAGGACATTCTTATAGGTTCAACAGCCCTAATACCTTTCGGATGGGTGTTCCCCTCCCTTGGCCACTTTGAGGCTTGGGTAAAGTAGTCCTGTGGTTTACCTAGCTACTTCCATGTACAATTAAATGACAAACACAAGCAAACAAGAAAAGCTTAAATGTACACATGTGGCTACTGCATGGTACAATGTATGGGTGGTCAGTGACATGCATAAAGGCAAGATCCTGCTCATTCTCATTTAACACAGACTTAAGATCTAAATGCCAACTGCAATCACTCAAAAAATGTGGAAAATTATGAGGGGGAAAAGGGCCTCTTTTGTGTCTTTTGGCACATTTTCTGCCCGCTCAATGGTAGGAGGTGCCCTCTTATAAAATTGCCATGTGTTAAAATGTCATTATAGGCTGCACAGATGTCACGTTTGCATAATCATTGCTGTAATGTATTCATACCTGAGATGAATAAAATGTGGTGTAAAGAATGTTAATGATCTTGTCCTGTGAGGTTGTGAAAGGTTAAGAGAGGAGAGCTGCTGAAAAAGAGCTTTGGCGTTTTGTTTTACGAATTGAAGATCAATTTTTGGAAGGGAAAATCATTGCATGCTATTTTAATATTTTAGCTACAGTATACGTCAGTACACGCATGGTTGTCTTCATGAATTGCTGATTAGTCATCTGAGCCTGATGAGCTTCACCTTTTTGAATGCTGCTGCACAAATAGATGATCAAGTCAGATATACGTGAAGACTGTGTAGATTCTGGCTGGGTTGTGGATAAACGACCGCAAATAATATGCCATTTTTTTCGAATCTTCTACCAAATTAGTAAAAAATAAGCGTGATAAGTTTTTTTCAGTGCTATTTACGTTACGATGAGCCCAACGATTGTTAAATAGTGACATCTCCACTTTAATTTGTTGGCAATTTGCAGTAGTATATCTAAAACGTTCCGTGGCCATTATACAAGCACGTGACACCAGTCGTCGTTTTGCTTATCTCGTATCTGATGTTGTACTTAATGTATTTCAAGCAATTTACCGCATTGCTCAGTGTTGCATCGACTGAATACGTAAGTTGAAATCTCCTGACTTCGCAGTCTGTATTTGAGACAGCCCTCGTTTACCATCATGTTTAGGTTGCAGAAGTCCGTTTCGAATTAAGTTTACTGTAAATTGACAAAATAAATATTACGCCTGGTCATGTGAAAACTAATCCAAACTTTCCATTTTGCGTCAGAGCTTTCCTGTGACAAGCGCTATCAAACGGATTTCTTTTTCTGAAAAAAAGTGGATCTTTTTTACTGCGAAACCTACAGGTACGTGGTTTCACAGAACATATACAGAAAGTATTTTGATTCGAAGAGAACCTTCTACCGACCAAAATGGCTTTTGACCTCCAAGGCCCTCAGAATGCCTAAAAACTGTTACAATGCATTCTGTGGTTTGCGGAGAAATCACTGAAAGGATTCTCGCCGGCATGTTATTTTCTAACAGAAAAAAAACTGAATTCTCTTGATTGAAGAAAATTAATATCTTTTGTCCAGTGGCAATGACAGTCGATTCCATTAATTACAGTTGTATAATTTGATATCGAATTTTATCAAAGAACTATACAAAGTCTCTACGAATCAGATCATTCAATTGTATTCACTTACAACACGCGAGTAAGCAATATAAATATGGTTGGTTATGAAAGCCTTGGAAATATTCTGCATATTTTTCGTCATAAATCGATGAAAGCATAAATTGCAGTCAAGTTGTACAAGCCAATTATCTTAAACTTGATTTGCAAATTTATCCAATTGACAGTTACACATACAACAAGGACGAGTCTCATATTTCTTTCTTTTTGTCCATTAACAGTCACTACAACTTCGTATGTATTTGATGTCGTAATTGATGCCATCGCCTTGACAAACAAGTCTTAATACCTTTACTATAGATGTTCCTTCGTGATATAGATAGACCTACGTGTCTTTTATCAGGTTAGACCTGGATAGCCAGGATAGCTTTAGAATAAAGATGAGAGACGGGGTTAATGTCTGTATGCCACACCCGTAAGTAGGTGTCAACATAGCCAGTTTAAGAAATGGTTACACTCCTCCTAAGTCAAAAACTTTCAATGCACTTATTGTGCAAATGTGAAGTAGCTTATATGTGCAGTTGACCTTAGCGGTAATGCTTCTCTTCACTTTGAAGAGATGCATTAAAAACCTGGGCAACAACCGGTAGCTTGAAAGACTTGAAAGAGAAGTTATTATGCATGTATGATTGTTCCCTCTACCAGGGCCGCAGATTGATTTTTCATTATATATATATATATATATATATATATATATATATATATATATATATATATATATATCTGGCCAATCCATGGCACATTTTCTCCAACCTGCTGCCCTGGTAGAGGGTATGACCGGAGCTTGAATACGCTTTATGCGTTGAGGAGCAGGTAGACACGTTAAAGATGAACATATATGCATATGTAAAGGTCCCAAAATTATATTTATTATTTCTGAATTTTCTGCAAAGCTACTTATCTCTCGGAACCCATACCTTAAAGTAGATTATACCTCTATAACAAAAGTACCTGATGTCAATATTTCGTTATGGTTTAAAGAATCATGATTCGTTTAAAACTAATTATATTATTAAATTAGAAATGGTCTAGAATACATCGAATCCATGTTCAGGGACAGGTCGAGCAATAATCCGTATGAAAAAACGCTTTCATTTCTCGAGATAAATGACCTTTTGTTGTGAAAACCCCGTACAGCCTATGGTTTATGAAACACTTCTCTGATGTATGAATAATCAATTGTGACGGTGGTTAAGTACTTTTGTAATGGTCCCTCGCTCATGTCTGGAATTCTTCATGAATTTTATAATTCATATGGATTTACCGCTACACGCGACCTTATCCATTATGAAAACTTCTGTAGAGCCTTTTCTTCTATTTTATTTTGATCTATTTCACAGGATCTGGAATCTTATACGTCTTGTACAGTACAGTAACAGGGCATAGGTTATTTGAGGTGAAAATATCCAGGCTAGTCTTACGTCATACAGATTGAGTAATATGGTTGCCTCTGTCCTCAGTTGACCGTGAGTGAGTTGACCGTATGTGATCTCGCTTACCTGCGAGCTTGTGCGACTAGGCCGAACAAGTAGACGTGCAAATTAAAGCGAATGGATTATATGTATATCATCAGTTGTATCGGAACTACATTTTTTGTCTTTAATTCACCTTTGGATCTCTTAATCTGTTTATGTAAACTTTTAAAGTGAATTTATCGCAACACGCAGCATCAGTACCATTTTCATGACTTCTGGAAAATGTTCATTTAAGATATAAAACTACGGTAGCCAATAGATGGTGACAGCATGGAGATTGTTTGAGGTTGATAATAGCCATGAAGATATAAATTTAATCAACGAACTAGATTAAGTAATATGACAAGCTCTGTCCTCAGTTGACCAGCTGCAACCTCGCAAACGGCCAGCAACTGTAAGCACGACGACACTTTCGACACTTTTGTGACCATGCCATGAGAAGCTTAGGCAAATTAAAAGAAATTCCATGTATCAAAACAAAAACTATTTTTGAAGAATATAAAAAAATGACCTTAGTCAACAGATTATTACTCATTATCGGGTCCCTTGTTGAAGCCATTAACATTGCATAGCACGCAGTGCTGCTGTTTGCTGATGGCATGAATCACCTGCTACTGCTGGTGGGTTCCAACACACGACATGAGTAATGTCTGGCAGATATATTTAACATCATCCTTTTCTGAGAGTACAGATCTTTTCTAACGGTATCAAAATTTTATCTAAATTTTCTGACTGAAGAGAAAAAAGATCTTGCTTCTTTACGCAGCAATGTAATGAAACTGATCGCATCAAGAAAGCCAGAGTACAATCTAAAACCATCAACAGTGTGCCATTGACCTTTACAACGTAAAATAATACTAGGTAATTCAATGTTATAGTGGATGGTAGAACAAACGTACATGTTGCGAGCATTCCGATAAATATTTTAATGCACACCAAAACAAGCAGTATCTCAGCACCTGGTCCATATTTTACGGGAACATCTGGGACGAAAAAAAGCCAAGGTATTAAGTTCTTCGGTGCAATATATATTTTTGAATGCACTTCTTTTTTTTATTAAGTACGTAACTACGTAACAAAAAGAGAAAATGTCAAGGCTCACCTACCTCCTCAACTACTTTCAGATAGGGTGCCCCCCCCCCCCCCCTTCTTGAAGTAAAGCACACAATTAAACTTTTAAGTACACACACTGATTGGCGACATAATGCTTATTTATCAAGTGAATTTGATAATGTGTCAGTGCATTAATCTTTAAATAACTATATGACATGTATAAAGAATGTCTGCCAGGTTAATTTAAGCCGAGGGATTCAAGGTTGCTCAAGTGAAGGTCAGGTAAACAAGCACAAGAATAGCACCCTCTCTTAGTTAGGGCAGGCGAATACCTTTTTGTGCAGCAGTATCATGTAGGACCGAGTAAAACAAGATTACCTAAATTCAAATATGTACTTTTAGGTTGTATCAACTTCAAATATAATCAATCTGCAAAACAAATATTTTAAATATAATATTCCAATTTATTATTAGATAATAATACTGTCCATTTTTTTACAATTGCACAAATTTAAGCACAGCCTACACAGATTACACTTCAGATTTTTTTCATTTATAAATGCACTATCTTACAATTTAACGTTGATGCACATGTAAATAACATTTGCATGCTGTGTTATTGGATTTAGCTCTGTTTCTCCAGTAAAAAAAGGTATTCATTTGTCTACGTAATTTAAGCTCAGCATCATATGCCACATTAAAAAGATGGAAATGATAACAAAACATGAACATAGGGATATTTCACAAAACCATTATACATAAGATGTCTTTGTAGAATTTCACTTTGAAGTACGAATTATCAGCCAATTTTCTTCAAAGCAGCTATATACAGTGCTCAATGGAAATTCATATTACTGAAAACACTAACCCTGTATATTTATGTGGCAATACAACCATACCTGTAAAAGTGGTTGATTGATGCCATCAATCTCCATATGAATTGATTAAATTCCAACTCTGCAGCAACTTGCACCTCCTTGTTAAAAAAAGGCAATGATGTGCATAAAATAATGAATACAGGTGTGGATGACTCAAGGAATCATAAACAGTGAAAAGGTGCAATATTCTACGAGCTGAGGCAATTCACATTCTGCATAAATTTATGTAACCGCAAACATGTGGTCTGGGTTCATTATCTGGCTGACAATCATCTTTATCATCAAAGAGACTGTAGCATTCAACTTCATGGACGGTAGTTCTTTTCCCCGTTTCTAGAGATGTTTATTGGTTATAATTAAGTGCAAGAGGTAAAAACCAGTTTTTGCTATATCACTTGGATAACAGACCTCTGAAATACCACCATCACTGTGAAAGCATTTACTTAAATATTGCTGCCATATGAGAATAACCTAAGACTGTACAGTGTGACATAGTCTAGTCCTGGATCCATCCTACTTGTATAAAGAAAATGATGCAAATTTGTAGTGTTCCACAGACCTGATCAACACCTCAGTTGTACTGTAAAATGGCAAACCCATGAAAATAGTGAGCATTTGGGTTTGCACCGAAATGAACAATGTGAGGCTGTCAAATCAAGTGGTACAATAGCACTTTTTATTATACCATTTCTTAACATTACCCAAGTTTCAAAAATATGGCTAGTGTATACTGGTGCCAAAGCACTCATAATATGGACTACTCTATATTGTTAAAAAGAAACATTGTTTAAATGTATAAAATGGCAAAGATTTTAAATGCCACCCAAACCAAACACATGTTCAGTGTTGTAATATGTTGCAGAGGAGCTGCCTCAAATCAGAAAATTTCAAAAACATTCAACAATTATAACCGGATTACTACCAATATGGTACAGATGTATCCACATATTTCCATGAGGAGATATCTGCCCAAGATTTCACACCTGGGAGGTCTGTGACAGTCTGAACATACTTTGGAGTATCTGACACATGTCCCGAATTGCAGTTTGCTTTAGCAATTCCGTAATTCTGCCCATCATTGCTGTCCCAATGTTGAATGCCATTTTCTTCATAGCATATAGCAAACTCAATTCTCTTAGATGGGTCAAAAGTAGCAGGCACATCAAACTCAAATGAGAATGTATCTATAGAGGAATATTGCGACGATTCCCCTGCACCCAGAGGCAAATACTCTGCTGGTATGTCATCATATTTGCCCCAAGAGTCATGAGTAAAGCGAGCAAAAACCTTTTTTTCAAAGGACACATTTTTTACTTTCACTGTACCATAAACATGATACTCCTTTACAATAACATTTTCCAGTGACACAAAATTATTCTGTATTTTATCTCTGAACTTCATATAGTCAGCTGCTGGTTGAGGAAACTTGATTTCCAATGGTGCATCACTTGTGGCTGATGCTTTCACTCCTTCTGTGACTGCTTCCAATATAGACTGTGGAAGTTTAGGAGGTTGATCTGAAGGCTCTGTCATTATCTTAACTGTTGAAAGGGCAAGCCCATTGTAATCAGCGAATGTTACCCTTTTCTTGGGTCTATTATTTTTTGACAGTATCAAAAGAGAATGAGGAGCATCTGTCACTGGGGATTTGTCTTCTGGGGTTGTCTCTCCTCTGAAGACATCTTGCTGATCATCAGTGTCCACACATGACTGCAGCAGGTCGAAAGATTCATATTCTCTCTGTTTGAAGGATTGTTTGCAACTGTCTCTTAGCTGCTGCAGTAAATCATCTCTTGGGTATTCATAGAAATCAAACACTGGGGGACTTGAAGCCAGCAGATATGACGACAGATCTACTGGCATGTCTGATCTTTCAGTTCCAAGGTGTGGAACTCCTACAGCCAACATCGATTCACTGTAAAACAAAATTTAAAAAAAGGTTATATATATAACTGCCTGGTGACTAAAGCAGCAGGCATAGGCAATATATAGTCAAATATCAGAGAAAAGTTGGATTCTTGACAATCAAGGAACAATTAAGACATTAAGATCGCATTCACAACGAGTTGAGCCAGGCTTTACAAATCCTAGAACTAAATATGGCGGACGTACATGAAAGAAAAACCGCCTAATCTTTTAATAGTCTCTCCGCCTCTCACACGCCTCCCCACACGTAGTCCCTGCGGGGGTACAGTCATTAAATCTCGGCTCCATTCCCCATGCGGAGGCTACCTGAGAAATATTAAGTGCGCAAATTCATAGGGATCTAAATCGTGAAAACACCCCCCCTTCCAATAAAGAAATTAACCGACGATAATTTTTCACAACAGCATAAGACGGATGTGAAAAGCCATTCATTTGCGTTGGTAGGCCTACTCCAAAGTAAAATATCACGTGCATTAATTAAGTAGGGTATCTCCCAGGACCCTGAATATCTCTGGTGACATTATCTCCGTAGATAGCCGATTCATTGTTGCTCTACGGGTCAATTCATTCTTTTTTCGCCTCTGTTTTAAAAGATAATAGCTTTTTTCCTTCAATCGCCTCCAGCCACCATGCTTTCTTCATCTCGAGTTTAATTGGTGAGCATGCGCACTTAATATTTCTCAGGTAGCTTCTGCATTGCGAATGGAGCCGAGATTTAATAACTGTTCCCCTGCAGGGACGACGCGTGGGGAGGCGTGTGAGAGACGAAGAGACTATTATCAGATTAGGCGGTTTATCTTTCATGTACGTCTGCCATATTTAGTTCCAGGATTTGTAAAGCCAGGCTCAACTCGTTGTGAATGCGATCTAAGACAACTACACAAACACAATGTTGGATCAGATGAACGGTTTTAATGAGGTAGCTTTATAAATGTAATACTCTAATCAGTAATTTATATGATATATTGAAAACATATTGAGCTTTGTGTACACAAAAGCATGTGGATTTTTGTTTCCGTGTTTTGAGCATTTGCCGGTAGTCTTACATGCATCCCGGTAGTTGTAAAAACTCTTACTGAATAATTAAAAAAAACAAAAAAACAACGAAGTGCACCATCGGGATACTTGTTTTGATAATTACTGATTATACTATTACATTTTTGTTGTGAAATGCGATTCATAATGTAAATTATAACATAAGTTGCGATCACGACGACTAGAATGACTACTAATCAATAAATGATATTGGTCGTTTCCGTTTGCTGGCTGTTACATACCGTAGATCTATATCTGGCATTCGTTAGTTGTAACAGGGAATATAGCTAGTTTAATTTGGAATGTTGTTTAAACTAACGCTCATGAACCATCTATTATTTAAATGTAAAGAGAAACTAAAATATTTGAGACTGCATATTTTTTCAGTCCGAGTCCTTAATTTTTTTCTTTCGAAAACGTGACCATATAAAGGCATTTCACCTTCACCTATATCAACCACAAAATTCTAGCATCTTGATATCAAATGCTCGAATAACTCACCTAGCTCATCTTCATATTGAGTACAGTCCCCAATGACTACCCTCGAGTAAAGCTATCTCCTTTAGAGCTAGTTTCACGCCATTATCACGTACGAGTGAAATGGAACGAAAGCACAAGGTCATTAGTGTACTTCCCGCACGTGAACAACAAACGCCAACCAATCATAGGGCGACAAGACAAAAGTTCATCCAATCAAAATGACTTAGAGAACCTTATATGAACTTTACAAGAACTGGGTCACGTGTGAACCAATCGCCGACTCACGTGCATGGCTTCACGAGACAACTAAAAGAACATTCAACCTGATGGCCGCATGTTTATTGAACAATTACTGACCTATGTTCGTCTGCGACTGCCAACCTTTCGGCAGAGGTGTCATATATTTATACTATGATATAAATGTGCACATCTTAAGTACACTGGGTGGAAGTTGGGGGGGGGGGGGGGTGGAGGGAGCGTCACTGATCATGCCAGTCAAGCACTCCCTTTTTATTTGGTGTTGGCCTCAGTAAAATAAACATGTCTCGTCTGCCTCAACATACGGTAGACGGCCTACATGCTAAATGGCAGAAGAGGATTGTGAGCTTGGCATGGCAAACAATACATTTACAAAGACTGGATAATAGCCTACATATTGACATAAAATTTCAGAAACCTCAACGAAACCAAAATGAACTTCACGTGAACAGAATCACGCGTGATTCTATCGCCGCCACACGTACTCAAGCGTCTCCGTCTATTGTCTATACTAAGGCACAAGTACTAAGCAAAGCCGCAAGCGTCTGTCTATAGGCCCCCTACTGGCCTGTCAGGGGTTGAAAAGGGGGGGGGTGGAGAAAATGGGGGAGGGCAGCTATCAATGTAACAAACGTACCTCACCTGTTAATTGTACCCAATGGTAACTGGAAATGAGTTTTGAATAAAATCGACAAGGAAACCAATCCCAAACATACGATAAATTTTGCTTACAAATACGATAAACTTCTCAACATAGTGGATTTTCCCTTTTCATTAAAACAGATAAAATAAAGACAAAAGAGAAGATATTGGAAATATCGCAGACCTTACAAGTACATCTTGATGCTTATACAATAATTTCCTTTATCTCACAAACCCGATCTGTAGGTGTGCATTTCCCCCAACCCTTCTGTGTTTATGCGTTTGTTAAGGGTACGTTTACTACCAAATCTACTGTATTGAGTATTTAAATGCTGGCAAATCTCACCGACACCTGCAACCAGTAGAAAAGCCTGTAAGAATCTATTCTAGAACCGGCAAATCGGCGTTTCTACCAGAATTCCGGTTAACATTTCTACATGTAGAGTCTCTAATCGCACTTTCTTCCCTAACTTTAAGTCTTAATACTCACCTTAACCGAATACAAATCCCCTGATAGATGTAGCCTGCTTATAGACAGTGTAGAGGCTGCAACGTCAATCCTTCATAGCAAAATGTTCACGATGCTCAAGTGGCTCAGTCGCTCAGTTAGCTAATGGTGTTTACATCAGATGCACACAGTGAAGGTCATGCGTGAGAAAAGCCCCTGACATCAGCATTCACATGCATGATGCCGGCCTTGACATGTATGCCCGTTTTAACTCAGCCTCCCTGGTAATATGGTGTAGTTTAAATATACTCTCTAAATCTATTCGAGAGGAATTGATGTTCAACCGTGATGTTTTGTTCGGCAACCTATGATGCAACCATTTTTCCTTTGTTTCACGTAGATCTAGCATACGACAAAAATACATACAGGTATTGCCAAACGCCGAATAACAATGTGCACAAACTTGAGCAGTATTACTCAAGCGTGAAAGAGTTTTTTAAGAACTCTCTTTTAATTAGCTTACTAAAAAGTTTGTTTGTTCAGGAGCTACAACGTACAGGTATATGTGCTGTATGACTGAGTCTGCTGTCCAGCAGGAAAAAAATGTCCCAACAGTGAAGGTGGCGGTGTCTGGAACTTTACAAAACTTTGAATGCCCAATAAACAGTATGGAATTATTATTATTCAGGGTGTCTCGATTTTATACAAGGGGCCCATTAATATGATATTGATTTACCACTGAGATAAGAAACTGACACATGATTACATGACCGTGAAAGTTTTATAATAACAATTAAAAAAATAATAATAAACGCGTCTGGGGTAAACTGAGCCTTCTTCTAATGATAACCGAAGACTGTTGTGACCTGAGATTAGGCTAAAAATAAAAATCAACCCCTGCTGCTGGTATCAAGAATGAATGGATTCTTGCAGGTAGGCTTTTTTTACCTCGTGAAGGTGAGAAGCATGAAGAGCAAGTTCAGCCTTAATTGACTGTAAACAACTAAAGGGTATGGTATTAAGACGATCTCAAAAACGCGTTTGATTAAAAAACAACAACACCTATTTGACATTGGGAATCGTTCTTGAAACGTTATTAAAATTAACATTTTTGCTTATCCTGCCACACACTTGAAAAAAAAATCACTACTCTGAAGTGGTGTGTGCAGACAGAATATGTTTACAAAAACAGGCAATAAGAAGACTGAAGACCCACGAGTACACGCACTTATCATGCGGCACCAACGTCTAGGGCATACTCTACGGCATAACCGAGCACTGTTATGACGCAAGTATGCCGTCGTAAAAAGTAAGCATCTGTAACGACTGATATGTTTATGCCCCGTCAAGGCCAGACAGCTGATAAACTGTAACATTAATACTGATCTGATAAACTTTTGTTAGAGCCTTGCGCACAGATCTCGATAATAAGATGAATGATTAAATTGTACATCACTACTAATGAAGTCGCCAGCGTGATAGTTTTAGCTTTCGTAATAGTTTTTATCTTTCGTAATGGTTTTACCTTTTATCTTTTGAAGAATTACTATTATCAATCTGGTCACGGCAGTTCAGATGTAAAATTCGATGGAAACCCTGAATGAAATTAGTTTTGGATTGTATTGTATTATGCAGGCAGACGCCAAGGAGCCCATTATCATTTTTAATGGTCACCGAGAATATTTAAGAACACAGTAGAAATTTGTAAAATAATAAATTTATCTGATCTAACTGTGGACAGAGCATCATTGCTAGTTTAATCATCACATGCTGAACACAATCAATTGCCAGAGAGAGACATTAAATTTGCATGTCAGAAACATTTATTAGATAGATTTTATCTTTCAGCTTATGTCATCTTTTTTTTTTTTTTACATATATGGAGATACCACTAGAAACCACTAACATTGTACTGTTTGAATGGAATGCCATATTTGGAAAAAAAAGCTTACTGTCCACCAAATGCCAGCTGAATAATGACATTATTTGTTTTACAAAAAAATCTTGCTGGACGGTACAAAAATGTATACAGAATGGCCAGAGAAATATCTGTGAATATCTACTGAAAAAATATCTCTGTGACTCCTGTAGAGAGTAGGAAATTATTGTCGTATCAGTTTTCCAGAAAAATTTAGGGTGCCCAAAGTTTGAAAACTTATCGTACTACTCATATAGTATTTTAAGACACCTGGGAGACTACAGTTTTTAGGTACAGTACAGACTCTATAAAGTATCTCAGATACAGCAGTTTTTAGAATCTTTGCACCACCTGCAATCACTTTATTTAATAGCATTATTGAATTGATGATATCATCAAGTCACATGCTAGAGGATTGAATTTTGTATTACAGTGGCCTACTATTAGGATAAAGACGGTTGTTTGAAATAAATGAAGCAATGCATTTGCAAAGCTGACTCCTTAATTAAAATCCTGAATCACCTACTCAAATTGTTTTAAATTCTCAATATATTATAAAAATCAATTTATACTAAAATGTTTTGAGAGAAAATATGATTTTGAGGTGTTTACTGGCCATTGGTTTTCATGACACTTTTATAGTGCTGACCTGCTGTACTTTTTGGATATTTTCTATTCAAATTTGACCAAAAAACACTTATCATATGCTCTAGTTCTGTTCTGTTTCAGACCATCAGTTCCCTTTTAAATCCCCAATTTTCCCCATAGGCCCTGAGACGTGGGTGTTGGGATAATGTTTTTAGAGAGGTAACCTCAGGTGCCGCAGCCTCAACTTTATTTGCAAATGACATTTACTGGCAAACTTGAGATAAAGTCAGACATGCTTGCTTTTTTGGAGGACTGGTTTACAGTCTGATAACCTTTTTCAAGGCCAATAATTTTGTAAACCAATGTGAGGGGTTCCCACCCTGAGCTTCAGAGATAACTTGACACCAACCTCTTCACTATAGCCTATCTTCATCATGTCAAGTTACACGACGAAGATAGGCTATAGTGAAGAGGTTAGTGTCAAGTTATCTCTGAAGCTCAGGGTGGGGGTTCCCTATTTGCATATGAAAAATGTATTATAATGGATAGAAATTTGAAATTGTTCTGGATAACTATCAAAATGAAGCATAAGGTAACATCAATGTGATAACTTTTGTGTGGTGTCATGGTTTAGTTTAATCACACTGAGACAAGAAAACATTTTCAGATTTCTTTTATTAAATACAGTGATAAAAATTTCAGAGCAATGTTTGATCACTATAAATATTAATCTGTTGAAATATTTAGAAACTTGCAAAGTCTTAATGTTTTTAATGGATATTATTTGCTTATCATATGCATCTGCTTTTTTGAACAAGCAAATCTTTATTATCCAATATATATCCTCTTCAATATCACAATCTACACCTTCTTAAACATTTGAAGTGAATAAAATTTAATCAGATGAATAAAAGCATTTTCAATTCTTGTTTGTCTTTAAAGATCAGGAAATCACTTTCCTTGAAAATACTGCTGATCATATTTGAAAGATCGGTTTGTTGCAAATCTATAAAAACCACAAGTCACTTCAAATGAGTCCAACTGCTCCAGATTCCACTAGTGTTGCTACTGGTCTGTACCTTACGATCAACTGATCTCCCTTTTCCAAATCTATCACCTCTTCCCTGAAATTGTAAACAGAACAAATATAATGTCACTGGATAAATATTTCATCCTCTTCTGGAGTGCCTGTCAGTAACTTAAATGTAAGAAAATTATTTAAGCTGATGAAAATAGTAAAATATTAGGTTGGAAAATACCCCCCCCCCCAAAAAAAAAGAGGTTTATTAGTATCTAAAATGGAATGTTTGAATGATATGTTGATTAAGCAAAAAATAAGTTCCTACTTAAGAAGTAAAAGCAAAAGGCCAATGATGAGACTTGAGAAGAACAAATGATGAAACTAATGGTTGGAAGAGCAACGAAAAATTAAACATAGTTTTAAAAGATAATAAAAAAAGTTTTTTTTTCTATAATAATAAAGTTTATTCAACTTTTTTGTAACTTCAATTAAATGAAGTATAATAAAGAGGCATTACTTTAGAGTACCAATATCTATGATTTCCTGAGTCAATCCATAAACACAATTTCTATGTAAATATTAGACATTTTCACTTTTCACCAACTTAATCAAAGACATGAAATGACAACAAAAACCAACAATCATCGCAGAAAAAGGGAGGTCATGACCCAAGTTTTAGCTGCTGAGATGAGTTAGAGCCAGTATTGCCATAGCAAAAAACATTAATTTGAGCTGTTTTTTAGAAACTTTAAGAACATAAATGTTGACAACTGAAACGGTATCAGGCCAGGGACCTTATGTCAATCCTCCCACCTACTCACTGTCAGTTTTTTTTTAAACTTAATGTGTCTTCTCATGTTATCTGTATTTTCAAAATGTAAAATACATTTTTAAAATAATTTTGGTAAACCTGCACGTTGCTGACAACTTAGGCACTGGGTTGCATAACATTTGAAGGCAAAAAAAAAAAAAAAAAAACTACAAGAATGACTAGTTTAAGTTAAAACAGTCCTAGCCTAGACATCACTTGAGATGTATTCACAGTAGCAAGAGCACTGTAACAAGATAAATGACAACACCCTTAAAGCATCTGTCTTCATGTAAAAAAAAAAACAAGTTTCCATTCTATGCCTGGGTAACCCAGGTGACAGGGGTCATTTAAGACCCTACATTTCAATTTGATTAAGTTCACAAAGCAATGGTGTATGATGTATCACAGCTTACAATGGAACTGGTTTTACATGAACAAGCCAGTACTATCTCTTCCATGATTACAAAGGATGGGTGCAAATGAATTAAAGTCACAGGAGCTTTAGGGCTTTAAAACCTTGTTGAGTTGAAAACAAAATTCAACTTCTTCTTAAAAGCAAAGCTAAAAATTGCAAAATAAAAACATACATAAAATATAATATGTAAATCCTTACTGAACTTTGTCAATTCATGCCATTTTTACAAACTTCTGTAAGAATAGTATGATTTATTTTGAAAGATGCACAGTTTGGTAAATCTCTGATATCAAAAAATTATCGACCAATATCAAACTTGCCCTTCTTAGGGAAGTTTCTTGAGAAAATGGCATGTATACAACTGAATAACTATCTAGCTCAAAACAGTCTATATGGCAAGTTTCAATCAGCTTATAGAGAAGGACATAGCACAGAAACAGCTCTCCTAAGGGTTCATAATGACATCATGCTTTCTTTAGACAAACAAAAAGATGTTATTTTAGTCCTTTTAGATCTGTCTGCTGCATTCGACACCATTGACCACAACATACTTCTGCACAGACTACAGTACCGATTTGGAGTAAAAGATTTAGCACTTAATTGGTTAACCTCATATCTAAAAGATCGAACACAAAAGGTGTCAATTGAGTCGTTGCTATCAGAGCCCACTATTTTAGAGTATGGTGTCCCTCAGGGGTCTGTGCTAGGTCCATTGCTCTTTTCATTGTATATGCTACCAGTAGAAGACATTATAGTTAAACATGGTCTCAACACTGTCATTTTTGCTGATGACACTCAAATTTATGTCACAAGTGAAAGTAATCGCTCCATGGCTATCACCTCAATAGAAACTTGTCTAGTTGAGATCCGAAATTGGATGAAAACAAACATGCTAGCACTAAATGATGGAAAAACTGAACTAATATGGTTTACATCAAGGTCTAAGTCAGACAGGGGAAATGCAATGAAATCTGATATTTGTATCGGTGGTGTCAACATCAATCCATCTAGCTATGTGAAAGATTTAGGTGTCACCTTTGATCAGTATGCAACTATGGATAGACGGATCTCTGAAATTTGCAAATCGGCATCATACTCACTTTGGCGAATTAGTAAGATACGTGACTTACTGGACAAAACTTCAACTGAAAAACTAGTCCATGCTTTCATTACTTCTAAGCTTGATTATTGCAACAGTCTCTTATATGGTTTAGGCAAAAATCATCTGAACAAACTTCAATTAATTCAAAATTCTGCAGCTAGGCTGGTAACTAAAATGGGATGGAATAGCCGAGAGCATATAACACCTGTTTTGATGGAACTTCACTGGCTTCCAGTAAGAGAGAGAATTTTATTTAAAATTTTATGTGTCATTTTTAAAGCAGTCACTGAGAATAAACCACTTTATATCTCAGAACTTATGAAGCAACATCAGCATGGAAGAGTTACCAGGTCTTCAACTTTTAGTCATTTACTTTTAGAACACAGTGTCTTAGAGAAAAAAGCTGGTAAATTTTACGGTGAAAGGGCATTTATGATATATGCACCCAAAGTTTGGAACACTTTACCCTCTGAAATACGAGCAGCAGGTGACATAGATACTTTTAAAAAGCTTTTGAAAACTCATATTTTTAGAATAGCCTATCAGTAGCTATCATATAGTTAATTTTAGTTTTTAATAAGGTGTACTGTAATTTTATGATTAATTTTAAATGTTGTCACTTTAGGTTCTTATCATTTTAGAATATGAATAATTGGTTCTTTAAATTAGTTCTTAGTCCTTTAAAATTGTAATGTGTTCTTATATTAGTATTGTGTTATTTAGCTCTTTTAAGTGAATGTTGTAAGGCGCATTGAGATTTTTAATGGAATGCGCCATAGAAAAATAAATTATTATTATTATTATTATTATTATTATTATTATTATTAAAAAGGAAGAAATGTTAAATTCTGAAATGTTAATCTGCTTTTAAACAGATATTTAATTACGAAAAAAGAAAAAAAAAGTACATAAAAAGCAAGGTGGACCTCTGTCTTTTCTCCCTTTCCTAGAAGATATGTGGACTGGATTTATAATATTAATTTTAAAAAAGGTGGGAGGCTACATCCATCAACGTGCACATATATTAAGGCTTATTTCACAACCAGACTGGAAGCATTTATATCTTTCTGTTATCTCCAATGTCCAGTATATACCAAGAACACCATCAAAACCTCTTTTTCATAATCTGTTGAATATCATGTCAAACCAAGCATGAGTTAAAAACCAAAAGACCTCACATCAGGTTAATCCTAGAAACCACATTAGTGTAAGAAATTTGGCCTCATCTTTAAACTGTCCAACAAACCTTAAGCAATGATATGAATAAAATTAAAAACCATCACAAACCCTGTATCTAGTGTTTTCTTTAAAATGTGCAATTGGACACCATACATAAGAGCACATTGTTTCAAACATGTAATTGTCATGCCTGCCAATAATCTGTCCGTGATACAGTCAGAGATAATACTTTACAGGAAATAGTTTCTACATTATGTTACTTTCTTCACGCCTTTGATTACTCTGGTAACAACTGTGCCAAGGAGCTCAGGATATTTGAAATCTCATTAAAATCCAAGTCACACTCAAGCTTCCTGTTTTATCTACTGTCTGGTTGGTCATGGTTCAGTGTTTACCTCATCAATCAAATAAACATCAAGGGTTTCATTTTATCAAGAAGTTTAGACACGACTACCTGTGTTTCAGGTTTGATATACACCATGTTTTGCATTTTCAAATCTCCATAAAAAAGCAGTTTTTTTTTGCAGGCATACGTAGAAATTTCAAAGTGAAGAAGCTGGATTGTATCAGATCCAACACTCAGGCTAAACACAGGTATATTTGAGAGAAAATAAATGAATAACTAATTTACAAGTGACTTTGGTTAAATTAAAATTCTAGAGATCTTAAAGAGAATGTATACTACAATTAAGCAATAAAAATAAAAATTATACATTTTCCCAGTGTATTAAACTATTTTTTTGTGATCCATCAATTAAGAATTCCAAACTAAAAAGTCCCCAAAAGGGCTTTAAACACCATCTTCTGGAATTGGCTTCAGCTAAATGAACAGCTCAATTTGAGTAAATCCAATTTTTAGCAGGAGTAATAGTTTCATAATCTGATAAAAAGGTTACAAGCATTCAACACAAAATAAATACAAACAATTTAAATAGAACATGAAGACCTCTTTCACTGTTTCTAAAACATAATATTTTCCTTTACCTTTATATTTTAAGAAATCAAATGATATGACAAAACTACTATGCCTCAAAATTTTGCTGAGATGAAATGCTCACTGTTTATTAGAGATACTGTCATTAAAACAAGTCACATTATTACAAAATTATTTCCAATAACCAATTACAAAATAAAATAAAGTATTGACTTAATACTGAAACATAACAACTCATAGCAAAATTCATCAAATTTATCAACACTGGATGTGGTTGTATCAGAAATGGATTGTGTTAGAGAGGATATTAGACAATAGGGTTGAAAATGCTGTAAATGTTCAATAACTTTAGTAAAAATAAACCCATTATGCCAATTTCCATCAGCCTTTTCACCAAATAAGGCCTAGCAAATTCAAAGTGAATCGAAAATACTTTTTGCAGTAAGGGTACAAATGGTATAAAATATAATATCAATCAATAAATGTCATATAAATAACCAATGTTAAAGCACTCATTTTTAGCAACACCAGATACGGCATTTTTGTTACCTAGTTGAGTAATGGATAAAATTAGTACTAGTTATCTAAAGCAAGATTATAATATTCTAGCAAAAAAAAAAAAAAAAAAGGGTCAGTCTTATGTTACAGATGTTACATAAATAACAAAACGCAGCATTGTGAATAAATTAGCTTTCTACAATGAAAAGCTAAACAGAGAAAGCGTGCACTACTTTAGTCATCACAGCTTGCTTGGAAATGCTGCCTAACATGCAGACTGGTGAAATGCATTACTATTATCAATAAGCAAATATATTTCAAGACAACATGCTTTGTATCCTCAGCAACTGTACTCACCCTGCCTCTGCAGTTTCTTCTTCAACAAGGACACCAGCTGTATCTTCATTTACTCGTAAAAACACATAGCTATCCAAGTTGGGTCGCATTACTAAAATAAATTGAAATATTTAACTAGCAAATAAACAAATTTATACAAGTAATATAAATCTCAACTTCCACTTATCTTTATGATCAGAAATTGCACTCATATTTGCATCAGATGGTTCAGTAATCAATTCAGGAAGACATTTATTTCTTGCATCTTTAAGGAATGAACATTTATAGTTATAACAATAAATTTGTATAGACAGGACTGTTTAAGGATATTGTAACCTTTTATTATCATCCAGATACCGAAAATTATTAAATAAAACACCTTTCTTTGTGCTGATCTAAAACAATAAAAAAACACTCGAAAATATAAAATATCGGCTATTTTGAGGTGAGATAGCAATCGGTATAGGGCGTTTATTCATCCCTGAACAAGATTTTACCACTAAAATTGGCCAGAGTGTAAAGGCTACAATCCTGTGCTGTCATTTTGTTTAAAATGCTTTTGTTAAGGAGTTATAAGCTCCTAATTACAGATTTTGATTACAGCGTTGAAACGGTGATTGTGGGTGCTCAGGTAAAAGAGAAATTTGAAAAACTGATTTTTCAGTTTTTACCCCAAAATCACCATTATGATGTCACCCGTAAGATGACATATGTGTAAATTTTAATTAATTTAGTCACTGAACACTATCTATTACCCAAAAGAATGTATATCAGACAGTAAATAAAATGAAAATCAGCTAACCCATCCTCAGATGACCAGATTAACAAGAAAATATCATTACATTATCATATGATTAATTCTATAAAATTCATCTGCAATACAAAGATCTAGTGTATTGTATTTCTTGAAGTCTCATTTGCTTTTCTGCTACATTTGTACCTGTATGTTTAGGATCTAGAGCTTGTAAATTTGGTGGCATGTGTCGCAGTGCTAATACTTTGAAGTGATTTTCCATATTTTCTGAGTATCTGAAAAGATAAATTGTTTTAATTGTTTAGTTGAAAATGATTTATGACATTCAAATAAACAAAAATAAACAAAAAGCAATTTTATAGGTAAGTAATACGTGTCTGAGTATATATAAATATGAAAGCAAAACTTGAACATGTTTTATGACAAAATAAGACTTTGTTTTCTCAACTATGGAAACTAGTGTTCCTATTCTTGAATCTTCAGAAATGATAAGCACTCATAGAAAGGCATCAAATTATCTTACTCCTTTGCAAAAGTATATTCATCAGGTGACATCTGTGGTGTCTCATCACTCCCTCTAGCTTTTTCCTGTTCTAAAACATGTGCTGTGTATTTTTCAATCTAGAAAAAAAAAAAAGATTTCAATTTCCACATTAGGCTGTAAATTGGTTTTGACATAATCATGTCAACTATGGCTACAGTTTTATTGCTTTTGTATATTTCTTCCACAAAATTCTGGGAAGCAAGAGCCTAGATATATTTTCCTTTACGGGAATTAACGGTAGCAAGCTCCTATTATATAAAATCTTTTTATCAATGCAATAATGCAATAGACCAAAGATAAAAAAGTGCAAGCTGATAACAAGTTTATAGTGAAGACAAACATTACAACCAAAGTAGATTTTTTATTTGACTCTTAATGTGAGAAAGAGGCAAAGGGCAGCGAAAGTGAAGTAAAACACCATATTTGAAGACAAATAATTTAAAATGCAAGCATAGAGAAAATAAATGATAAAATGATGATACCTTTTGTAATCTTGTTCTTAGATAACTACTGATAAAGAACCGTATCCTATCTATCTGGAAAGAACAAAAAGAAAAATATACAAATTACAAGATCTGATGCCATTCAAATTTAATTTTTATAAAACTACTGGTCATATGTTGGAAAAGATGTTTATTTCAATCATTCTTCCTTACTGAGGAAAGGGATTATAAAAACACTGACAAGAAAGTTCACATTAAATACTTAAGTTAACTTTGATCACTGTTTGTTAGCAAGTTGTAAATAAGTCACTTTGCTTTAACATCCTGAAATACATATATATTAGGGTCCACTTAATTTCTTCTTTAAAAAATACTTACTTCCATTTTGTGTATGCCAACCCTAAAATCTCCTTTTTTGGCTCTTCTTATATTTTCTTCCATTTCTTTAATCTGTTCCAACATGCAGTCCACTATGTCATTTTTGATTTCCAACAAATCTGGTGAAAATTTTTCGTTCAGCCACGCCTGAAATAAAAAATTAAGTTTGAAGGCTTCAGTATGGGTCACCCAAAATCAGTATTATCAACTTAATCATAAAAAATAACACATAGAGATCTAGTACAGGGTCACTTAATGAGTGATCTAAAGGCACAAGCTCAACAACAAAACCATTTAATTGGTACATAACTCCAGGAACAGTTAGTATTACTTGTGCTTTCCATTCCACGCCACCAGTTGTTTTCATCACAGCTGCCTTAAATAAGTGATTTGTGTCTGACGTGTGTTAAATGCATGTGCATACTTGTGTAAAAGTTATGTTTGTCTTATGTAATGCGAGAGAGAGAAGATGAGGGAGAGACCGAGAAAGAGAGACTTAAAGTCGACTTACCTCTTCAAGTTTTTGTAACACTTCTGCTGCAGTCATTGATTCGCCTTCTTCACTACTCTCATCCTCTAATTCTTCTGTTAAATCAGCCATTTCAATACAGATTGTATTTTACGCTTCAATCAGCGGTAGTGAAGGTAGCGAAGGTTCAGTCAAGTGTCTAAAAGTGTCTTCCTTGCCGCCATATGGACACAATAAATGTGATTGGCTAAAAGATATTCACTGCGATACTTAAATCTCGCGTGTTTAACGCGAAAAAACGAGAAGCGAAGACTACAGAAAAATGGCGAGTAGCCGTCGGGCTGGATTAACTGCTGATAATTCACCCCTCGGTTCAGATTGTGGTCGGGATTTATTTGAAGCGTGTAGGAACGGAGATCTTAATAAAGTAAAAAAGCTCGTCAATACAAATAATGTGAACGCTAAAGATACCGCTGGAAGGAAATCTTCACCATTACATTTCGCTGCAGGTATGTCAATTTTTTTCTTTTTCACTTCAGCGCTTATCTTATTTTATCTCGTACACCGTCTGGTTTTAGAACGTCAGTGTTCCCTTTTAGCAGCGTATTTAGTGCGTCATTAAGATTTATTATGTGTAAAGTGCATATTCTATTCTAAGCTATCAGTTTGATGGCACAACAACCTTTCAGTCCCTTTTCCGACCTAGTCTGTTTTTCAGAATCTAAGGAAGTGGGTAAGGAAGTTCTATTTTTATCTGTGGGAAATTTATGTTTTTGTCCACATATCTCTGCCATGACAGTTTAATCTCCATTGTGAAGTACTGTTGGTTAAGTTCACATACAACTTAATATCCTTTACAATCGTAGTTTTCAAAACTCGTTGCTCTCACTGTCTCAGGCTACCCAAGATACAGAATATGACTGTTAGTCATTGACCTTAGACCAGAAATTTTTGAAGCTAAATCTTAGTGAATTTTGATCTCACAGACTGGGTTGGCTGTGTAAAAAAATTTGTAATATTTTAAGCCTGGCTAATAACTCTCTTTGTTGACAGCTGGTTAAAAAATTGTACTATACAAGGTTCTATGGCAATTTATTTGAAGATTCATAAATACAGTATTTCCACTAAATAATTTAGGTTTTGTATTTGTGAATTAAGTTTACTCGTTACCTAGTGTGAAGTTTGATTAAAATATGTGTATTTATTTCAGGGTTTGGCCGGAAGGATGTGGTGGAGCATTTACTAGGTATAGGTGCAGATGTTCATGCCAGAGATGATGGGGGGTTAATCCCACTCCACAATGCTTGCTCATTTGGGCATGCAGAGGTGGTTCAGCTCTTGTTACGCCAGGGAGCAGAAGCCAATGCCAGAGACAACTGGAACTATACGCCATTGCATGAAGCTGCAATAAAGGGCAAAATTGATGTTTGTATAGGTAAGTATTATTTAAAGTTGAAAACTGCACTTGACTTGAAAGTCACTTCTTGGTCTTTCCTATCTATGGCATTATTATTTGTTTGCTATCTACAGAATTTTTATTTGTTTGTTAAACTATTTAATATGTTATACCAAGTTGCTGATCTTATTTCCAGTTTTACTGCAGCATGGAGCAGATCCTTCAATAAGAAATACAGATGGCAAGACTGCCCTTGATCTGGCTGAGCAGTCTGCAAAGATTGTCCTCACTGGAGAGTATAAGAAAGATGAGCTGCTGGAATCGGCAAGAAGTGGCAATGAGGAAAAAATGATGGCATTGCTTACACCCCTCAATGTTAATTGTCATGCTAGTGATGGGAGAAAGGTAAAAATGATAATAAAATTTTTAATATGACAGGAATACTGATATATTAAATTAATCAGTTTGATATTAACATTTGTTTGGCAAAATGACATAAATTTGTATTTATATTTTTCCAGTCTACTCCACTTCATCTAGCAGCAGGTTATAACAGGACAAGAATTGTGCAGTTGTTACTACAGCATGGTGCAGATGTACATGCCAAGGATAAAGGGTAGGTGTGAACTGAATTGATTACTATTGCTATATTTTCTGCTTGAACTAAGACAACCACAACTTTACATCATGTTTTCTTTTAGTCTTATAAACAAATGCATCACTTGTTGTGTACATGAATTCAGATGTCAGAATTCATGTGTAAACATATTGCCTGGAAATCCTTTTTGTTTTATCTTTGCATTTTAAAGCAAAAAAACACTGTTTCTCTCCCCAGTGGCTTGGTACCTCTCCATAATGCCTGTTCATATGGTCACTTTGAAGTTACCGAACTGCTGCTCAAGGTAAAGAACATGTTTACACAAACCCACACATATTTTTTGATAGATGAAACCACATATAAAATTGATCTTCAAATACATGGTTTTAATGGTTTAATAGACATTGATTTAACAATAGCAGTATGACATTAATGAGTAACCTACCTTTTGATAGGTGCTTTAAATTATTTACATTTTGGATGCTTTTGATTTCTCAATCCTGGATTTTTTGTCCTTCAGCATGGAGCTAATGTGAATGCCATGGATTTGTGGCAGTTCACCCCTCTCCATGAGGCAGCTTCCAAGAGTAGATTAGAAGTGTGCTCTCTGTTGTTAGCTCATGGTGCTGATCCCACCCTTGTCAACTGTCACTCAAAGAGTGCTATAGATGCAGCACCTACCAGAGACTTACAGGAGAAATTGCTGAGTGAGTGCTTATGTATTGAAGATTATTAGGATGTTTATAAGAGGTTGCTATTTCTACAGGTAGAATATCTGGTTTTCTTGATTGTGATTTCAAATAATTTCAACCAGCAGTGAAAGTTGCTTTGTATCTGATCATAAAAAAATAAGATGTCTGTAAATGTTTCTGCTCTTTTGTTTTACAGATGAATACAGAGGACATGCTCTGCTAGAGGGAGCTCGACAGGCAGATTTGGCAAGAGTGAAGAAATATCTCAGTCCAGATACAGTCAATTTCAAGCATCCTTATACTGGAGATTCAGCATTGGTAATTAGTTTTTTTCATATCAGAAAAAAATATATAGTAAGAACTGTTTAGTAATTTGCTCAGCCTTGCTTTTAAAACTCAATCAAAAATGTGGTTTTATAATACCTTCACATTTTATTTTACACAATTCCAGCACTGCTCCTCCTCCTCTCCATTCCCCAAGAGGAAACAGGTCACTGAAGCTCTCATAAGAAAAGGAGCAAACTTGAATGACAAAAATAAGGAGTAAGTAAAAGTTTCACCCATTTCTTTCTCAAATAGCAGCAAAACCTAGTTAAGTAAAAATAGAATTTAATATTATGATTTTTTTGTAGGTCTATTTCCTGTTTGTTCAGGATTATTTGTAACAGATCCAGTTGTCATTATAATCTGATTGTTGCCGTTTTTGTTGCCAGGTTCCTCACACCTTTACACATGGCTGCAGACAAATCTCACATTGAGATTGTGGATGTTTTGCTCAAACATGGAGCCAAGGTATGTGTGGAGAAAATAGTAGATGTATAGACACTAAGCTGTAATCTAAATAACAGTGGTCACCATTGTTGGTTCTAAGATGTACATACTTATGTATGTACCATAAATTTTTTCAACTGATTTTTGGTAGTGAATTAAGTTGGTATAGGGGAGTGATGTGGTTTCATTCTTTCCAGGTAAATGCCTTGGATGGTCTTGGTCAGACTGCTCTCCATAGGGTTGCCCAGCAAGGTAATATCCAAGCTGCTCGTCTTCTTCTAACTTATGGTGCTGAACCTAGTATAGTTTCACTACAAGGCTACACTGCTGCCCAGCTGGGAACAGAAAGTATACAGAAGGTGCTCAGAGGTGGGTTGAAATTTTTCAAATTTTATTTGATAAATTTGTTGTAGCTGTTTAAACTCACAATATACCAGGTTTTAATGTAAATAATAACTGTCAAACTTGTCATAGAGATGGCCTTTTTTTTAACTTACGGAAATGTGGTAATAATTTATTTTCATTCTTTTATAAAGATGATTCAGTAGTGCCTATGGCAGAGGAGGCTGCCATAGGAGCTTCAGATTTTGATATACAGCTACTGGAGGCTGCAAAGGCAGGAGATATGGAAGTGGTGAAAGTAAGTATTGAATATAGTGACTCATATAGACATTTTCTAATTGAAGATAAAGGCTGCAGTTACTATAGTAAAATCAATAATTACATGTAGATTTAAAAATTAGCATTGAGTCATTGTCAGGATTTTGAGAAACAAGGAAAGTGACCTGTTAAGTCAGAAAAATTGATGACACGAAGCAGTAGCTGCTCATGTGTGCGTCATGGTACTTACATATATTGCATTCTTTTAGAAACTGATTGGTATCCATTCCAACACTGTGAATTGTCGAGATTTAGATGGGCGGCACTCCACACCCTTGCACTTTGCAGCTGGTTATAATAGAGTGGCTGTGGTGAAGTTCCTCTTAGAACATGGGGCAGATGTGCATGCCAAAGACAAAGGGTAAGTAATTAAAAAAAAAAAAGAACTGTTGGCGAGTTGTTGGCTTTGTTGGCTATATTACAGATTCTCCATATTTCTCTGTCTTTTATTTTCACAAAGATGAATGTCTCTAATCTCTTGTCTCTTTTAATCAGAGGACTGGTTCCCCTACACAATGCATGTTCATATGGTCACTTGGAAGTCACAGAGCTATTGATTCAGGTAAGTTTTCTTCAGTTTAAATTTTTATTGATAATTTTTGTTTTTGTTCTTTTGTGATCTAAACCATCAATGATTGGTGCCCTTCCTGCATAGTGAAAGTCACTAATAAGTTGCATATTATAGCTCATTGTTCTTTTCTCTAATTGCAATATTATTCACTTTCTTTCAGCATGGTGCTTGTGTCAATGTAGCTGACCTGTGGAAGTTTACTCCTCTTCATGAAGCATCGGCAAAGGGGAAATTTGAGATTGTAAAACTCCTTTTAAAGGTAAAACATAAGTTGCATCAGAAAAAGTAAAGATCACAGCCTTTTCTGAAAAAATGAAGAACAACATTTTAACATAAGATTACCGAGGAAAGTGTTGGTAGGTGGTGGAAATGACAATTTTGGACGAAACAGCAAATATGATATTAGTTTATGGATATTACAGAAATGTTATTAAAATAAAAAGACAGTAAGTCTTAGATTGATTTGTTATCCATTGTAATTTTATGCACACTGTAGCATGGAGCAGATCCAGTGAAGAAGAATAGAGATGGTCACACACCACTGGACTTGGTAAAAGAAGGAGACCAGGATGTAGCTGATATACTTAGAGGTAGAGTAACAGTCATTATTAAAGATTGAGGCTAAAAATTATAAGGGGAAGGCAGAAAATAGTTTGACATGAAAGTTTTTTCACTTTTTCTGAACAATATTTAGTAATTTTTGGTAAATGCGACAGGTGATGCTGCCTTGCTTGAAGCTGCTAAAAAAGGTAATCTGGACAGAGTGAAGAAGCTGGCCACACCTGATAACATCAACTGTAGAGATCAACAAGGAAGGAATTCTACACCTCTACACCTGGCAGGTAAGAATAAACTGAAAGAGCTTTTTAGAAAACGTTAGATGACAATTGATGTATCAAAGGAATGGATTGTATAAAGAAAAATGGAATGTCTGTTTTCTTGAATTACAAATGCAAATGCATATTTTTTTCATCTTTTCATTTTTGAAAAATATCTTTATATGTCTGTTACAGCTGGGTATAATAATGTTGAAGTGGCAGAGTTTCTTCTGGAACATGGAGCTGATGTGAACGCCCAGGACAAAGGAGGACTTATACCTCTGCACAATGCTTCTTCTTATGGGGTTGGTAGCAAAGTGTTTTAATAAGGAATTTAACTTCCAGGAACTCATTAAACATTAAATGTATGCATTGCCAAGTAGAGTTTTATAATATTGGTGTACCAAGGCATCAGTGCTGCTTGTAAAACAAATCGGTCAGATGGAGTTACAAAATTCCTGTCTGGATTTATTATCTTGATGCGTTTTTTTTTTTTTTTTTTTTTTTTTTTTTTTGAATTAAGAAATTATTTATTTTTTCAGCATGTGGATATTGCTGCCCTCCTGATCAAATTTAGTGCCAATGTTAATGCTGTGGACAGGTGGGGTTTTACCCCATTGCATGAAGCCTCACAGAAAGGCCGAACACAACTTTGTGCATTATTGGTAAGTAAATTTTATTGACAGAAAAATGAGTAATATTAATTAAAGTTAATTTTAAGAATGATATTTACAGGACAGAAGTTTTATTCAAAGAAAGTGTATTTTTTATATTAATTGATGTGATGCAAGGGAGAATAGACGAGGCATTTGTCAGGGAATATATTTCATTTCTTTATATTTCCTAGCTTGCTCATGGTGCTGACCCAACTATGAAGAACCAAGAAGGCCAAACACCTCATGACTTGACCACAGTAAAATATTTTAAACTTCTAATGAACAAATTTGAAATTAGTTGTATAATTGATAATTTACATATAGTCCTGTGACTTTTTATGTAAAGGAAGTGTTTGTAGAGGCATTGGAATTTGGATCAGTTATAAAATGCCCTGCCATAGTTGTACAAGCTTAATTTGAAAAGCCTTGTGGGTCATATTTTAATGTTTGCATATTTTTAATTGCAATATTGCTTTAAAATAAATGTGGACCTTTGAGTTATTTTGTGCAAGCTATACCAAGGATTAAAATTCTATACATTTTTGTAATCTTTGTTTCCAGGCAGAAGATGTTAAAGTGTTGCTGCAGGATGCAATGCCCCCTGCTCTGATGCCACCAACAACCACCAAAGCTGCAGTCCCTACTCTAGCAGGCCCAGTGTAAGTTATTGGAGACTCAAAACTGGGTTGTTTATTAAATAAATTTAAGTCTACATAAATGAATGAGCAAGGTGATTCACAGATTTACTAAAGCTCCCTTAAAAGTGTTTGTTAATATTTTCTCTGTACTGATCTAGTGGTTGAAACTGTTCCATTTAAGTTATTGCCTTCTTTTATAATAAATGAAATTCAAAGCATAGTGCATAAGTTCTCCAACATTGCTCAAGCTGAACAGGGAAAGTTGGACTGAAATATTAGCCTTGAAAGCATTCAGCATGAAGTCTTGATTTGTTTCTTACAGGGGTGCCTCTAATGGTCTAGATAATTTAGTTGGAGCAGTAGGTGGTATTGGTATCAGCCAGCCTAACACTGGAGATGGCTGCATAGACAGAGGTAGAATTGAAGGCGAAAAGGACCTGGAAAATATGAGTGTTGCATCTTTCCTCAGCAGCATTGGCTTAGATCAGTTAAAAGACATTTTTGAACGTGAACAGATCACTATGGACATTTTAGTTGAAATGAGGCACGATGAACTTAAAGATATTGGCATTAATGCCTATGGACATCGACATAAAATTTTAAAAGGGATTGAAAAACTTCCTTCTGGTGCTGCTCAACGTAAGTACTATTTAGAACAATGTGCCTTTATAGGTTTTAACTGCAATAGACTCCTGTTTAAGATGCAATTTTTATAAAGATGATGTATTTAATATTTGAGATTGTTTTGTAATAAATTTTGGGTCCTTATTACCTGTTTTATGCGTGCAGTATATCTAATTACAGTCACAAGTATTTAAATGTGTTGTGTCTCCTTTCAGCCATGCCGTTCACCCCAGCCACACACAGTAATCCACAAGGCACCATTCTCATAGATCTTACTACTGATGATGCAGAATATGTGTCTGTGGAGGAACAGGTGAGTGATTCTGAGTTACTGTGTGAGAAAGCTAGATTTCAGCATTGTCCGCCAAACGATGTGCCAGCAAAGGAAGTCCTGTAATCACATTGTTAAATTCCTTAGTGTTTTAATTCATACCCATCCTATGTAGCCTTTATAATTTTTAGGATTAATAAAAAGAGTACTTTCATCTCTTACATCAGCATTTTTTTCCTATAGAGCATATCATCTGATGGAAATTTGTAACTTGATTGTGCAAATATATTTTACTGTATACTTTACTCATGTTTTTTTCCCCAACTTGGAATGACGAAAATTTTATTTCCACGATTACAGATGCAAAGCACAATTCGTGAACATAAAGACAATGTGGGAGGAATATTTGATAAATATAATATTATCAAGGTAAGTGAAAAAAAAAAAGAATTACATTAAATATTCTTTGTTGTAGAGAAATCAGAAACAAATTGTAATATGTTTGCTTCAAGAGCTCTATGTGATTGTGAGATTTTTTTCTAATCTTCACATCAGATTCAGAAGATCCGTAACAAGAGGCTATGGGAGAGATATCAGCACAGGAAAAAGGAAGTTGCAGATGAAAACCATGGCCATGATAATGAAAGGCTGCTTTTCCATGGCTCCCCATTTATTAATGCTATAGTTCACAAGGGTTTCGATGAGAGGCATGCTTACATTGGAGGCATGTTTGGAGCAGGTGAGTGACAGAAACACATAATAATAAAAGATTTTGGATAAAAGGAGATGTCTCTAGTGTCACATATATTCATTGGAGTTGTACCTCACTTGTACATCTCTTGTGTAATGAAAGATGTAAAATGGAGACATAGAAGCAGCAAGTTTGCTTCTCAAATTGAGATAAGGCAATGCGTGTCTCCAGTTGCTCATTTTGTATTGGTTTTGTGATTCATATGCCTTTCTTTTATTGAATGACAGGTATATATTTTGCTGAGAATTCATCTAAAAGTAACCAGTATGTGTATGGCATTGGTGGAGGAACTGGATGTCCAGTACACAAGGACAAGTCGTGCTACATTTGTCATAGGTAAGAACCTCTTAGTAACATAGCAATAAGCTTAAGTAGTTTCATTCAAGTCAGAAACTTTTTTAAGAAGTACTAATTTTAAAAAATGAAACGGATTTTGCAAATATATATTTTTATCATTGGTATGCAAATTATTGAAAAATAGCTATTGTTTTTATTTTCTATGATCAGAGAAGATGGGATACACCTGCAACAAGGATGATTCAAGTTTTATTTGTGCTCATCTTTTGTCTTAGCTTTGCTTTGATATTTATATATCCAATCTATTTCAGGCAGCTATTATTGTGTCGTGCCACACTTGGCAAGTCATTCCTGCAGTTTAGTGCTGTCAAAATGGCCCATTCCCCACCAGGTCACCATTCTGTTATTGGCCGGCCTAGTATGGGTGGTTTAACATTTGCTGAGTATGTTGTGTACAGGGGTGAGCAGGTGGGTAAACTATACATCAGGATTATTACTTTCTTTCAGACAGTTGGTTCTTTGTCGTGTGACCCTTGGGAAGTCTTTCCTACAGTTTAGCGCCATCAAAATGGCACACTCGCCTCCTGGCCACCACTCAGTGATCGGGCGGCCCAGCATGGGTGCCTTGACCTTTGCTGAATATGTGGTGTACAGGGGAGAGCAGGTAGGTATTTGTGGTGCTTTAAGGCTGAATTAGGCCAGGTGTGTTAGGCCGCAATCAGAATAGCGGACTAACTAGTCCACGGGTCAAATATGGCTGACCTACTTTACCACGGGGAATCTATTTAGTGTCTATAATTAGACAGCAAGCATTTTTGTCGGTTGACACATTTGGCCTGTGGACTAGTTAGTCCACTGATATGAATGCAGCTGTAGTGAGTTGATTTGGGGACTACCAAGAGTTTGCACAATATATATATATATATAAGAGACTTGCACTTCATCAGTTGTTTTCTATGTGCTTTATTGCCTGAAACATTTTAGTTGTGAAAGCTTATCTGGAAGAAACAAACACACCACCCAGAGAGTGGATTTTTGTCTTAGTTAAAGTCTAAATTTTAATGTTTAAACAATTAAACACTGATCTTCAACATTTTGCAGGCTTATCCAGAATATCTCATCACATACCAGATAGTAAAACCAGAAGCAGATGGGAAAAAGTAAACCTGGATCTCAGGGAGGACAGAATCTTCATTTTGCTATGAAAAAACAGAGAATTGAAGTCATTTCCAAGTCTTTGACAACCAGAGTGAAATCCTTCTGCAATAACATCAAGAGCTTCAGAACTAAAATAGTTCTAGATTTCTCTGTGCTTCTGACAGATTTAATGAAAAAATTATCTGGCTTATATTTGGAACAGCATTTGTAGAATATTTATTTATTTCTATGTTCTTTGAACATGTGATTGTAGTTAGACTTGTGTTTAAATTCAACCATCACCGTGCTTGTTTCTTCATTTCCCAGTACTTCCCCCCCCCTTCCCACATTTTTACTTGTACCAAGGCAATGACACATCCCAAAGCAGATGCAATATTTTGTTCTTCATGAAAATGCAATTTTGTCAAGGTTATAATTATAACAGGTGTATTTCTTCATTGGAATTGATATGCTTGTAAATGGCCACTCTGAGCTGAGGATATTAGTGTGAGTTTATTTTTTTATTTGTAGTTTGCTTTATCTTGTATTGTAAGAAAGGTGAACCTTTAATAGCATCTTAGTATTGTTTTCATTTTTTTTTCACCTGTAAAGAACTAGTGCAATATCCTTGTGTCCAGACAAAATTGTAAAACCTTTTACTTAAGTCATGTGCACATTATAAATTCACAGTTTTCTTTTTAATGTCACATTAAAGTGTGTTTGTGAAAATGATAATGTACTCAGTGATAATATATAGCTGGTATGAATGTGTAATAATAAACCTTAAATGTGTACCTTTGACTTTGTGAGCTTTGCTTTTGCTCAAAGAAACAGTATATTTTATGGTTAGTATATAACTGCCATGTAAATTGTAAACATGCTATTTCAGATTACTGTCATAAGCGGAAGGTTTGTTTATTAAATATGACCTTCCATCTTAATTTGGACCGTACATGATTTGGCAATATTTTAATACAGATGGTTTAACTTGTGTCATGCTTATTGTGCTTAATTGACAATTCCCTGTTGACAAAAGGTTTTGAATGGAAGATGATAATTTAGAAATGTTGGTATTATCCATTCTATATGTTGTATACAGCCTACAGGTTGGTACCCATTTTGCCTATAATTGAAGAATTAGGATCAAATTATTATCTGCTTCCGTGCAACATTTTGTAAGAAAATAAACCATTTCAGTCAAAATGATATTATTTTGTATTTTCTCAGTATTATTTGCATTTTTTAAAGAGGTATTCTCTCGATTCAAAATGTTATTTCTACTTTTTGAAACTTGAAGTGCTCGTGGTACATGCCTTTATGTTAAAAATGTGGACATCTGAAGAATTTGACTCAAAAGAGGTGCTTGAAGCACACTTAAATATGAAAAATGTGGACTCCTGGTAAATTTTTCTTATGTGCTAGATGTATGTAATTACTCTATATTTTCAATGTGGGGAAATTGTGAATTTTACAGATACTATTTTTAAGTCGTGATTTCTTAAAATTAGAACATTCCCACTGAATTGTAGAAACAAATTTAAAAGGTAGGCTACTCTATAGTCACTGATGAGACTTTTCCGACTTTTGTCGGAATTCTGACTTTATCAGGGTCACTTGGGTCATTCTTGTGAATCGTATACCCTGGATCCCCGGTCAATTTTCCTACTTTTTCAGTGAGGACTGGTCTCATCCCTGATAGTTCTCTTCTATACATTAAAAGCACCACAAATGTGACATAGAAATATGATTTTTGTGACTTTAAAATTATGTACTTGAAAGTTAAAGCATTTTTGCCCATTGAAAAGATCTGAGTCATTATCATGTTTGTGATACTGTTAGACACGGGTTGGTTACAGAGTTTGTCATAGTTAACAGAAGGTGAGAGGCTTGAAGGTCTTGAAGTTGACAGTGTGCACTTTTCCACAAGGTACGCCTACTAGGCTAATGCTATATGCTAAAGCCCTAATGAAAAATTACGAAGCAATAGCACAGTTATGATCAAGGCATGTGTATGTTATTTTTGTAAAATTTTGATTATTAGGTTTCTTTGGTTGTAAAAATAAATATGTACATGCATTTTTTGATAAGTCTTCAAAGGTATTCTTACATAAATGTTAGTGATTGTAGGCTTTTTAAAGAAAATTGATTAATATTTTTCACATATGTATATCCTGATAAAATTCTGATGAGTTGCTGTTGCTGAAATGGTGCACCAGAAGTGAGAACCTGAAAACAGGACTGCTCGCTGCTATTGATTCTTTACAAAGCTGAAAACGTGGTTAGGCCTATATTCAGCTGAAAAACACTGCCATTGTTTTGTGTAAATCTTCACGTTCTGCTTTCATCTCGATCGGTAAATTTTAGAACCACAAAAAAGACCACGCTAGCAACCACAGTTGTTTGTGGGTAGTTTGATGCCCGTTTCGATTTTTATTGAATTTTGAACGCGTGACTTGTAGTAGCGCCGAGTTTTTGTTTATCAAGCTTCCATTAGTAACTAGTTTACGTAGGTCAATTTTTGATAGATTTGTTTAGAAATACTTTAACCGATTTTTTGCAATTTGGTAGACTATTGTGGTATAATTCTAAAATCTGTTACTTGTGCCTTTTAGGTCTTTTAGATCGTTCAACGATCAACTTGACAAAGCGCGTGAATCCCGGTTTATTAGTCCTTTTGGACGCAGTCGAGCTAGCCCCAGGAAAAGGGGCTATACATCAAACTATTTAACCTCTTAGTTAATACTGTGGGTGATTTGACAGCAGATTAAAAGATTTGTTTGACAAGCTGTAATTGGCGCGGCAAATTTCACAAAATGACGTCAAATTGGGGAATCCCTTCTCGATACGCATGCTCACTTCAATTTCATGACGTCACGCATAGTGAAGCAACAACAAAACCCTGAACACGCACTAGACTGATCGTAAGACTCGATATCCGGTGAGAGCGCAAGCAACAGAAGAAACTAACGATTATGCCAGTAGAAAAAATGCAAGACTATTGGATTGAAGATAGTATAAAAGACAAGAAATTTGAAGATTACTACAACATAGTTAAAGAATTGGGAAAGTATGTAATTTAATTTATATAGTCAATAGATTACTGGGTTGCTAAGGAATTTTTAACTTAGTCTGTGTGGTTGAAGTAAATCCTTTGCTGAATGGATGCCCAATGCATCAATGAAATATCAAATTCTCTGTCAGATTTACGACGTTTGGAGGAGTATTTTGCGTTGTAGTATATATGAAATCCCACTGTATAATTTCCAGCTTCTGCACAGAAAAGTTTGCTATGTTATTAATAGTATGTTAGTAAATAGTAAATTGATAAGTTGGTTAATGAGCGCGACCGACCCCCCTTTTTTTGCAGCTTTACATCAATTAATTAATTTTTTTCAAATGAAAAAAAAATGCACTGGTATGATAAGTGGGAGAAATATACAATTGACCTAAGAAAAACTCTGATTCTGTTGTTTTTAAGCCGTAAAATAGCGGTACAAAATAGCCCACTCAGTGAGGTTAACATCCCCCTTAAAAAGCTTTAGCTACTATGCTAAACAGAATCTAAAAATAAAATTTCTTGTACCAATCTTCTTTATAGAGATGTTGTTAGTTAACCAACTCATCAATTTTGCTTGGTCCTGTATAACCTTTGCATCACATCTTTTTAGTATTTAAAAGCCATACATACTTTCAATATCTAGACTGAAAAATTGCTGCATATGATATAATGCAAAAAAAGTGCATAATTAACATGCACTTACAGCAAATGGTGACTATACGGGTATGTTTTGTGTTTAATTTTTAGGTTAATTTGGACCAACATAATCTTTATCAGTTTTATCGTTTCTATCTAAAGAATTAGTGTGTGGGGTGCAAAATGTTTTTTTATAGATTTCTAGTATTATATTATCAAGTCTATTTTTTCTTTTTGCAAGAAGCAGCTTCTTTTTTTCTTTTCATTGGGGCCATTCAGAATAGCTGATCCAATTACTAACTGATCCGCCGACTAAATATGGCGGACCCTACTTCAAAAGCGATGCTGCTAATTCCGTGATGGCCTTCCTGCCTCCACTGTTGCTGCAGGGGTCTAGCAATTAAACTTCAGAGGCGAGATTTAATCCATTTAATGGTGCGTGTGGAGGCAGGGAGACCACCGGGAATCAGCAACATTGCTTTTGAAATGTGGTCGGCCATATTTAGTCAGCAGATCAGTTAGTACTCGGATCATCTATTCTGAATGGCCCCATTAACAGGGGTGCCCTGCAGCAGATATATAGTTATGTAGTGACATGCCACATCCAATGTTTTTTTCTGTGGAGCCTAGGGACAATCAAATGTCACTGGAGATGCAAAATGATAGTAATGAAATACAGGGTTTTGTATGGTTGGCATGCAATGTTGAATATGTATCCTTTGTTTTAGCTTTTTCTCTAGGGATTGACACAAAAGGGTTAGTTGAAATAAGTGTTATATGAATAAATACAACTTGAAATATTGAAAATCTATTGCCTTACGTAATGGATTAATTATCATGGACAGATAATGGATTTCTTATATAAACAGTTTATGGTCAATTTTCTCATGCAAATGGAGGGTCATGGCCAGGGGGGTTGAGGGTTGGGTAGTTCAAACAAACTGCCCTTTCTACTGGAAAAGGTTCTGCTCTGGTGAAGTTTGAATAATACGTACCCAAAGGTTTCATGGAAAAGGTCCACTTTTTCAGAACCCCCCCCCCCTCCTTTTAAAATTGCTGGCTACTGTCCTGCTCTGCATGTATCATAAATAGGAAGGCATCTTTTCTTCAACAGGCAAATGGAAAAAAAATGAAAAACATGATAAAGGAAAATGAATAATAGAAAGATAAAATATTGTAAGTTCATTATAATTTGAGTTGGGTTGTTGCTACTGGATGCAGACAATTGTTTTCTAAAAAATGAAATGTGTTCTGAAATGTTTTCTAAAAGTCAAAAATAACCCTATAAATATTTGGAAGGTAGCTACTGGTATCCACCCTAAATCAGGTCTGTTTTTCTTGATCTTAGGGGCATGTTTATTTATATATTCCGTCCTTTTCTGTGGTTATTATAGAATAATTAACCTGTTTTCTTTTGCAGGGGCGCTACATCAGTTGTCTATAGATGTGAACAAAAGGGTCTAGCCCAACCATGGGCTGTCAAGATATTGACCAAGAAAGTAAGCATAAAATCAAATCTCTAAAAGGTTTTGTAGAATCTTGCCTTAGGTAATTATCAGTGTAATGATTTAGTGGATTATTAACAAAACAGGATTTATGTGTCCTTCCATTTTTCTTTGATAAACATACTAAAATAACATTGTAAAAGTGGTACTTAGGCATCTGGTGGAGCAGTTGTTATTCACATTCTGGAACTTAGTGGGGGTAAACTTTTTAAACTGGTAACTAATCTAACATTCAGCATTCTGCTTTCAAGTTCATATATCAAATTGTTTCAGTTTAACATCCGCTGAGCATTAAGACTTGTCAGCTAGACCAACTTTGTATTTGTAGACAAATGAATCTTTGGAATCATTTTCTACTGGGAAACTATTTGATTGTGTAAGATTCTATTAGAATTTTTAAAGTTCATTGGTTTGAGAAAAAGATGAAAAGTCCATCAATTTTTCCCAAAATCAATTGGTCATGATGTTGATTTGTCTGAGGGTTCAGTAGCTCAAAGTTTGTTGTTCTGAGGTTTCATTTCCTCCCAAAATGAGAGTTCATTGGCCTGAAGATCCTAAAACCTGATATAATGGGAATGGAAACCAACACACCTTTGCATTATGTTATTGTAATACTAATATACTATATAGTAACTGGCATGACAGGGTGTGCCTTACTAGCTGTCAGCAGTAGATCTCTGTGTCCATTGGAAAATATTTGTATGGCTTGGCCATCCATGCAAATGCATTTAGCAAACACTGAAGGCTTAATTGTACTAAATTAGAACTTCCAATCCTTTCCTGGACACGTAAGAGCATACACAGCAAATCCATTTAGATACAGGTACCACAACTAAACTTAATTAATTGTTTATATCCTTGGACTAGACAGATATAAGGATATGTGGTATCGACTAAAGCATTTAGTGCTGACTGTTCTAAGGAACTAGACGAGGCATCAGGGTTTTCTAAAACAAACCAGAGAATTTAGTTGCATCAGTGAGCAGTTCAGCTCAATTTAGTAAATGTGTCCATTGATTGATTAGAGCCAAACTTTGTTCTGATGTCAGAGATTGGTGGTTTTATAAACTGCAATCTTTGAATACACTGAGCCAGATATGGGGCAGATCAATAGACTCTTTTGCAATTAATTCCTTGTATTTACATTCACTTTACATGTACTTCAATTGATGCTGGAAATTATTGTTGACCTTCCCCTTCATCTGCCCAAACATGGATAGAAATTAACAGCATTGTGTTGGGAAGATTCATTAACTTTCTAAGTTTGTAGCAGCAAAGGTGCATAGGTGCAAAATCAGCCACAGGATTAATTGCAAATGCATTTCATTAGAAAAAAGTATATATGTCTTACATAGCATATAGCAACTGTTGTCTGACCACACATCATCTGGGGTTTTGCAATGAAGTGGGGATCACTAGAACTTGATTAAGCGGATCAATTAAAGTATTTCAATATTCTCAATGCATTTAAGCTGTTTTTTTGGGTCTTCATGGGTTATATATCAAGTTAATTGGCTTATGGGTTGGGGATCTGGTAGTCTGTATAAAAAACAAATTCTGCCTTACTGCAGATGAACATTTTGGTACAAAATATCTGTATTTCATTAGACCTTTTTAGGAATTATTTGAAAATCTGTCTGTGTGTTTTATATATGTGTCTACATTGTGTTTCAGGTTGACAAGAAGATTGTCAGAACAGAATGTGGGGTGCTGTTGAAGCTGAAGCATAGTAATGTGGTAAGCAGCTGCTGGTGGTTTTTAGTAGTCATTTATCTAAACACATTCTGGGGCCAAATGCATTATTGTGTTCAGTATGTTGTTAGCCCAAGGGGTTCTGCCTGTGGATATAAGTGATACATTGTTCTGGAAATTCTGGTGTCACTAAGCAGCATTGAATCCATAAACAATGCTGTGGCAGTGAGAGCGCTTTTGGCAAAGGAGACCTTATTAAGGGTATGTTGGGATTTAACTTTAGGCACAAGGATAAGGATTGCCTTCCTTTGCAATTCCTGTTGGAAGTGAGATAGTTCTAGAAGCATCTGTAGACTTAAAATATTGATTTGTGCTTCCCCCATAATCTATCATGTTCTGATGTAGATGCTGTTATTTTAGTGCCTTTATCACTGTAGAAACACTAAGCATCAACCAAGCCAAACAATTCTCCCTTAAGAATAAATATTATTAGTATGTCAAAATATATCTTCTCTACCCTGGCAACATAGGTCCATGTTCAATTGATAACCATAGGAGGGAGCAGGGGGGTACAAATGTGTGTGTGCCCTGGACAACCAGTTTTCCTGGAAGATTAGGTGTTCATGCTATATTGTTGACATATGATACACAGGTGGTAGACGTGATGTTTTATCTTAATAGGTCTTCTGTTGACATCGTCCTCATATAATTGATATTTGCCTGCCTTTGTTATGTACAGCTGAATGTGCATTGCTAGTTTTCTGGAAAACCAGAAAGGGGACGTTTGTCTGTCAGTGGTTCTACTGGAAAAAAATATAAGCATTTATTTTTTGTTGGGATTCTTAGCATTTCTGGCACCTTTGTAAATATATATATTTAAATGAATAAGCCATTCCCAGTTATGTTTTGATTTTTTTTTTAGTTTAAATGAAAGTCAGATTTTGGTTGTTATTGCATATTAATTTGATGTAGAACTTTTGTTCAGATTAAAAAGGCAACATAAAAATTGATATAGAATGAAGTACCCAAAGAGGTTTACCTGCAAGATGGATGTGTGAGGTGGCAAATCTTGTTTAATGTCCCTTTTCTCTGACCAATTTGATATTCACTGTATACATTCCCAAATTCCAATAGTTTGTATTCATGCCACTATAGGCTACCTATTTAGCACTAACAGAAAAACAGCGACTTTATCATTTATTCATAATTTAATTTGCCATAGTGTTTGCTTTGCTGTTGCTTCATATAGGATTATTTGATGTATGAATATATATCTCTTTATGTGCAATAAGATTGTATGGTCACAAGTTTCAGTCTTCCCGACTCAAATTCTTATTTCACTTGCTGGCATTTACCACTAATCATTTATTCTCAATTACACGTGGTTGCCATTGGAAACATGAAAACCCAGTCAAAATTAGCATTTTTTCAACTATTACTGGTATGCTTCATATGTGTACCAATTTGTTTTATCTGATTTTTTATATGTGTACAGGTGCCAATTTTTTAAATTTTATTTTTTTCTTATTTATTAATCAAAATTTATTGATTTCCATCCACTTCCTTTTGATCAATTTTGTCCCATATACAAAAAACATTTGGTAACTTACAATCTTCATTTTGCACCAATTAATAATGTCGTTAATATATATGCTTAGCAGCATGTTTTGTGCCTATTGTTGGCTTATTGTTCTTTTTCATCAAACTAATTAAATTGCCCTAGAGAAAAGTTCTTGTGTATGATTAGTTTTACTGTTGAGCTTTGTCCTAAATGGTTCATTTAAAAGCAATAACTAATTTAAAATTATTTAATGCGGCAAACTTGTGGGATGGAAGCAATTTTTTAAGTTCATTAAATGGTACCTCTCTATTTCATAACTATATTGTTACAACCTTGTGCAAAAATAAACTTATGGAAATTTTTATAAAGAATAACAAATTGATGCTATACAGCTTTTTTCCTGTCTCACTGATGCCAAGCAATTGATTGAAAAATGTCAAAAATATGTATATAGCAACAGACATATAGAGAACAGGCAAAAATTCTCAAATTTCTGTTTGTTCACTTTGGCCTTCATAGTTGTAAAGGCATGCTTTATTGTCTTTCTTGTAAACTTATTGACACAGCAAAAGAAAATGCAAATAACAGGTTGAATTAAGGTGTATGGAGCACTAGTCTGTTTGCTTATTTTCCTCCCACAGCAGTTAATTAGGGATGATAGGTAGAATTTGATCAGATAAGGCAGTTCAATTAGCTTCCCAGATTGGGAACTTTGTCATCCTTAACTTCTTGTCAGAATGAGGAATGTTTGCTTATGAATTAGTATTTTCTAGTGCAAATCAAGCAAACAATATTTGTACTTTGACCACTTCACTATTCTTCTCTCATTTGGAATTAAGTATTGTATTTATCACCAGTTCATACTAGTCAGCCATGCTCCAGTAAGTGTCCCTGCTCAAAAAGCAAGATTATTGTTGTTGTTTCATTTTCTACTTTAATCAGAATATGTAAATTAGAATTTTGATGGCCACAAGATGCACATATTTTTAGCATGTGCATGGTTTTGTTTATGATTTGTTGTGTTGTTGTCTGATCACTTGAATTAATCAAGTTAACTTAAGTTAGTGTTTATTTTGAAATTAAACTGGACAGTTCAAAGTGCTTTTAAGCAATTTATCAAGCAGTGATGGTCTTACAAATAAACTTAAATGAAATATTTGCACATTTATCAATGATATTTCACCTTTCTGTATTGGTTCATGATATTGATATAAACTTATAGAATATTGAGGCTCAGGTCTTTGAAACTTTTCTTAATTGATACTAATAAATGTTATTTCCTGCAGTTTATCTTTAGAATAATTTGATTAAGTTGCTTGTTTTGCTTGTAAGAAAGAAAAAGGCGTGAAAGTGTTATACATGGCCAAATACTGATACAAACTTTCTTTGCATATCTAAATAAGATATGTTATTGATTAATACTAAAATGATTGAAGTTTTATTCTTTATCTGCAATTTGCAAACTTAACATTTTGATTGATATATTTTTCTTGAAGCCAAGTGGCCAGAGATTAATGTCTAACTTTTGTGTTCTTGAGCTTGTATATCTCCCACACCAAGAGTTATAAGGGTGTTAATGCAGTTATCCATGTTCAATCCCAACTGTTTGTGCTTCACAATCTGGTTTCTAGGGTCAGGCTTCAATGTGACCTAGCTAAGCTATTTGTCATTAGTTTGCTTCTCTTTTTATATAGCAGTATACTCAAGGGGAGACTTTTTTATATGAAGCAGATTTTACCGGATTCAACTGAGGTTTTATACATGTACATGAATGTTTGACATTTAGAACAAATGTTAGTTTTAGACTACGGGTGCAAAATGGAGACAAGAGATACCCTGTGTGATATAATCCTGCTTGTTGTTCAGTTTTCATATTGAATGTTTTCAAATTGCCATATATGTAATATCAAACTTTGCCAAATACTTGAAAACACATTTGTCCTTGCGTGCATTCATTGCACACAAAAAAATGATATTTTATATTTTCTACCGATAAAAACACATACAAAAAAAAAAAAAAAAAAAAAAAAGAAAGGATTAGATAGGAGCATGTAGGCTGTAAAAATGCAAGATAAATTTGTCCAGCAGGCCTCATCAAGGAAGGAAGTCTTTACACCTACACACAACATGTCAGCCAGGCCAAAATAAACATTTTTTATTTCCCTCTATTGATTTTATTGGCTACTCAGAAACCTTCCATACCACCACCATTTGATTCAGTAAATGTACTTTGCTATTGTCTTACTAAGTATACATGTAAGCATTGAGAAATCTCACAAAGAAAGGTAAAGTTTGATTGGATTTCAGGAAACATTTACCAACACAAGCCAACTTAGAAGCTCACCCACTCATGCTCTCTATGGTCTAGTTTATCAATATTACAAGCTTGTATGGATTTCATAGAGGTTGGCTGTTATTTTATCACACTAGCTCCCATCCATTTAGATTCCGTAATATAATGAAAGTAGAAGCATTATAATAGCTGGGACAGTGTTCAATGCAAATGCTTTTCAACAACAGAGAATGATTGTATTTATTTTTTTCATTACGATTGATTTAATTGTTATATACATATATCTTGATTTTGCCTAATACAATTATTCAACTGCTAAAATGTACATTACATCAAGAATATATTGAGTATTGTAAGAATATTTAGGAATATTTGTATTTTTTCTGTAGCTTTATCTTTTCTACTGAAGTTGAAACCCTGTTACTTGAAAAGTACATGCAGTTCATCTCAGTACTGATCGAGAGCTGTTATCTTTTCAGATTCGACTGAAAGAAATATATGAAACACCTACTCAAATATACCTGGTATTGGAATTGGTGACAGGAGGGGAGTTGTTTGACAGGTATGTCAGTTTACCCACTTAATGCACTTTACAAATACAAATATACACTGCAAAATGTAAATGATTAAATTTGATTTTTTTTCTTCAACTGTTGAAAGCTAACCTCCAGTAAATTTGTTGTAGATTAATCTTTTACTACGTGTAAGAACCAAATAGTCTTTTCCTTTTGACTTATAATGGTTATTCAGACCACTAGGTCATAGCAATTTTTGAATATGATACACATTTTGGATATCAATTCTTATAATTTCAGGTGCTAGATATTCTGTTGTAAAAAAAATAATGAAAAAATTGATCTGCAGATCTACAGATTCTTATAACTTGAATGTTGGCAAACCAGCTTTTGTGAAGAATATTTCCCAGCAGATGTGTATTTGGAATATGTGTGAAGCTTTCATTATTGATACAATTCTCACAGAAAAAGCTTTCACCTTACTTGTCCTCAGCTTAGGGGTCAGGTGACATTCCTTCCTGTTTACCCATGTCTTAACAAATAACGAATATATAAACTGAGTGAGAGTGATTTTTATACAGGGAATTTACCAGCACAATAGGCAACATTTAATGGTGTATGTTTGGGTAGGGTGGGGTCAGAGGAGCCTAGGGCCAAACAGATAGAGCCTCCTCCCATTGATTTCCTAGGTGAATTCATCAGCGATAATGGCACAAATTATATTTTATATTTTTTACAGATAAAAACACATAATGCCACCAGATTTGTTTGTGCTGTTTGCTTTTTGCTGTTTTTGTGATTTTCTACAAATGTACTGTTTGCCTACTTATGTATTTCTAAGAACACTGAAACTGTATAGGTCATCAGAAGAAATAGGACATTCGTTGCAATCTACTTGCTGTTTGTTTCATGTGACATTGGTAACAAGTCAAAACAGCTGAACAGAGGTACTGCACATTCGCAATAGACCATTTTCTTTTCCTTCAGCTGATGATTAGTAACCTTATTGGGGCAGCTAAAATCGCATACAGTTCAGTTGTTCAGGTGATTTTCTATTCTTCTACTGTGACTAGAGTCAGTGCTTGATCTCAAAGATTATCTAATTGTCTTCTTACACACTGAGACCATTCTCCAGCACAATAAAATGTGCAAGAAGAAACATCTAAGAATTTTCATTGATTTTTTCTTGGCACTTTACTGAAGTCAAATAAAGTGCTGTTTATTTAATTATTATCTCAGTTGAATGTCTTTTGAAGGTATTGATAAAGTAATTATCATCCATAGCCTTATGGGCACTTCCTTCTCTGGAGACCAATACAGCAGTGGAGACTGATATGTCCATCTCATGTCAGTAAATAATGGCAGACAGAACTTTTGGTTTATCTGCTTTTAAATCTTCCTTTCGTCTCTCTTAGAACATACTTAAAATGATCTGGGGAGCTGGGATTGAAAGTAAATTTTCAGACCTGTCAATCTTCTAACCACATTAGTTAAGTTAGATAAATGCCATGTCTTATATATTGAAAGCAAATGGTATATATTACAAGGTAGAATAGCTTGTGGCCCCTTGAATTTGGTCTAGGCATTATTTCATCCATCACGTCATCTAGGCAGCTACATAGTTTTCTGTATATATAATGGGATTGTACATTAAAAAGTGATAGGCAGTTGCTTTTGGCTTGTTATTGATCTTATGTGTACATTCTTGATGCTTTCAATTCTCAGAGCTGGAGTGTTGAAATGACTGGGTGGATTAAGATAAATCTGCATATAGAAATTGAAATCATACATCTGGTGTTGTACTGTTCCTTATTTGGACAGTAGATTATATTACATAAAGTTTACACTCTATAAAAATTTCATACATTTCATTTTATAAACACAAACTGTCATTTGTGTCAGCTGACTCTAGTAAATGATCATCCTTCTGGTATTTAAATAAAGAGCAGGCACTGTATTCCTAACTTGAAATTTATTTTCTAGGATAGCATCCTGTTTTAAAACAGAGTAATTTAAACACCAATCGCCAAGTAAGAGGATCAATTGACTTTGAGTTATTTGTTGAAAGTATTATTGGCTATCAGAGTAGAAGGATTATGCAGCAGTTTGCATCACCTGGGTCTTCTCAAGGTATAAAGGTGTTGGTATCTGTAGTGCAAACTATTATGGTGTTGTAAGACTAGAAGTGGGATTATGAAGGAAAGGAATAGAAACTGTAAGATTTTAATTATTTTGATAATATGCTGATGTGGTTTTGATAAGAGGCTAGTTGCTACATGAAGCCTCAGAACTTGAACAATCAAGTATCGCATATTTTAGGTGAAAAGTAGTTTTTAATCAATCAGCTCATGTAATATTGGCAAAAGTTTGGAATCCAAGTTTTTTTTTGTGTCAGGACTTTTTTTCTAAAAGAGGGAGAACCTGGCTACAGAGAATGAACAGGGGTGATATACAATAACAAGTAATTGATGTGAAGTACTATGTGAAGCAAATTTTGATTGCATTTTCAATACTTTCCGTCTATTGCCCAGTGTTAACTACACTTAAATTCATATGTGTATGATGGGTTCAAGGTTAGTGTGAATAAGACAAGTCTTGCTATTCTTTGAAGACAAGTGCAGGACTAATGGTTCAACTGATAATTTTTGGGTGGATTTGGTTTCAAAGTACTTATGACTGGTTCATGGCTCGTGTCACTGGCTGATGTAACCAAAATGTACATATATTTGCGCATCTGTTTTTGAACTTACTAACAGGTACATTTTCAATAATAGTAAAATAGAAACATGAAATAAAGTAAAAACGGGAAGGTTATGTCAAAAAAGGAAGGGAGGATTAAGAAGAAAAACATGTCTGTAGTTTCCACAGCAGTCACCCTAGATAAGTTTTTGTTGTAATAATTTGTTTCTATTGAAATTGCACACAGGTATGTGGCGTCCTTTTTATATTCAGGCATAGCCTTTTTAGCACCCTATGAATTAAATAGATCCAGAATCATTTGTGAATAACAATGACTTATGCTGACTGATAACGACAAAATATTTTGGATTATTTGTCTAACTGATTATTTGAAATTTATTTTAATTCCTTGGGTCATATTTAAAACTGGTAATAACTAGTTACAATGTGAAATGGATTTTTCTAGATAAATCATTGTTTGGCTAATCCCTGTCATCTAATAAAAGCAGCCTTGATTGGCAAAATCTCAAACAACCAATACCTTTTGTTGATTTCCCTACCTGGTATGGATGGCATGGTTAGAATGCTTGTGGCAATTTGGGGTGGAGAAGACATAAAAATATGTTTAAGTCAATTCCCGAGAATTTTTCCTCTAAGTGAAAAGTAATAAAAAAGGTGTGACCATTTATTTGTCTTATTATAAGACAACAGAAGGAAAAGAATGTTCTTTTTTTGACGTTTGGAATTAAGAAGTGTTCTGTGTGGTGTCAGAAAAAACTGACTCTTTTTTTCTTTGGCCACATTATCATTTCTATTCCGTTCAAATAGATAGCTTGCCTCTTTTGAGTATTAGAAATAGCTTTATATACTTCTGCAGCTTCTTCAAGCTAACAACAAAAGCCAGGTTGACCTTGTTGAGTTGAGCTTGATGCAAACAGTAACAGGAGAGCACAATTTCTCTTGTCCTCAGTTTTCACTTAGGTTGATTGAAACTGCATTCACCTTTTGTAATTTTCAGGATTGTAACAAGAGGCTGTTACAGTGAAAAGGATGCGGCAAATTGTGTCAAGCAAATGCTGGATGCAGTCAAAGTGGGTGCTCTTATGTCTGAGTTTATTATTGCATGTTGTTATCTCTATAAGCTGAGCATATACCGGGTACTTGTTTTTGCCAAGCATAATTTTTCATTTTTTGGAGGGCAGAATATCAATAAATGCCTTATAATATTTAAACTTATTATTAAAATATTGTAACAGTTTGAAGCATTTAATTCTTGTCCAACTATTTAGTCAACTTGCTATCTTTTACTTGCAGTTTCTTCACCAAAATGATGTTGCACACAGGGACCTTAAGGTAGATTTAAGTTGATTTACAAAATGAATAATGTTTTGATATTTAGATATTGTTCAAATAAATGACAACAATGAATTCACAACAATGGCACTGAAGAGCAATGCAATCTTTTTAGAGAGAATGAAAAAGGAATGATTAGATTCATTGGAATGCCAGGTAGAAGATAATTTTATAAACTATTGGAAAGAACTGGTATTTGTTTACACAGATATTGTTCTTTTGCAACATGGTTAAAATTCATATTTGTTTTCTGGAATTTTTCAGCCTGAAAATTTATTATATCAAGACAGCTCTGATGAGTCTTTGTTAAAAGTTGGTAAGTTTCATGTACTTCTATATTTTTCTCTCTAATTTTTATATCAGTCTCAAGTAAAGGGGAAAAATAAATGAAAACTGTTTGACTTCAGAATTGTTATAATAAGAGCTTACGAAAATAGTTAAATGAAATTGAAATGTGTGAATTCTTACTATAATTTGATAATAAGTAAATAAATTTTGCTACTTTTCAGCTGATTTTGGCCTGTCGAAGATTTGCGAATCAAACATCCAAATGTCCACAGTGTGTGGTACCCCAGGATATTGTGGTAAGATATCTAATGTGAAAGATCCATGGCAAAAGATAGTTAAGATAAAATTCCAGTGCTTGTTTGAAAATGACCTATCTTTTTTAAGGCAGGGGGGTTGTGTTAAAAAAAGGGAGAATACATAACTTGTACTAGTCATGCTGGAACAGTAAAACTTTATTTTAATTACAAAGAAGATACTTGAATATATTTGAATTCACTTACATAGGTTCATAATGCCTAATTAGCAGACAAAAGAAATCTTTTAAAAATATGATAGAAGACTTTGAATATCTTGCATCAATAATTTATCCTTTATGCATTTAAGATTTTATAATATCTTTCACCTTCTTTGCTCTGTGTTCAGTGTATAGGTGCTCTGGTTTTTATCAGTCCTGTTAGAAAAATGTGTTTTATTCTTTAAAATATTTAAAGGAGTGTATATGTCCTCAGGGAATTCAGCTGTGTTGTTTTGATTCCAGCCCCAGAAGTGTTGCAAGGAAATCCCTACAGCACTGCAGTTGATATGTGGAGTGTGGGAGTCATCACATATATTCTGTAAGTATCTACATATGAATTGCAAAACACAAAGCAAAATCTGGAAGGAGTCATCTTTAGAATAAACCATTGGCAAGAAATTCCAAGAACATATGATTTTCAAGCTTTTAAAATGACTGGACTCATCTTGCATTATTTATTTCATTACCAAGAGAGTGTTTTACCTACACATTTGTCTTGCATGGCATATATAATTTGAAAACAAATACTAACGTGTACAGATTTGTTATGATAAAAATAATAAGATTGTTATAGGGATAATAACTCTTTGTATGAGATCTATATTTCACAATAAAAACATTGTGAATAACTCATAGAAATATAATATATTCTGTTTTACCACAAAAACGGCAGTTATAGCTATTATTCTGGTATTTGAGCTTGTCTTTAGATCACGTGACCTCCATTGATGGCTATACTCTGTTAAAATCTCTTAAGAGATTTTAACACAAAACCAAACTTTTTGGAAAAAAACCAGAGACTAAGTTTGAATGTAAAAATGGATTCATTAACCATTGGTAAGTATGGGAATATTGTTGTTTACTCCAGGAAAATTCATTTTTTGGCTGAAGCGAAGAGTTATTATCCCTTAAAGGATAAGCACCTGTCAAGTAAATACTTTGTCCTAATTTGTTTCATGGTAACTTCTTGATTGTAGCAAAATAAAGGGTATGTGTTAACTAGTCAAGAATATATTATGATCATAATGAAAAATGTACATGCCTTTTTTCATCAAAGTCATATTTTTACAGGCTTTGTGGCTATGAACCATTTTATTGTGATAATGAGAAGGAGATGTATAAAAAGATTATCAAAGGGGACTACATGTTTGATGCACCTTGGTGGGATGATGTCAGTGAAAATGCAAAGGTGAGCATGGTCTATGTGTAAAGACACCACATTATACCTGAAACACACATCACATGGGTTTGCAGACCAACCAATAAAACTTTTCTTCCCTAGAGAACATTTTTATTATTTTTTTGGTAAATTATTTTTTCTTTTACAAAGCAATTTTTACTTGTCAGGATTTGGTTCGCCAGCTGTTGAAGGTTGATCCAGCAGAGCGTCTGACATCTAGCCAAGCTCTGGAGCACCCCTGGTTGAAAGGGGCATGTAAGAGCCAGCACATGGAGGAGGCTCAGTGCAAACTCAAACAGTTCAATGCCAAAAGGAAACTCAGGGTAATTAATTTTGAAAGATAACTGCACTTAACCATTAAGTATGACTGCGGTAAAAAGGTGCCTGTTACAAAGTTAAGCAATTTATTTCTCTGTTTCAAGTTTGTTTAGTGATTCTATGTGAAATGTGTGAAATTATCAGGTTTGTAAAAGTAAAAAAATTATACATGCACGCACACACACACACACACACACACACACACACACAAAGGATTTATACATATTCATGATAAACATCCTTGAAAGCTACTTCTTAATAGCACGTATCAATTTTTTAAATACAACTATATCACATTTTAGTCTGTCAGCAGTATGGTTGTTGTTGTTGATGTTCTTATTGCTGTTGATTTAAATCTTCCAGGCAGCTACAGCTGTTGTGATGGCTATGAACAAAGTGACCCTGGGCGACAAGGGTAGAGCACAGAGTGAAAGACGGAGTGTACCGGAAGACATGCAAGTCCCATAGAACACAATCTGTTTAGACAACTTGCAAACATGTACATTCTTGGTCTTTGTGAAGAGTATGGAAAGAACAGTGTGCTCTTAACATTGATAGGGTTCATAAAACTTGGCCTTCCAAATCTTTTATATTCAGTGAGACAGAAAGGGAAGAGGTATATATCTCACTGTGTTGCATTCCTCAAAGTTATCATATATTTTGTGGCATTGAGAATACAGAACAAACTATTTACACACAATTTTGCACTGAAATTTGATGGAAATTAATACATATAGGTCTGCTTCGTAGAATATCCTTACGTGTTGAAAGAATATCAGAACATTTTCAATAGGAATACAAATAATATCATTTCTATTGTAATGATATTATTGGCATTGTTTTTTTTTTCTTGTTCATTACATCCTGCAGAACCTTTTATGATTGAAATAAATCCAGTATTATTGGCATGATGGAAGATTTCACTGATGCATAATCCCAGCTCTGTGATTTTGCATTTGGATTGAATAATCCATATCTTGTTCTTAGCCAGTTAGTTTGGATTGATGGTAAAGTTATGCAGCTATATAATCTTTGTAACTTTCCACAATATCAGGCACATTCTCCATTCTCATGCAGATCTGTTAATCTATAATTTAAATATTTAGATATTAATGTTATTGTACTGTTAACTGCCCCCCCCCCCCCCCCCCAATTTTGAATGTTGTGAAATTTGGCAATCATTCTAACTGTTCTTTGGTTTTTGTATTTTGACGCTTCCAATCAATCATCTGATCAATTGTTTATTGCAAGAATGACTAAATGTTTTTTTTTCTTTTTTGCATTTCAATTAAATGCGTTATTACACCATAATAAACTATTTTCAGATATCTCATTCTAGAAGCTAAGCTTTTATTTAGAATAAAGAATTTCACTATTTATACATGTAACTTAATTCTTAACCTACTATCACTTTATCTTGGCTCTTTTTGTGCATCTTTATATGTATATGTATACTTGTGAATATCCGTCCAAAGAATAAAGCAGGCACCGTGGTACGTGTTGTGCTGCAAATGTAGTATACAGTGTTTTGCTGTAAAATTTAATTACTTTCAAGTATTTTCATTCAATTTTGTTTTGGGTGTCTTGCTCTTAAGTTTTTTGTCATAAGCAGGGCAAAGCTTCAGATGAGATTTATATCAAACATATTGCATTAACATAGCTTATTAACCAAATACTTAGATCTTGCAGCAGTATTTGTTTATATATTATCATCTCATATCACAGTTATATTGAAAACCATCTGTCTTTGCAGTCATCTAAAACTATTCACCATTCCATGATAAACTGTCACAGCTTTAGTGGTATAGTGTACATATTGTTTATTTGTCAAATTTTTTGTGAAATGTAATTATGCTTAAGGAAATAAAGGATTGTATATAAAATTTATGGATATAAAATGTAAAACATTTAATAACAGTAAAAAATAAAACAAATAAAAAAATAAATCTGCTGTAAAATTTGAATTGTAACTTATTATGCAGCAGAAACAATTATATTAATAAGTATAATTACCTATAAACAACAGAGCAGGACAACAAATGAGATCACATCAATTAAATAAATACTTTGGGGTTTGCATTTAAATGTTAAGTTCTGATTAGTTTTCTCCAAAAAACAACTGGCTGTAATAAATTGTGTGGTTGGCCCTAAGAGACATATTTCTGATGCAAAGTCCTAAACAATATAACAGACAATGTAGTAAAAAAAATCTTGTCATAAACAATTCTCAGGAATCTATATAATTGTTTATTATAAACAATAACACTAGCATAACAACATACTGAACCTAGAGTAATTCCCTTGTAAAAGGGGTGAACTCTGTGACCCCAAATGTACCTTTTATTCTAACCTCCAAAAGTTTTTTACATTTAGACTGTGTAACAGTTATGCCATCTGAAGAACTGAAATAATTACACACTCCCCTGATTTTTCCTCTAAACTATGTCCTCATATGCAAAGATTTCACAATGACATCCTTCACACCAGAAATTACTATTTTTCCATCAAGAAATGACCAGTTCCATTATAATTGGTTTTAATGAAGTAACTTCCAATCACTTTATACTGCAAAAAAAAATAATAATTAAATAAATAAATAAATAAAAATAAAAAAAATTTAAAAAAGCACCATCTTGCATAACTCCTGCTTGAGAACCCCATCATATGTAGCAGACATTCTTTTGTGAAATTTGAAAATGCTTTGTAAGGCATACTGTTAACCAGCCATCACTGCATACATGAATAAAGGCAAGACAAGGTTGTCTATCTGTGTTGTCCAGGCCTCTAATAGAGAAGTTAACGCAATTCCAATTACAATCTTGTTCAGAACCAGGCTGTCAATTAAATGGCCATGACCAGATGGGGTCAAATTTGGATCAACACCTGAAACAGGAAAAAAAATGATAAGAACATTAATTTTTAATATCATAAAGCATGTGTGAAACTAGAGGTGGACAAGATGGGTTGGGGGTAAAACTATGAGTACGGCTCATGCTGATGGTACACAAAATTAAACGGTACACTTACACTCATGTTAATTCCCATTACAAGATTCTTTTCATTCAAATGATCAAAATCAACCAGTTTTAGTTTTTGTAAGCTGTTAGAATGTTAAGTAGTCACTGATAACAATGTCAATGCATATTTGGTAAGAAAACAAAATGCTCAACTTACCAAAATACATGAGAAGTGCTATTGCTGCAATTTGGGCTACAAAAGCTGCTGCTGTGCCCTCAACACTTTTTTCTGAGCCTACTCAAGTAAAACATGAATCAAAACGTAAACAGAACATAATAAAATCAATGTATAAATGGCAATCAGGATTTTACATAAATATAATCATTCAGTTTAAATATTTAAATTGATAGATTAAGATAAATAAAAGGTCCTGTAAACTGTTGGCAGACAAAAGTGTTTTAAACAAAAGGTAATAAATTATTCACAATCCACAAGAAAATTTTATCTAGAGTAATTTGATAAGGGTTACTGCTGTAAAATGAAGAGATCTAAATAAATCAAAACAAAAATGAGCTATTGCTGTAACTAATAACTTAAGGTATTTACTATTTAATATTGGATGAAAAATAAATAAATAAATAAATAAATAAATAAATAAATCATATATATACCTGCCCACTTAGTTTTACCAAAAGCTGTTCCAAAAACTGATGCTACCATGTCTCCAATTCCAAGTGACAAGACTCCGCTATACAGGGGAAGGTGGTTAGCTGCAAGACATATTTTTAAGACAAATAACTCTAGCACAACAGTTCATACAGCACTAACTAACTAATTAACTAACTCTAGCACTAACAATTTATCCTTTAAATATTACCATACACCTTTCCATTAAAAAAAGTAAAAATAAATTGCCATTGTGATTAAAATGAACTTGTATTTACAAACAAACAAACAAAAATTATGTTTGGTACATTTTTTTTTTACAATCAGGAGGATCACTGTAAAACAGATTCAATTTTTACAGTACTGCATTGCAGGCATCAACTTACCAAAGTTTAAATCATAAGGAGATATCCATAATGACAGGGAACAGCCTACTAATAAGTAGATATGAGTGAGAATTATCTGCCCTCCGTCTCTTTCATCCAAGAATACTTGTAGAAAAATATTCAGTATTTCACCAAATGGATATACACATAGAGTTCGTATTGACTAAAAGAGAATACATAGACTAAATCAGAACTGCAACTTCATTTGGAATTTTAACATTTTTTCATACCTATAAGCAATGATTTTTAGGCCCTGGTTCTATGCAAACTATATAAAGTTACTTATATTAATTGTCAAAAAAAATTAATAAAAATGTATTACATTCCTTCCCCATATTTAAACAGATTAAGTACTATGGATATGTTTCCCAAAAGTTGAATAGTAATGCAACGCACATGGACTTCACAGTAAGTATATCATATAGCTGTACATACCTCTAATAATACAAATACACAGAAAGCCCCAATGCTGGCCAGGTATAAAAATTCAGGGTCCCATAACAGCCCAGGTAGATAAACACATACTGCTATGATATGAAAATATTTCCTAACCACTGTAGTGGATGTTTTCTTTTCATCACTCTTTTGACAGTTATTCTGGTATATCACAATTAGGACTGCTATCCCTGACATGACTAGCCAGTAAGCAAACAGGAATCTCTGGAAAATAGAATTAGATACTATAATGACGATTTCATATCAATGTGTGCTCTTTAACTTACTGATAATACTTCATTTAAATAACAATCAGCCCAATATGAGATTTCTCCTTGTTCTTTTTTCTTTAAAGTTTGTGAATCATCTTAATTTCAATTTAATTTCCACTCAATATTTCAAAAATTTGTGAATACACTCTATACCTTAAGTGAGCTGTAAAAAATGTACTGGTAGAGCCACATGAATAGATTGTCTTGAAGCACCAAATATAGTCCAGTGACTGCCCCTATGCTGACTAACAATAGCGTGAAATAAAACCCTCTGGTAGTTTGTAGGACAGGAAATAATCTGAGCAACAGGACTAAAACTCCCACTGACATAACAGCAACCTAAGGAACAATTAATAATTTAAGAGTCTCAGGTATTTGTTATTACTGTAGTTAAGTATAAAATAATTATACTTTTAAGGAGAAACTTATTGTTTTCTAGTAATAAAAAAAACTGTCACTCATATGTATTTATCACTTAATAAAATTTCAATTAGAACTAATAATGAAAAACCCATTAAATGATAAGTACAGTATCCAGATAAGTAAAGACAAGTACAATGTCAACACATACCATAGTTATAGTGGACACATTCTGGTCATTAGCTACGTTAAGATTCTGAAATTCAATTGTAATGACATCAAAGCAAAATTGATTTCACATGTTCATAGCAAAGAAATACATTTTCCATCAGATGTTCTTGGAACCCAAGATTGTACCTTCACTTTAGGATTGTGTACCAGCCACGATTTTATATTGGTTTGTAAACTGAACTACAAATATTCTATAAAGTGCATGGTGCCAAAGAGTACACAGAAACACGAAAAAAGAACCTAATTTTAAACAGTAAAGTATTATGATTGTCATCCTCATCAAAAGTTATACATTACAATATCATAAGTTCTTACCATATAAACAATTTTCAGGAACACCTTGTTGACAAACAGCACTAGTGACTGGGCCACTATTGTTGCTTCTCCAAAGGTAAAACTCTTGGGTAAACATTTTGGGAGTTTCAATAGCAGAAAGGTGTAAAGGATGGGGCCAAGAATTCCTATACTAAGAAGAATAACACCAAACTTCCCTGAAATGGAAGTAAAACAATGCTGAAAAGACACTTTGAATTCCCTACTACAACCTGGGACATATGATGAAACATTATTTTTCAAAATATACTTTCTATCATAATTTGTTAATACTTTTTCTCATATTAAATTTTTTTAAAGTCATCCATACATCAAATAACAAACATAAAAATAATAACAAGACATATGTATTTTATAATAATAACAAATGAAAATACCAATATTTTGACTCAACATTAATTTTTTATATCTGAAATAACATTCTTCAAATGTCCCTCAACTGTGTGTACCTTTGAACAAAAAATATGGCACAGCTGTCCCTACAATACTGGCTAAGCACACCCCAGGGATCAAGTCCTTCCAGATTCTTTCCAGGTGTACATTGTCTGTTTTTGTTTTTGACAGTGACAGTTTTCTCACTTTATCACAAAGTATGTGAATGGTTAATATGCTGCATATTAAAAATGATATGTTGAGACTAAGTCCCACTGCTGCATCCAGTCCTAAAAAACAAACAAGGACAGTTTATATAAAAGTAAAGTTTGGTACTCATTGACCCTCTCTCAAAACTGAAAAGATTATGATGATACAACTCATCCTGCCTATGGGCTTCTTTAATTCCTTCCAACCAACAGTAGGCTTTCAACATTTGACAAATGCAAGAGATTTTTAAAAACCTTTTACCCTACAGCTATAATATCCATTGATGATTGTAAATCATAGTATTTTAGTTTTGAACATTTTCTTTAAGCCAGACTTAATTCTGTGTCTTTTATACCTGAAACCTTAATGTCATTACTATTTTAAATGTACTTTACAATAGCTGAACAAATTTTATCAACAATATGAATTAAAATAAAAGGTTAAGTGCTAAACACATTGAACTAAACACACAAACATACAATTTTCTTGCTTCATGCACTCAGTTAAGTTAAAATAAACCATGGTTATATTTGAAATCAAAGAAAATCATAGTTTCTCCCAAATGTAAATTTTTCCTTTTGGTATTCAGTTTCAAAAGCATAATCTGTTTGACCTTTGGAAAAGATTAGTCTCATAAACACACCTTTGCATGTAATAACAACCATTAGCTTACCTCCCCTCAGGTTATATTCAGGAAGAACTGTAGCAAGAGGCAGAAGTATGCAACACCACACTCCCATCCCAGCATACTCCCTAAAATATCAAAATTTTTTGGATATCAGTTGTACCAATAATTCAAGTACATGAATATGCTCTAGTCTGATGACTGCCAGCTCAGGCCTAACCAACTACCAGACTCGGCACCGAATGATCCCGAATTTAGCCACTACTTTCCAACCATGCTGGGAATCGTCACTATCAAGTACTAGGCAAGAGCGGTGTAGCAATTGATACACACCTTGAAAACAGGTATTGTGGACCGATCTACTGGTGAATTCAGAATCATTTGGTGCCGAGTCTGGTAGTTGGGTGAGCCTGCAGCTTCAGCTTGTTTTTCAAGGACTAAGACAGGCTCATCTGTGCATTATTGTTTTCCATAAAACTTCAATGATTGATGTCATATCTGTCATGACAATTTTGATGATGGCTTGTGTTCACATTTTATTTCACAGAGAATTCACAGGTAAGTTTAAAACGCATTTTAAATCAATATCCACAAATGACAGCATATGATACCTTAACTCCCAACCAGTTAGTTTCTGCATCATTGGCACCATGCGATGAAATTCAATTTTCTTGTTAAGTTTGTAGCCACAAACAATACAAACAAGAGCCATTCCTGAAAACATTAATGTCAACATTATTTTTATATTGGCCATCTACCAATAAAAAGTATAGGATTCCATTTAATTTCAGTTGAAAATATTTAAAATTCATAATTACAGCCTATTTTCATCCTGATTAGTAAGACATTTAAAAGAATTTGCATTGTTTGAAAAGTTTAAATTTTCTTTTCTTAATATCTTTGCAGAGATACCAAAGACTTAATTCATGCTATATGCATGAATATGTTGAAATTGCTATATGTGCAAACATTTGGGCCTTTTTCCAACTAAAAAGATAATAAAAACAATTCCCATGTGCGCATTTAATTGGCCTATGCTAAGCTTTGGAATAATAAAGCCTTTTTTTACATTGTGCAATATACTTATCTATGATGCAGATTTTTGATCAGTCCTTAAACTTAATATATAATTATGGTATGGTTTTGGTCCCTTTCATAAGTTCAATTCAAAGTGTCTGGATTAATTAAATTTGATCAGGTTGGAACTGGCCACACCGAGTGTAAGGACACCATTGAGAGGACTCTGATATGTTATATCCAGGTTATTAAAAGGACACAAAAGAGGATTTTCGCGCCAAAATTGATTTATCCTGATTTATCCCGAGGTTAACACTACTTTTCCGCGATTTACCAACCTTTAATCTATCATTCCCGGCACTCGCCATCGCTCTGTAACATTTTTGGAAAATACAATAAAAAGAAAACCTCCGCTTAAGCGGAGGTTTACCAACAACCACCTCCAATTTCATAATTGAGCTCTCTAGACTTCCGGATCTCGCGAGATTCTCGTATTGCGACCTAGTTAAAACCAGTTCAAGCTGCCGGGAAAGGACAACGTGAAACAGGAGGCTCAGTTATGCTGGGAGTCCTTCGAAGAAGCGAAGACAGATAACAAAAAGAAAAAAGAAACAGCCTTTACAAAAAACATGCGTAAAACAGTGTATCAGCAAATGTACGACAGGCAAGCAATAAACACCGGCGAGGAAGAAGGCAGATGAAAACCTGCTTGGGTGGCCATGGATACGAAGAATGGCCTGGCCGCGAAGTATTTACTGGATTTGTGAGTACCATTTACAATAATCTTTGAGATAAGACACCAGTGAAAATATTTATAAGCACAGATATTTATGTTTATTTACGTGTGTTCGTTGTATATCTTAACGATTGTCAGGCTCGTCTGTCAAAATATGCCATGAAATTGTAACTAATATGAGTGGTATCGATGACAGAAATTGCAAGTTGTGTTGCTCATATGTCGACTCTGACAGGGTTTGGGTTAGTTTATAGAGCAAAGAAAGTTAAAATAAAAACGGACATGGTGGGAGATACTAGTCTCATTACATATACATTACAATGACCAGGGCGAATTTTTGACTTACCGAGGGCACATTTCTTGTGCCTCTAACATCTAGGCATACCACAGTAATTAAGACATATGACAAAGATGCTATTTCTTTAGCCATCTAAATCCCAAAATGAATGTGCAGAAGCTGTTATTGTATCTAAGTTTAACCCAATGTTAAATGGCATGTCAACTATAAGTGAAAATAAATAGTAGTATTTTGATTTTATATTTTAAAGACAATTTGTCTCCTTTTTACATTAAAAATAAATAAATCAGAAAGGGGATATTACATGTTTATGTTTGGTACATCACTCTAATGTATTAAATAGTCCAGAGTAATAATTTAGATCATACAATTTTAACTTCCAACCAGTATTTCGGAGATTAAACCAATATGAAGTGATCAAGAAACTTCAAAATTAAGTTGTAGTTAATACTAGTGCAGTTGAAGATGACAGTCTAGATAATTTAAGGTGATCATATTGAGAAAAACGGCATTTATACTTATTTCAGTTGAGTTATATACTTATTTCAGTTATGTTTTTACATAATTTTTCTCAAACTCGATTATCTTATTTAATGTACTGTTGCTTTTTTTTTTTTTTTTGGTTGCAGTATCAAGTTAACTTTTTCCTATGGTATGCCTGAACTGGAAGAAGTGCAGATGGAAGAGGAGGAAGATGCTGAAGAAGAGGGAATTAAAGGATCCTGATGATCCAAAATGGGACTAAAACATGTCTTTAGAGTAAGCAGAATTTTAATAAGCTGATATTCACTCCTCATATATTAGGCATATAGGTGCATGATTTCTCTTTTATCAATTTTTTTTTCCAAATTGGCGACACATAATGTAAACATAATGCAAGACTCTATTTCCTCCATCAACTGAAACGAGCTAAGCTTTACCAAAGTATTGTGCACTCAATTCTAGAATATGCCTGCCCTGTGTGGCATCCAGGACTAACTATAGAGCAATGCAAACTCTAAGAGACTGACCAAACTCGTGCTTTGAAGATTATTTTCCCTGACCTATACTATGATGAAACCCTGAACCTGGCATATGTGTACTTTAGATAAACGAAGAGATCTGTGCAAAACTTTCTTTTACAAAATAACTGAATCCTCTGACAAACTGAATCACATCTTTATTGATCAATCCAATCGTCTCTTAAGATCAAACAATAGTACCAAAGTGCCACAATTTAAGACCGACAGATTCTGATGCTCTTTTATTCCGTATGCACTTTTAAATTTCCAATAGTATTATGTTGTCTTTTATCCTAAGTACAATAATTTTAAAGTTCAATTAGCAGTCTTTTAACTCAGTTTTATTCAAGCAAATATTCACTTTATTTTCATTATAATTTTCTTAACACTATGTACAACTTCAACCCACTGGGTTGCAATCTTAATAAATTATTATTATTATTATTATTTTGATTTGCTTTTTTAGACATAAAGGTTATGAGCAACTGTCAGTATGATGTCCTGAAGAAGAGTTTTTTACATGGAAGAGGAACTCCATGGCTCTCCACCAAAAAAAGATGAACTTTTCTTGAGGGTCCAAAGCGGGGACGAGTTGGATAGTGAGAGACTTTTCCTGACTTTCGAGTGCTGCTTACAGGATATATTCAGTGAACTCATCTTGCCAATGTGACAAAGCATAATCTGCTGACTTCAAACCATCTAGCACTTACATGTATGCTATAATGCAGACAGATTGGAAATCAAGGTGGTCTTTCCTCCCAAACCTAAGTCATATGCCTGATATTGAGAATGAACCATTTTGGTCCAGCATTTACTTCTTAAGTCTAAATGACATCAAATGTATTATGGAATATGGTACTGGTGGCATATTGTGATTTCAACTTGATTTTAAACCAGTGTGTTGTTAGATTTTGTAAGATCACCAGTTGCAGTTTTGTGACTTTGTTACAGCATAAAATTCTGTATTTGGCAAATGACTGCATGTCATTTCTTTTAAGACCTACAAAAATGGTTTGAGTGAACACTTGTGCCTGTATTCAATTCTCCACTCAGCCATTATTTAGAATTCATGCAGGGAAGCTATGCCTGTATTTTTTAAAGAAATATTTATACCTTTCTATTTATAGAATATCTTACTGATGAAACAATTTATGTTTGTGTAAGTTGGGTTGGTCCTTTCTTATGACACATCCCTTTGCATGGAGACGGCTCACATGAGTCAATACACTGACAGAGAGGGGGATAATTTGTTGATCTGCAATCCTCATGGGTCTGCATGTACATCAGACTCTTAACATGATAGCCTGGCTATTAATAAGTCTCTCTCAAAAATGTTATCATACTATAATGTGTACTGCACAATGTGAAAGTTTGTGAATGCTTGAATAGAAGGCTTATTTATGAAGATGGCATTAATGAGTATGAAAATAATTATGCATTCTAGCTTACAGAATCTGTGTATGTCTTATTCATTACATGTGACAGGTAATAATAAAGATGATTTGGCCAAATTCCAAACTTATGTAGCAAACTTTGTTTATTCTTGTATTTTTGCCAATAATAAATAAAAATATAAATAAAAGATGTTTCAATATTTAAACTTTTATTTCATTCATAATCTCTACCCAGTTAATGCTTCATTGATACTGCAGCTTATGCTTTGTACATAACAATTTGTTAATTAATAATAACAGTTGGATAGTACATGTTAATTTACTAAAGGGCTAGTTCTTAGAAAAACATGTTCGACATTAAAATATATTCTAAAAAAGTTTTCAAGTATTGCATTAGAATTGAATCTTTGGATGTACTTGACAAAATTATAAAATTATTGAAGAGTTGACAATGCACAGAAAATAAAAGCCTTGAGGCTGTCGCTGATCTCAGTCTTGTCACTTTAAATACATATACATGGGCATTATAATATAAAACTGTTCACTCGGTTTTGGTAAAAGGTGGTTGATCATGTGGTCATCGCTGCAAATTTTTGTAGCAGTCTTTTACACAACTTGTCACACCGACATTGAAGTGATGCAGTATTGTAAGATTGGAGTGCTTCCTGGTATGAGTTTTCCAGACATAACTTGAGGCACTGTAATAGTAAAATTACATAAAATGGTTATAAAGAAAAAAATGTATTGATATTATCATAACAGCACTATTCTTTAACAAAAATCAACAAATTAGAGGGCATGATCACTACATGATAACCAGCTTATTATAAAGAAGCAAGTCTGATTATGGCAAAAAAAAAAAAAAATTAAATTTAAATATCTGCAGCTGCATTAAATCATAAAGGCCACAAGAAGAAATAACATAATCACACATGGTTTCAAAGAACTGATGTAAAAAAATCACACTAATATTCCCCACTTGGAATTAGAATTTTGACTAGCTAATTTACTACAGTAAAGTGCTAAACCGTACCAAATGGCACTGTTCACCCTCTAAAATACCAAAGTTTTAAGCAGGCCCAGGACCCCACGCCAACTAGGGGGGGTCGGCTTTGCATCCGCGGACCCCCCCCCCCCCCTTTCAAATAATCCTGGATCCGCCCATGTTATACTGCTAAAATTATTAACATACCTGATCTCTTCACTCGTGCTTGAAGGGGTGTATCACCCAATTCCTCCTCTGAAAGGCTAAAAAATCATTCCTTATAATCATATTCATTGACAATATTATTAAATTTACAAATAAGCTAACGTAGTTACGTGCCGTACAAAGAACACCCTCTAACACCACTAGTACTCGAGTTACATTGTATATCTCATGGGATTCCCCTGCGAGAATATGGTGTGAGGTTAGTCTGTAAGTACTGGTAGATGACCACATTGAGCAGAAAAGGGTATTCCTCCTGCTTTACAGAACTATACACCTCAGGGGTAAAGTGCACTATCTCGCTTCATATAACTAGTAGTACGTACCCAGTGCGAGTGATTTGGCTGCGAGTGCGTTACCCGAGGAAACGTTAATTATTAGCAGTTATCTACGCTTTTTAACTTCCTCTGCCAGACATTTTGATTTCCATTGCCATCTTCCCATTTTAAAGTACTTTTGGTAAATATAACTCGCTTACCTGCAAAGATTCGGTGAGCAATTCCTCTTCTCCTTCACGTCCACGCTCACCTTCGAAACGACATGCTGTCTGCATTGTTTACATCTCGTATCGGAGTCGAGAAGCCGCGTTATTTCAAACTGTGTCAAGATGGCTGACGCCCGGGGTTCGAAAGTGGACGGTGAATATGATTCTTTTTTTCGATATTGATTAAGGCCATTTACCTGCCATTTTATGCTTTACCCATAGCAATTGTTCTCAGATAAGTTAAAAAAGAAGCAATCCATGCACTAAAAAGGCGTTTTTAATCCTATTTTTTGTCCCTTTAAGTTATCAATCTATCAAAATGTTGCAATGCAGATTTTGAGAAAACTATGCTGCACAATGTGAAAGAGCGCCTTTGTGAAGACTGCAGTTCTCCAGGCTTGTGGTTGATATTGACAAGGAGCTTGTTAAAACTCCCTGATATTGATAAAAACCAAAAATCGTGGAGATTATATCTTCAATTCTATAAACTGTATCAGATACTTATGTCTTCCTATAAAATATTGGGGAATTATCATGATACATACCATGTACAACAAGTAAGTAGACATCATAAGTATGTTTTTGAAAATGCTCTTTTAATGCAAAAAATATTGCACAGAAAAGAACAGCCTCCTCTCTCATAATGCCAAATTCTCCCCTCTCTGCAGGATCTTATGAATGGTTCATTTTTCAATTGCCCTATAAATGAGAAAGTGAATTATTTTACACATGAATAAGTTTTAACAAATACTATAATTTTATACTTAACAAGTTTAGTTCATGCATGATGCATTGTGTGTGGACAGTGCCACTGGGTGTGACTGAAATGCGCAATACACTGCAATATAGCGCAACACAGCGCAATACAGTCACACCGCAGTGCCACTTACTGTAGCGCAGTTTTCATCTGAGCCGAACCTAGAAAGGTCTTAAAATGAGTCAAAGATGAGTTTCGACTTTAACTAAACCGAATTAAGTGTTTTACCTTTGCAGTGTATGATTAACCTCTGAAAAAAAGCACCATCTTTTTCTTGCGTTACTCTCTACATTCTAGCAAGGAGTTCTGTAAAAAAGCTAAAGCTAAGACTGTCTGCCGGATGTGGAAATCGCAGTTACAGAGCGATACTGCACATGTAAAATAGTTTCTACGAAATTTAGAAACCTTATTTGAAGAAACTGTAAATTTTAGCATTATAATCTTAATTTATTATGATTTAAATCTATTATTTATGGTTATTTATCAATAATTCAACCGATAATTCGGAAGGTGTAACTGAAATTGCGAAAATATCATAACTCTGTCTTTGTTTTTGCTGGGTACGAAGAGCAGCCGACACACAGCGGTAGGACGGCAATTATGGCAGACTATCATCCAAACACACTTCCTGCAAAGAGAGATAGGTAGGTTTGACGGTATGTAAGTTCAGAGTAACCTTTTTAAACAAAAACTGATGAAAATGTTTACGACTCTTTCGGACCAATGAACCTTTGGACAATCGAGACGTACATCTGTAGACCTACCCTACTTCAGTTTAAAGAACCCATCAGTTAATTACATGTACATGAGGTACAGTAGTGTAGGGCCTTGCAGCTTGATAACGTTTTTATTCTATTAATTCCATTTATGCAGTAGTGCTACCACTGTTTTTAGTATTGAAAAGGGCTTGTATTCCACGACTTTTGTCCATGTCCACGTCCTTCAGTTTTATATCCAAAAATTATGTCAAAGATTATTTCAAATCTAATATTTTTACCCTGAAAATAGACAAAAAATTTCTGAAGCTGTGATGTGGAGAACACCCGTTTTGCACATTATTTTATTTTTTGTATTCAAGTGTAACGTTGTGGTAGCACATCAATTGTGTTTAATCAAAATTAAAAGTACTTTGACATACTATATTAAGTTAAAAGAACCTAGGTTAAAAGAATGTGTTAATATGCAGTATTTCAATTTCAAATTTCAAACAAATGATTATGGTATGAATATTTATATTCTATTTATTTATTTGTTTTTATTTTAGATATGATGGAGTGATCATCGATATAAACAAGCAAACATATGAAACTGAGGAGGACTTTGAAAAAAAATTAGTCAGTATGTACTGTACGGTAAAGCAAAAAAAAAAAAAAATGATTTGCAATAATAAATTAGGCCACACTTTTTTATTTTTATGGATGACATCCTGCGCGCGCACCGATTTTCGCCCGTTCTCCAAAAAAAAAAAAAAATCCAGCCCCCAACGAAGTCGGTTGTCGCAAAAGTCGTTATTGAATTTGCCAGGATATGAGCTTTCTGCGCATACGTATTATCTCCACATGGAAATGTGGCCGCTTTGCCGTCATATTTATCTCTAGGATTACTTTCAAATTACACAACAATAAAAGTCATAAAGAGAACGGGCGCCGTCGTTTTGGATTGGTATGCCATTGATATTGGGCATGGAGATATCACCTTTTTACAATTGTGCTAAAGACTGGCGGTGGCCAGCAATTATCGCCCGAAAAATTTCTGTGACATTCTGTACAAAGCAGCACATTTTTACCAGGTTTTCTGTAGCGAAAAAAGGGTCGACAAGGGCGTTGAGGTATTTGGTGGGCTGAAGGTCGGACAGGCCACCTGAAAGTTTGGCTGCTTCGTGTGAGTTGAAGTAGACAAAATGGCATCATCCGAAATGACCTTTAATAGATTTGATAGTATTAAGCATATCTTTGCATCATTTTTTAAACATTTCTGTGAAGTGTTCAAAATGCTTTAATATTCTGAGAATACAAATAAAGACACACTGTTTGATTGATATTTGTTTTATTGATTGCTATACCAACTAAATGCATGAAATAACCTTAAATAGATTTGGTAATATGAAGTATACACATGTATCTATTCATGACTTTTTTTTTTTACATTTCTACATAGTATTCACAATGCTTTAATATTTTGAGAGCATGGATAAAGACATATTGTTAGTTTGATACGTGTTTCTGTGGTAAAATTTGTGTTTCCAGCTGTGTACTGACAGCATTCCTTTACTTAAGAATTTTTTTTTTTTTTTGGACTGTTTTTTTTTTTTTTTTTGCCCTCTCGCACCGATTTTCGGGTACACAGAGGATGTCATCCATAAAAATAAAAAAGTGTGGCCTTACTAGTATAACCCTCTTGCTTATGTTTTAATTGACAGACACAGTATGTCGGGAGACTTGTTTTACTTTGCTGAATGTTCATAACTTCACTGATAGCATTTGGAATTAGCATTCTTGCAAAGGAATGTTTATAGAAATGCCTGATTTACTTACAGATATTTCACATAAGATGATGTTATATAAGTATGCTATTGAAAAATATTAATGAATGTGAACTGATTTTTTGGTCAGATTCTTTGTGTAGTTGGTCAAAGGAGGCTGTTCGGGGTGTGTGGGTGAAAATACCCCTAGATATGGCAACACTGGTGCCAATATGTGCAAAGGTAAGAGCATAAACTTACATTACATTATATATGATTTATGAACCTCTACAGTTCATGCATTATTTTGCACTCTGTATTATAATTGCTAAAGAATTTTGAGAGATAATAACAATCAGTTTGTTTCAAGTTGGCAGAGTGAGGCTCATTTTCAGAGGGGCTGGGTGGGTGGAGGGTTTGAATTGTACATATGAGTACCTTTGAGTTGGAACACACCTAAAACAACCCACTATGTGACCAGTGAAAATGCAGCATAAGAAATATAGACCAGATCTTGTCTTGTCTTATATCTTGATTGTCTTATTTTTTTGGCTGGATATTTTCCCCTTTTCACTTCTGAAAAATTAGAATGAATCCCACAGGTTGAGGGGTTATTGTCCCAGATGTGTTTGTAAATACTGTTGAAATATTTACTCTTCAGTTAATTTCAAGATGTATGTCATATTACTGACCTGTTTTTATGCATATAAGTTGTTAAATGCCATGCATTCCGTACTCATGGAAAACCAAAATTGACTACTTATAAAATTTCTTAGTGTGTGTCTTTACTCTAGCTTCCTCTTTCCACTTTGCATAGCATTTACTGGTGCTCAAATTGAACATAATCTCCTGTGTATTCCAGTTTTTTGTAAATTATTGATTTTATTTTTTGTAGCATAAATTTGTGTACAACCATGCTAAACCTTCTTATGTCATGATGACTAGGTGGCTACCTCAAGATGAAGAAAACTGCATTCCACCATATGCAAACCAGTATTTAGGTAATGCAAAGTTTTACCAAATAAAATGCCTTTGTTCTTGTATGTATGTCTTGATTTTTCTTTTGCAGAAAAAATTCTTATGTAAATTGTTTATGCAAAACAGCCTTTTTTCTATAGTAAAAAGGAAAGTAAATTATAGAATAATTACCAAATTGTATATCTCATGTTTACCATGCTTGAACCCCATTGACTGAAGTAGAGACCATTAACTATAAGATTTTGGCTGTAGTAATTTGGATGAAAGGAAAAGGTGAAATTACATTTGGCATCAATGTTTCATAAGAATAGGCAAAATTTGATGTTTTGTGTCATTAATGAGAACCAATTCTTTTAAATTAAATATTGATTTTATTAAAAATTTTGATATACCTCAGTACTGTTATTTATGTGGCACAATATTTTCAGTTTCATCTACTTTCAAACAGGTTGTGCTGGGTTTGTTGTAAACTCTGAAAAGAAATTACTGGTAATACAGGAAAAGTACCATGTTCAAAAAACGTGGAAGTTACCTGGTGGAATGGCTGATACAGGTATGGGCGCATATAGCATACAGATTTGGTTAGTACTAAGAATTGAAGTTACATTGTGTTCATATCTATGTGGTATTTTATGACCCTGAACAATTTTATTGTGCTTGATGTGATATTAAAATACCAACCATTCTAGATTAAATCATCAACAATGTTAGAAAGATATTTCTTTTCCAAAACAATGAATATATGTTTGTCTGAAGACAAGACTTAAAATATATGCTAAAAGCTTTTTTATCCTACATGTTTTTTAAAGGAGTTGCAAAATAAGCATCTAAATTGGCCACTGACTGAAACCTTATTTAAAAGATGAAATATTCAAAATTTGCCTGTGAAATTTTATGAAAAAAGCATATATGTGTGTTCCATAGATGTCATAAAATTAAACATTCCATGCACCTACTAGGTGAAGACATTGGTGAAGCAGCAGAGAGGGAAGTGTTTGAAGAAACTGGGGTACGCTGTAAATTTCAGTCAATAATTTGTTTCCGACATCAACACAAGTTTCGTCATGGATTGGATGACTTCTACTTTATCTGCCTAATGGTGCCTTTGTCAAAGGAAATAACCAAGTGTGACAGGGAAATTTCTGCCTGCTGTTGGATGGATGTAAGTGGCACAGCTTTGCAGTATTTTTTTGCACATTTAAGAGGTGAGAAATGTAAACATAAACTAGAATGGAGTACAGATTTGAAATTTGGAGTTTACAGGTTTCAACATTTGTAGAGGAGAGAAAATGGTGTATGCTTTAGTCAGGATAATATTACCTGTTTATGATTTGTTTTGGCATTTCCAGTTAGATGAATATATCAACCATCCAGATGTAAGCCATACCAACAAAAGGTTTGCCCAATGCTACCTAGATATGATAGACAGGAAAGAAAAGCTATCAATACAACCAACTGTTGTTCCACATTTCTCAGGAACCAAGAATGACTTGCTTTATAGTATGCTACCGTTTCCTGACACTAGTAGTAGCAGTAGTAGTAGCCAAGAACAAAAACAGTGAAGAAAAGAGGCGAATGGAGAGGTACAGACCAACTTATAAGTGTATGTTGATGTACCACCAGCCATTTCCATGTATTTAAAGACATTTTATGAAGGCATGTATTCAGAAAAGCTTATTGAAGCATATTCCCATTGAAATAATATCTTAATTTAGGCCAAGTCATATTAGCACAACTGCATTGTATTTCAAACATATTTCCTTGCTCCAAAATTACTCGGATGTCATTTTTATCACAAATAACTTTGTGTTCCACTTTCCTGGTATCAAGTCAGCTGTGTGATTGGGAAGATGTTGCACTGCAGTAGGAAAGTATATCCAAACTGATGAGAAAAGCAGCTGTTTGTATTCAGATCATTTAGAAAAAGAAAATTTGGTGACTTCTTGGCTTCTCTCTCCTCAAGGTCTTATTCATTGGCACTTCCAACACCTTCCCTAAACAAAAGCAGTGTTGACATTTTTCTTAGTCATTCATTTATCATTTATTTTATTTTCTTGTCACTGTATTTCTGTGCATGTCACCTTTTGTTTGAGGGGTCCTTGGATTGCTTCTTGACCAAATGAGACTGATACCCTCTTCAGCGAGGTTATACATTTTGCTGTGGCATCTTGTTTAGCATGTAACCAACCCCTGCTCTGAAGTAACATGCTCATCCTCAAGTCTCTCCAAGAAATAAAATGCAAATGAAAATTTAATCTTTATATTATGCTCAAAAATGGGAAATTACATCTGTAAGAGTTATTCCATGGTTTATGGTAACTGTCAGTCAATTTACTAAATAAACCATCAAAACAAAGTTTATAGATAATGTTCGGCCTACTCATGCTTCAACAACACACAGAAAACTGAACTTTCTAGTCAGTGATGATGAGACAACATAATTGTTGAGTGGGGACTTTTCTGTTATTTTTAAAAACACTGACTTATTTTTAATCAGGACTGGTGGTCTGCATCTCTTGCTCTGTGGTATTTGACTGATGGTAACTTGGCTTCCGTTGGGAGGACTGCTTGACTGGAGTTCAGCATTCGGTGGAGGTTCGCCATTATGGTCTTTTTTCTTTTAGAACTACCAGTAGATGGGGCATTTGTAGGTGTTGACTCTGCCATATGCTGTTACTCCATGTTTACTCCGTGAAGGCTAAAAGGGAATACATGTCTCTCAGAAGAGAGTTTTTAATATAACAACCACGTCTAAAAAACTGTATTTATCTGTCACCTCATTCATTTATTCTGAATATTGTGTCACAAGCATTCACTTGAAGATTTTAGCATCTTTTACATAAAAATCATTTTCTAATCAGTGTATATAATGTACTGGCAAGGATATGGACTTGTATACATTCATACCCATATTAATTGTCTTGTTTTAAGCAGTGCCTTCCCTGTTAAAAAGGAGTTACATGGGTTGGGATTACAATCAGGCAGCCAAGTAATTATCATTATAAAACATACTCTTAAGTAACATTTTAAGGTGACATTATACATTATGCAATTTTATGCATATTTATGTGAATTATGAGTTTAGATTTTTTTTTTTTTTTGACAATTTCTATATTTTAAAGATATATTATACAATTAGTGACTTTGACTGAGGCCATTATGTTGTTTTGCTGACCTCAGAAAAGTGATATGGACCAAGGTGCTTTCCTGGAAAGTACTCAGCATGATGATGTGTTGCTATTTTGAGGAACTTGACAAACCAGGTCACAGGACATTTCATAATGTCTGAAAAGTAAACCAATACAATATAAGGTGAATGCCAATTATAATATTATATAATGATGTATAATAATTTTAAAAAGCAATACAGTGAAAAGATATTTGAAGTTGTGATTCTAATATTAAAGCATTAAATATATTTACTTGTAACATTTTACATGGTGAATGAATAAAATAATTGCCTACATTGTATGCCTTGCATTCTTGATGTGTTACCCACATTTGTATGTTGGTGCTAAATGCTTAGACCCAGAAGTATTGCAAAATAGCCAAATATTCTTTCAAAGGAAGAAAATAAAGGGAAAATTTGTGTTATTTTCTGTATTCAAAGCATTGAAAGTTGTTTTCTGAAGATATGTATTTAAAATTTTTATTCCACAAGAAGCATTGGTATATGTTCAATTCAATATTTATATGGAAATTTATGTATGTATAATTATGGTGATCATCCATCATTACTACCCAGCACTGTAACAATGCAGGGAAGCAATGCTGGGGGAGGGAGGCATACTGATATGCGTAATGCCATGATTTTAGTAACAGGTAGTTATTATCAGGGAAGTAATGACGATCCCTTACCATTAGCAATGAAAAACTCAGGGAGTTAGTGAATACCTTTACATTGTACAGTAGTATCACTTGAGCAAAACCACTCACAGTGCATGTGATAGTTTTTTGAAATGCAATATTGAATGATACATATAACAATCATCTGACATGGATATTAAAATTTTGATTTGAAGAAACTGCTTCATGTCATGCTCTATGTTGAACTCTTTGTTAAACTGGGATATTTCAATTTCTGCACAAAGAGCAGTCATTTGTGTGGTACCTGGACTATGCACAATGTTCCATTCTTGCCTTCTAAGCAAGTCTGCACAATAAATTGCATACCTGCTGGTAGAGTTCACACTTTCAAGTCGTACGTGACTTCTATCATTGATGATGAGAATTTTAAAACGTTGACCAACTCTAAGAATTTTAAAAACCATCCACCTCTAAAATAGGCAGTCTTCTACTTGAATAGACCATCCAAAGGAGGACTGGATGGCTCACCTTTGATCAGAATGAAATTAACAAGGCAGCAAAGCTGTCAAATGTACAGACAAAAAACAGAAAATAAAGATGCAAAATAGGTCATTTTGTCAATTTTGATGCAATAATAAATAATGCTTATAATAGCACTGTCAGTCAACACTGAATTTTAATCATGCACAACAGGTAACATGGTCAATAACAGGAGTGGACCCAGAGATATTGCAAAATTTACCTGCATAATTATCACTGCTTCCTTATTATTAATCTAGCAGACTGGCTTAATCTTTGGGAGTTTACAGGGAAATATCAACAACTGTGCTTTATGTAATCTCATTTAATAACCTATTAATTAGGCAAATGACTTTATAACTCTGAACTTAGCTTAGTGATACCCAAGGGAAATTTACAGACTGACCCTCTCAAAGGTCTTTCAGGCCCATAAGTCACATCTGAAGAAAAGCACAAAGTAATAATGCACAAAATAGGATGCTGTCAATTCTGATGCAATAATATATTACGCTTAACTGCAAAGTCAACATCAAATTTAAATTATGCAAAACAGGTAATACCGATGAAAGTAAAAGCAGGCCCATGAGAGTTCAAGTTCATACTTAGAAAATGCCAGAATGAGAAAAATGAGAATTTCACAAAAAGTTGCATAATTCAATATAAAATGATAATCCAATAGAGCTGGTTTTCTTATTTAAGCTGTATGTCAATCCTAAGAATCATTCTTTTACGCTAAAAAAAATAATAAGTAACACAGTTTGCTTTTTATCATAACGTTTGTGATGACAGTGCACGAAGTTGGCTTTTTGTCAATTTTGATGCAATATTACATAATGATTAACTATGATTACCACCATTTATTTTCATTAATAACGTGGTCATTTAGAAAATTTGATTACCACTGGGCTTCATGACCATGGGAGTTCCAAATCCCACATTGAAAATGCCAATATATGAAAGAAAACAACTTCACAAACATGTACAACAGAAAAAGAAACCAATTAGATTGCTTTTCCAACACAGGCTGCATTTTAGAACTGTGTTTCTTTCCTGTAAGTTTTAGGAAGAGTAAGTAACATGGTTTTTCTTTAATGGTCACTATAAAAGCAGTGTCCAAAATAGAGGTTTCTTCATTTTCGTTGCAATATTACATAATGCATAATGACCATCAATTTTAATAATGAAATAAAATTATCATGGATATTCAGACTAGCAAAGGTCTTCAAACCCATGGAAGTTCAAAGTCACACCTTGAAAATGTCGATATGTGAAAAATTTAAGGATGAGTGCAGATAACCATTGGCAAAGTGCCCATCGTCAATTTTTTTAAATAATTTGCTATTATAAAGTTTATGCATATATTGGTTGTGTGAAAAAATATTATTTGGTTTGAGGCATCGTTTGAGGCATCGTATTTTTAATGAGTTATATGTGGGGGTGGAGGTAACCAGATTTACCTGTTGTATGGAGTCTAATATGAATCAGAGCAAGTTATTTCAGCATATATATTGCATAAATAATTTTTTCTAATGAAACTTGTCTTGTGGTGAAAAAAAGAGTTATATGTTAAATAATTGCGATGTGGCACAAGTAAATGGGAAAGTAATTGTTTTTTTTTTTTTTTTTTGTTTGTTTGTTTGTTTGTTTTTTATTAATCCTAGCGAAGAGAGGGAGGGGTGGTGTATTACAATATTTTCTCACAGAAACCATCACTGATTTCACTTAACTGTATAAAAGTCTTGTAACTAGAAAAACTTGTATCAGCGTATTTATTAATTTTATATAACTTTTCTCACAGACCAGCATTTGTTGGTATAAATAATTATATTGTTAACCAATACACATTTTGTACAAAGCCCTATAGAACAGTAAAAAATGCTAAAAGCAAAAGGCTGTTACAGTAACACAAAAAAATCATGTGTTAAAGCACTCTAAACACCTATTTGGAATGTTTCCATTAACCATACAATAAACAAGGTATAAATTGTACCAAAATAATGATAAGGTAAAAGTAAAAACTAAATGAAAATATAGTACTCATAATAACAGTAATGGCCAATAATCTGTATGACAATGAAAATAAATCACCTAAAAAGTACTTCATATATGATAATGTATGTGATAAAGAGCTTGTATAGAAAGCAATGCAAGAGTTATTTTATACAAAATATATAAATATGAGAATAAAAAATGTATAATAAACAATAGATAATTAATCAGATGTGCTGTCTGAAACACTTTCTGCCTCGCTAATACTCTCACCACTTGATGTTGGTAAATGCAAGAAGTTATAATGAGACTCTTTATAACTTCTTGGTAAATGTGAGGCATCCTACCTCCCCCCCCCCCCACACGCACACACACACAAACACACACGCGAAAGTTTTTTTAAACCATGCCAGTTCTGAACTGTGAATAGGGGAACTATGGGTCGCTGCATGCCATCTTCTTTCAAGCAAATCAAAGAAATGTTAAGATATTTAAGCAATTATAAATAGTAACTAAAACATTTTAATTTAAAAATCACACCAAGCATATTATCTTTTCGTTATCCTTTCTCCTTGCAAAATCAAAGCAACCAAAAAAACTGGACAACTCCACATAAATATTAATAGCAAAAATGTATTATCACTTTATCTTTATTGTCATCATCTGTGAAACAAGATATGAAATGAAAGTTTCTTCAAAGTGCATTGTGGATAAGTGTTCCAGTGTACGCGGACAAGGTCGTTCAATGACGGCCTGGGGCAGGTTAGTAAACTTCAAGTTGATATCATGTCAACAAGATGCAAGGACACTGTCAATCACAATTAGGGGAGAGGCATGCGTGGTTTCCCTTTAAAAACTATTATAGCCTAACATTGATTCTTCCCTCCGAAGTAAATGTGTGATTTTTTTCTTTTTAAACAAAAAAGTTAAGGTATGAAAACGCTGAATGTATTTCAAACGTAGGTGTATATACAATAACACAAATAATGAAATCTGTGTCTCACTCTCACACGACACCCCCGCGTCCAAACTGACAGGATGGTGGCGACAGCAACGCCCCCAGTCGACAATCTAAGATTGGAAGTCTATGAGCGATAGACTAATTAATGCCAAATTTCCGCATGACAACGATTTATAGACTCCCGGGAATTATTTTCCCTCAACGCTCTTTGTCGCGCTGGCGGTCAATGCAGCATTTATTTCAAAACAAGTTGACCGCAAATTAAGCACGATTTTGCACCTTCAGGTTCCGTGTCACGTTTTCATATCATGCATCTTTTATTTCTACAAGTATTCTCTGCCCAAAATGCGTAAAAAAAGAGAGTTATCTTACCAGGTTGTTTAGAAAACTTCTTTTTCCTCCGACTACACGTCTTCTCTCCCGTTCACCTCCAGGTTAAAATGACCACTCAGCTTCGCTTCTAACACCACTACACGTCACTTCTGGGCACAATCAGTCTTCTCCGATTCCCTTTAATAAACACACGTAGGAACTGCAAGTCTTCAAAATGGTTGAATACATGTAAGTTTAAATCAGTGAAAAGGGATCCAAAAAATATTTTTTCATTTTAATACTTATCATTCATCAGCTTTTGCATTTTCCATCTATTTTATCTCAGATGCTTATGATAAGTGTCTAAATCATCAATTAATTCTCGTAAAATATAAATAGTTTAAGTCATGAATAATCCTTAGATATACACCCAATGCATATTTTCAAAGATGCCAGTGTGTTATTGTGATGTTATACAAGTTGTTATTATTTTAACAAAAGTTAAAAGAAAATGATAAAAAAACACCAGACTAAGATATGGGTCCCGTGGCAATCTTCCTTCTACAATTTAAGTGTGAATTACTAGTAACTATGAAAACAGGAACTCACAAACAATATTACAATCACCATTTACCGAATCTGTATTAATTATTACTTTCAATCTTAAAACATTTAAGTCAACCATGAAACAATCTATAAGAGAATTGAATTGTGTTAATGGTATGGCAACTCCTGAGAACATCTTCAGTTATAATATAATGGCAGTGTTCCAAAACCACGATACATATTAAATACAGGCTTGCTTAAATCTTAAACGGAAAGGAAGTATTATCAAGTGTTGCACCTGCTCAGCAAAGCTGCAAATTTTATTTTGCAGCATCACAATTTCACTAGCACAAATCAGTAATAATTGTTAGTATATTTGTAACATATTTAATATTCGTCATTTGCCTCTAATCTTCGCTAAACATTATTAAAATATTACCACACATATTTATGATAAATGTTTGCATATTTGTAATAACTAAATTTTGTCATTTGCTACGGGAATGGGGGGGGGTCTTAAAAATAAAAATTTTGGGCCGCAATTCCCACAGCAAATATGAAGGAGTACCAGTAGATAAGGCCGGTGCCATGAAACTGAGGGTCCGTGTGACAGAAAGTCCGTCCTCCATATAGTTAGGGTTAGTTTGACCTAAGTAGGTCAAAATCTAGGGCGAGGCTCACTTGTACAAATGAATGGGAAGCGGACTCTCTGTCATGGGGGACTTTCTGGTACATGTCACCGGTGATGGCACAGAAATGGGAAAATTCTTGGTTTTGTCTAGTTTTGCTTGCATTATACATTTATATAAAATCTGATTCTCAAAATAAATGCAATCGGCAAGTATTATGCTACAGGGATGGGAGTGAGGTGTTCTTAAGAATAAAAAAATTGGGCCTTAATTCCCTCAGCAAATATAAAATAGTGCCAGTAGATAAGGACAATAATGGCACAAGGATGGAAAAAAATCTTGGTTTTGTCTAGTTTTGCTTGCTATATGCATTTATATAAAAAATTGGGCCTCAATTCCCACAGCAAAAAAAAAGAAAAAATAGTGCCAGTAGATAAGGATAACAATGGCACAGGAATGGGAAAAAACTAGTTTTTTTCTCGTTTTACTTGTGTTATAGTCAAGAACATATACATTTATACACAATGTACCCCTTCGTTAACATTAAGAGGTGTTGGGTTCTTAAATCTACAGTGAGATTTATTTAAGTAAGATAGTTACTTCTCTAATTTGACTCAGGAAAGTCTAGGTAACGGCTCGAGTTATTCCTGGGGCTCCGTAACTTTAAAGCATCGCGTGTTGCGAACGGCGATATCACATAGAGGCTACAGTATATTACATGGGGCGAGCATGGGCAAGTAATGGAATCGAGACGCTTGCGCTCGGTCGCAATGCGCGCTGCTTTCGAGTTACGGGGCCCGGGAGAGCAAAGTAACGCAGCACCACAGCTTTGTATCCAAAAACCAAAATTCAACTCATTACCTGGACATCGGCTAGTTTTATGGAAGAAATTGGAGTGACAGAAATAGTGACGAGATTGTAAAAGTTTAAGTGAGAGGCGAAAGAGGACAATTTCTACGAGCATACATGCGAGTCCATTTAAATTTATTTGCAAGTCTCGCTTTTTTTTAGCGATCTGTACACGACCACTTTTTTTACAAAAAAAAAAAAAAAAAAAAAAAAAAAAAAAAAAAAAAAAAGAAAAGAAAAAGAAAATTATAGAATATTTTTTATTCAACTATTATGTACAATTTTGAATATTTACAGTTGATTTAAAAAGGACTAATAATCAGTAATGAACTACGTAAACGTAATGAATTAATACATAGCAGTATTATCAAAAGTTCTAAGATTTTCCATCGTCTTCATCTAGCGTCGGAACGCACACAGTCCGATAATGCAGGTCTTGTGGTCGGAAACTGGTACCAGATGCTCTCGGGCCGTGGGGAAAAACCCGTCTAAACCCTTCGTGGGGAATGCCGGGAAAGTGCCCACGCCCGGATAATTCGGTCCTTATAACATGACAAAATCGGTTTCTATTGGCACGGCGCTGCGTACAGTTCAAGAATCGTCCCGTTTTAGACAGCATTGTGTGACGGAATAACCTTTGCCTTGACTAACTATTCTCTATATATACTATACACGAGGTGAAGCCTAAAAACTTATTAAAGTAATTCTTACAGAAAAAGGCACTGAAGCCAATAAAAAACTAACAAGAGACATAACAATTAAACAGAATCATTTTGACTTTATCTTGGAGAATTAAAACCATAAATAAAGTTAATCATTTTACAACTGCAAGCATCTTTCAAAACTTTATTATAGTTCTCTTTATGATAAAATGCAAACAGATTCAAGTAATATAATTATAACTCGGGAAAATCAAGGATTTCAACTAAACTTTGATATATAATTCGACTTAAAATACCAGGTTTTTAAAATGTAACTTTGCACTGAAATCGCAACTACCTGCATGATACAAGTACAGAATAAAGAAAGCTTGCTTCAAAATATTTCGGATCTCACATTACACTGTATGACCGCCCATGTAAATTTCAATCTGAATTTTTTTTGATCCGGAGAAAAGGTGCATTTGTGATGAAGTGGATGTATTTGTCAACTATAACACTTGAGAAAATCTGAATATTAGTAATGTGATCTCTATCTTGAGAGATGACAGCATCTCTCAAGAAGAGCAGACTGTACAAAAAATATAATGAAATATTTTCTCACACGTAAAATATTTCATTACAGATTTTGCACAATCTATCAATGTAAAATCTCTTCATGTAAAAGCGTTTACATGAAGTCAGATTTTACAAAGATGTGAGGGTTTGTTAGTAAGGTTAGTGTGCAGGTTAAGACCTTTTCAAATGCCATACTGACAAACAACTCCACATCATCAAAAGCACAAATTTGAAAAATGACCATCTCAGATTGAAACAAAACACAGACGACCACAAGTGGTGGGAATGTTTTTGTGAGCAAAAAACTATCTGCATTCAGAATGTGGATAAAGCAACTCTATATTCAAATTTATTAATATAATAATTATAGCAACTGTAGAGGTAGACTTTTCCTACAGAAGCACACATCTTATTCAATTGATCTTGTATGGAATGAAGAATTATCTTGAACCTCAGTTTTCTCTTCTGTTATTGAAATAAAATGGTTCACTGCATAAGGCATAAAATACAAATGAAATTTGATGCAATTTCACCTGACATGTTTGTAATCCATGAACCCCAAATATTCTCAGTATCCAAAAGACATATATTATTAGACTGTATTCCCACTACATTCAGTACTGTATATTGCCTTCATTACCATTCCACATTCTTTATATTTGTTTGCAGAACAAGCCGTGTCCTTCAACACCAAAACTCGTGGGATGTCCGAACATCCATGAAAGTGTCCACAGGGCTCCTTGCTAACGCTGTACAGTGTTCAACATCTTGGACATTTGGTCTTGTGTCGACGTTATCTGACATCATGCAGGCGTAATTATTGGAAAACTCCCAATTCGTAGCCTACAAATGAAATCCAACTTTTACTCAAAAGTATGAAAAGCTATATCGAAAGCTTGCAGTACCTGCAACAAAGAAAGTATATCACTGGTATTTACACACCGTTAACATTAATGATAAGTTTGGTTCTTAAAATGATCAGAGCGTTATTTCCAAATGTACAGTGAAATATGCTTCCTTTATTGAAATATATATATTAACTTTTTAGAGTAAGTAGACAGCAGTCTTCAAAAAATAAATTATTTCAAACATTTGACAAAAAAGTAAGAAAAGATGTTGCTATATTGAATATTGTAATGTTAGCCTACATGTTAAATTGTTGACCGTCTGTGCTACTTCTAATTCTACTGTTTGTTTACATAGGATATAGTTTTTGATCACTGTCAATAATAAGAAACGCCATAATACACCAATAATAATACTTAAAAAATTCAGAACCACTTTTCTTAAGTTGTTGATCCCCAATAACTTACAAAGTTATCTGTATAAAGATCCCTCAATCCTGAAGAAGTGTTTCATCTGGAGGTTTGGTAGTTGCAATCTTCATTTTTAGTATCCACCACTTTTGGTAGCCTGCAAATTTAAATTATTACTTCAAAATGTAATAAAAGTCAACCATTTGTATATGAAATGTGTTTTTAAAGTTTCAGCAGTTTGATGGGAAATAAATATCAAAAGCACTTTTGTCACAAACTTGGAAAAAACATTCAAGCGAAATATTTTGACATGCCACTGGCGACCTTCAGACTTCATGTCACAATGGGGTATTGCACAAATTCGTTTTAACGAAGGAAAAGGAACACTAACAGCATTCAAACGACTCTACTCAAAGACAAGTTTAAGTAAAGCCTATCTAGATCCAGCGGGAGGAGTGTACTAGTATTCCATCAAGTGTTTAATTTGTGAAGGATTTATATAGGAGAGACAAAGAGAAAGTTGAACGTTAGAGTTAAAGAACACGGGAAGGAATAAGAAAGGGTACCCGAAGAGGGAAAAATACACTACAGCCCAAGGTAGCCTCCTGCTACAACGAACCATCACAAAAAAACATTGATTGGGAGAGTGCCAAGATTCTACAAAAAGAAAGTGACTGGAGAACAAGAGGCGTAAAGGGAGGCATATAAACCAGGAAAATGCCTAACAATCTGAACAATATAGAGAGATGGAAATTAATACTCACTTCTACGGTGGCCTTTTATTACCACAACCACAGCACTGGAGGTGGGGGTGGTAGCTGCTAGTATACAATTTCTGGACCAGTGACAACGTCCCGGAGTCACATTGGTGGCGGTGGGTGTTGGGGGCGATAGCTCCAAGTAATCTGGACCAGTAACCACGCCCTGGAGTCACATTGGTGGTGGTGGGTGGTGGGGGCGGTAGCTCCAAGTAATCTAGACCACTGACCACGCCTCGGTGTCACATTGTTGGTGGTGGGTGGTGGGGGCGGTAGCTCCAAGTAATCTGGACCACTGACCACGCCTCGGAGTCACATTGGTGGTGGTGGGTGGTGGGAGCTGTAGCTCCAAGTAATCTGGACCAGTGACCACGCCCCGGAGTCACATTGGTGGTGGTGGGTGGTGGGGGCGGTAGCTCCAAGTAATCTGGACCATTGACAACGTCCTGCAGAATATTGAGACTGTTGAGGATCTGAAAGTTGACGAATGGCATGTCAAAATATTTTGTATGAATGATAAGGTTTTTCCACATCTGTGGCAAATTAAAAGAGCTTTTTACCTGTGAAAAATGAGCACTGAATTTGCTAGAGTAAATTGTAAATGGAAAACAAATGCCTGCACCGAGTGACAGGTCCCAAACATTCTTAAAACAATTGTCTAAGACCTTGCACAAAATGCTCAGTTTGTTGGAGTTGCACTGATAAAAGATTTGTATTATCTATCTATGAATGACAATCTAGTTCATTTACCCTTATCCTGTCCCACAACTTACCTTGAATGCTCTCTAATCACAACTATTGAAGGGCTCTTGAAACACTATATGATATAGCTGACACGGCTTTCTCCATTTTAGCCTTGTTAACCTTGTTAAAATGGACCGTCATCAGGACAGGCGCTCGCCAATGCTATCTGCCTCAACTACAAAATAAAAAAAAATTATAAGTCAAAAGTTTCCCTCTTTACTTCTCCCACCCAAATCCAATCTACTAACCATAAATATCTTAATCCTAGGAGTGGGTCATGGGTAAAAGACATTGCCTTCTGAATTTGAGCTGTCAAATTAATGTGGCTAACGGTTTTTAGTTTTTCAAGGTATGAAAAGTCACTTAAATGTTTTGTTTTCCCCAAAAAACATGAGTGATATGTACCTTTTAAGGGTTTCCATCTCTGTGAAACGCCATATGCTTCTGATGCTCCCCCATGCAGCCCCCTAACATACAGACCATGGCAGGACTCAACCATGCACCAAGGATTGAATGTGACCCTCTTCTTGCACCCCTTTCAAAAAAGCGGGACTTTATCAGGAATTGCCCTAATTGAGTTCTGTAAATAGAAAGGAAAATTTGATTAGTTTTCAAAAATTGTATATCAAAAGCAGACTGCAGCCAGAAAAATTGTTGGAATCGGTAGATTTCCAGAATGTGTCAATTTGGTGACATGGCTGTTAGATTTTTTCTATAAGTATGAAAAAGAGCTTTTGATTTATTTTAAATGTAACTGTTACATCATGATTCGAGAAAAATGTCAAGGTCTTGTTAATACAAATATTAATGCAATCCAGTCTAGTCCTATTGAACTTTGTATTCGAACCAGTGAATCAAGATTCAGACATCTATATCTAGTTTTTAGGAAAGAAGGTGGACTGAATGGCCAGTAGGGTGAAAAGTTTATGGCATAGACTGCTGCTGAAAAATTAATTTTAGTGTATTGTTCTCGCCAGTAACACGGGTTACCTTGCAGGTTTTTCCGCCTCAGTGAAACACCATATGCTTCAGACGCTTCTCCAATGCAGCCTCCTCAACAGACCGTGGCAGGACTCACTGGCACCAAGGATTGAGGGATGTATCGGAAGTGTGCACGTGGCCCTCTTCTCCTTGCAGTTGCCATGAAACGTTGGACAGGACTCGCTGGACGCTTCCTAGTGCAGCCACCTCGTAGACAGACCATGGCAGGACTCGCTGGACGCTTCCCCAGTGCAGCCACCTCGTAGACGGACCATGGCAGGACTCGCTGGACGCTTCCCCAGTGCAGCCACCTCGTAGACGGACCATGGCAGGACTCGCTGGACGCTTCCCCAGTGCAGCCACCTCGTAGACGGACCATGGCAGGACTCGCTGGACGCTACCCAAGTGCAGCCACCTCGCAGATAGACCATGGCAGGACTCGCTGGACGCTTCCCCAGTGCAGCCACCTCGCAGATAGACCATGGCACGACTCGCCGGACGCTTCCTTAATGCAGCCACCTCGTAGACAGGCCATGACAGGACTCGCTGGACGCTTCCCCAGTGCAGCCACATCAAAGAGACGGACCATGGCAGGACTCGCTGGCACCAAGGAATGGTCAAAGTAGCTTAAGTGTAGATGTGGGACGTCTCCTTGCAGTTGTGTTCTGTCAACAGAAAGAAAAATGAATTAATGACTTTTCATACTATGTCAGCACTCTGCAGTCAGGCTTACCTTTAAGTGGTTTCCATCTCATTGAAACACCACATGACAAGACTCGCTGGACGCTTCCCCAGTGCAGCCACCTCGTAGACGGACCATGGCAGGACTCGCTGGACGCTTCCCCAGTGCAGCCACCTCGTAGACAGACCATGGAAAGACTCGCTGGACGCTTCATCAGTGCAGCCACCTCGTAGACAGACCATGGCAGGACTCGCTGGACGCTTCCCCGGTGCAGCCACCTCGTAGACAGACCACGGCAGGACTCACTGGCTCCAAGGGATGGTCGAAGTAGCTTAAGTGTAGATGTGGGGTGTCTCCTTGCAGTTGTGTCCTGTAAACAGAAATAAAAACGAGATTAGATTTCTTTCATTTCTCAAACCCCCCTTCCAAAAAGAAAAAAGATTACATACCTTAAGGAGTGTAATCGAAGTCCCACAGGTGGCGCCCATCATCTTCTATGTCCTGTAAACAGAAATAAAAACGAGATTAGATTTCTTTCATTTCTCAAACTTCCCTTCCAAAAAGAAAAAAAGATTACATACCTTAAGGAGTGTAGTCGAAGTCCCACAAGTGGCGCCCATCATCTTCTATGTCCTGTAAACAAAAAATAAAAACGAGATTAGATTTCTTTCATTTCTCAAACCCCCCCTTCCAAAAAGAAAAAAGATTACATACCTTAAGGAGTGTAGTCGAAGTCCCACAGGTGGCGCCCATCATCTATGTCCTGTATACAGAAATAAAAACGAGATTAGATTTCTTTCATTTCTCAAACTCCCCTTCCAAAAAGAAAAAAAAGATTACATACCTTAAGGAGTGTAGTCGAAGTCCCACAGGTGGCGCCCATCATCTTCTATGTCCTGTATACAGAAATAAAAACGAGATTAGATTTCTTTCACTTCTCAAACTCCCCTTCCAAAAAGAAAAAAAAAGATTACATACCTTAAGGAGTGTAGTCGAAGTCCCACAGGTGGCGCCCATCATCTTCTATGTCCTGTAAATAGAAATAAAAACGAGATTAGATTTCTTTCACTTCTCAAACTCCCCTTCCAAAAAGAAAAAAAGATTACATACCTTAAGGAGTGTAGTCGAAGTCCCACAGGTGGCGCCCATCATCTTCTATGTCCTGTAAACAGAAATAAAAACGAGATTAGATTTCTTTCATTTCTCAAACTCCCCTTCCAAAAAGCAAAAAAATTGCATACCTTAAGGAGTGTAGTCGAAGTCCCACAGGTGGCGCCCATCATCTTCTATGTCCTGTAAACAGAAATAAAAACGAGATTAGATTTCTTTCATTTCTCAAACTCCCCTTCCAAAAAGAAAAAAAAGATTACATACCTTAAGGAGTGTAGTCGAAGTCCCACAGGTGGCGCCCATCATCTATGTCCTGTAAACAGAAATAAAAACGAGATTAGATTTCTTTCATTTCTCAAACTCCCCTTCCAAAAAGAAAAAAAGATTACATACCTTAAGGAGTGTAGTCGAAGTCCCACAGGTGGCGCCCATCATCTTCTATGTCCTGTAAACAGAAATAAAAACGAGATTAGATTTCTTTCACTTCTCAAACTCCCCTTCCAAAAAGAAAAAAAAAAGATTACATACCTTAAGGAGTGTAGTCGAAGTCCCACAGGTGGCGCCCATCATCTTCTATGTCCTGTAAACAGAAATAAAAACGAGATTAGATTTCTTTCACTTCTCAAACTCCCCTTCCAAAAAGAAAAAAAGATTACATACCTTAAGGAGTGTAGTCGAAGTCCCACAGGTGGCGCCCATCATCTTCTATGTCCTGTAAACAGAAATAAAAACGAGATTAGATTTCTTTCATTTCTCAAACCCCCCTTCCAAAAAGAAAAAAAAGATTACATACCTTAAGGAGTGTAGTCGAAGTCCCACAGGTGGCGCCCATCATCTTCTATGTCCTGTAAACAGAAATAAAAACGAGATTAGATTTCTTTCATTTCTCAAACCCCCCTTCCAAAAAGAAAAAAAAGATTACATACCTTAAGGAGTGTAATCGAAGTCCCACAGATGGCGCCCACCAGTTTGCAGTCTGCTTCCTGGACCTGTAATAAAAAGAAACCTGGAAAGCATGGGAATGTGCAATGACACTACGACTCCAGCCCACGACAGCAAAAAGGTGAAGTATCCTGCGAAGATGACCGAGCGACGATTCCTCGTGGGGAGAAGCGAAGATTTTAGCTGGCCAGCTAAGAGAAACGCCGAATCCACCGTCTTTACGTCTGCGTGTGCAGGGAACAATATGTCGAAGAGCGATGCGTTGACGTAGGATGAGTAGAAGATTGGGAGAAATGGGAGTCGACTCCCGTGTCCTTTGTTCTTGATACAGGGCGCAGCACATGGCATCCGTCCTGTTGCTCTAGATCTGTCCGCTGTTGAGAGAACGCACTTTTAAAATTTTGCGCTTTTATACCTTTGTTGACGTATAGTCACATGATGGCGTTCATGTTGTCACCAATGGTCAACTTGTTCAAAGGGGATGGCCTTTGATAGTGATGCGCAAAGTTGGTAATAATATCTTATCAACATATACATTTTCTTTTATATTTTATACTTTGATTATTCTGCCTGTCAGTTTGTTTATAATAAGAGTAATAAGTTCTAAGCAATGTCTGTGAAATGTGCAGGCAAATTTGATGAAAATTTCTGAGCAACATACCTTCTCCCTAAAATTTTTATAGGTACGATGTCCGTTAAGCTGGTAGCTGTGAACTTCTCGCAGGCTACTTTAGCGTGCGTGTATTTGAACACTGATCCAAAATGTGGATAATGTAATTTGGCGTAGGGTGACTGCATTTTTGAGGCAGCCTGAGGGAGTATGGTTGTTCTGATTGTAGTGAATTGTAGAGAGACAATTGGAAGTACACTGGGCTTAGCATGTTCAGTCACCCAAGTACTCTGAAACACATTTTGTAATCAGCTGACTTGTTATTCTGAAAAATGAAAAAACAAATTATATTGATTTACAATCTGCAAGATAGAAGCAGTGGATCATATTACTTATGCCAGGCAGAAGAAACGACTGAATGTATATTTTTATATTCAAAACGTCTACTGATTTAGGTAATAATTAATAGCCTGGAAGATAGCAGCAGTGGATCATATTACTAATGCAAGGCAGAAGAAACGAGTGAATGTATATGTCTATATTCAAAACGTCTACGGATTTAGGTAATAATTAATAGCCTGGAAGATAGCAGCAGTGGATCATATTACTAATGCAAGGCAGAAGAAACGAGTGAATGTACCTGTATATGTCTATATTCAAAATGTCTACTGATTTAGGTAATAATTAACAACTGACGTCTCCCTTCATGGCGTCGGGTTATCAGTACTCCCACACCAGTAACATGAGTTATGAGTTGAGCAGAAACAGAAAAAGATTTTTTATAAAGATAATGCAAGTATATGTGTAGGCCCATTTATCTTTTTTTATATTACTAAACGTAAGAATTGTTTGTCCAAGTGAAACTTTACTTACATCAGCCTAGCAACTAAATCTGACGTTTTAACGTCTCCGAAAATAACTAGAATTTTTCGAATAACGCAATAATGCGGCCACCTTCGAGGTGTCGCCCGGTTTTTAAAAATTGAAAAAAGAAACTTTTCGGGGCGTCTTTTGTCGCGGGTCATTATTTTCAGTTGTTTGATGTTTTTTTGTAATATTTTAGCCATTGATAGAATCTATAATTCAGTTACATCCACGATTAGCTAGACGAAATGGTGACAGGGAAAAGTCAAATTTTTAAACGGCAAAAACTGCATTCTCTTAGAAAGCAATTAGCAAACATTCATTACCAGGCACTGTGAAAAATTCAACCGAAGTTGAAGACAAAATGTGTCAAAAATAAACGTGCATGTCGTAATACCTATTTAAAGCAGTATAATTTTTGTTAGTATTAAAAACGTGTAAATATTATCCACATAGGATATTTTTAAAGCCTTCGATATTTAAAATATTTAAACTTCCCATACTTTGAGGCATGCATGAGTCGGAAAATGTTTGCATAATTACATAAAAAACTAGAATTATCTCTTTATGTGACCACAGTTTACTCATGTGCCTTACATCATTCCCTTAAACCCTTTCCCAATATCGATTTCAGATATTTTTGACACATTTAGTCTTCATCTGAATCACGTGAACGTTATCAAGTGTCATAAGGCGTACATTACGAAAATATTTAGGTCTTGGAACGTGATTTGATGACTTTTTTAAATGCATGTATATACAATTATAAATTTATAATTAAGTTATTTAATATCAAATTATAAGTTCTGACCGAGTTTTAAAATTTATTTTAGGAGGGGTAAAAAACCCCAACCCCATCTAATATATATTGGATACATCCGTAGGCCTTTGTCCTTAGAACTAGGCGTACAAAATGTGTCTTCTAGCTAAAGTTATTATTATGGTGTACGTGTAATTTAAAAAACTACGTAAGAGTGACAATAGGTCATGTGTTTCGAATGCACCCCCACTCTCCGATCAGACATTACTTTTGTATAATTCACAGTCCATCTTCGTTGTAGTTTGTGACTTAATGTCATTTCTTAGTGAAGCGGTGTTGTCCTCAATTTACCTTAAATGTCCAAATTACTAAGAAGAAACCACTTGCAAGAATTATAAGGCTTTTTATACTGCTAGGTCTATATATGTAGACGTGATACACACGATATTTTGCAACCCCACAAAATCTGTTTCTTAAAATTTTGGTTCCACCACAAAGCTTAGCACTATCATTCTTTTTTGCTTTATTGATATATTTTCAGTACATAAATAACCATTGTCTGTTGCCCAATTTTGCACAAAATTAAGATAATCCCCAAAACCTCATTAATTGTGTTTCCTCCATCCCAAAAAATATTAAAAATTTCTCCTCATAATTTAGTAGTGCACTGGCATCTACACAGTACATAAATGTATCATTATAATAACATCTTGTTCTTACTGATAACATAATTAGCTTAATTCCATAACAATTCTAAAATGTTAATAACAATGAAAATTCAAAGTAGATGGCAAGATTCTTATTGTGCTGATAAAGATAAAATATGTAAATTCAATACTGATTAGGTACTGTATACTGGCTCATTGAAAAAAGGGAACCATTTCACAAAAAAATTAAGCTTAGACTGCTTAATCTGGATAGCCAACTATACAAAGTCAACTTTGCAATATTGTCTTACAACTACAATTTTTTAAGAATGATTGGTCCACAGTTGATGAGTAGAATATACATAAATGGGCTACTGACACCACTGCAAGTAAAAGACTTGCCAAGACAATCAAAATGTAAATCAAAGGAAAGTGAAAAGAAAGTAAAAAGACTGGAAAAAATGAGGCAAAATTGATAACTTGGTTAATGAGCGAACAATACTCTAGTTTTGATTAAATCAGAACTTTTCTTGCACCTACATCTGTATTTTTATTTTTGCCATTTTGTAAGTGAAAAAAGGGGAATAGGGGATTGGTGTAGTGAAAGCCCAACCTTAACCTTTGGATGCTATTCTCATTAAACATATGCATAAAAGACAAAATTTAGACCACAAATAGATTCATGCAATCTACCAACCTTTTTTACAGTGAGTCATTGCAACTTATCAGTTATTTCTGGCCTAGGCTATCTGTAAGATTCTTACAACTGTGAAGTGCAACTTAGCCAGCTAAGTCTTTATAGGCTCAGATTTTAGACTACAAACCAACTTCAAACATTTAGTAAAGCAAGTGCCAAGAATAGTTAGTTTGAAGGCTCTGCCTCCCCATAGAGTGAGAACAAACACAGTCACACTGTATGATACATTACAGAAAACATTGGTTAAAAATATACTCTGGAATTTTACATTTTCACTAGTATAGAATCAATTTGATTTCTAAAACTGACTTATTATAAAAATACTCCTGTCAATTTAAAACTTTTTCATAAAGCATATCTGAAATACACTGATAAAATGTTATTAAAAATATTAAAATTTGATATTCACAGATAAAATAGGCTCAAGTCAAAATGATTAAGACAATTATTGAAGCATTATTCAAACCCCAATTTTGATTATTTTCATACAATTAGTGATTCACAAGTTTTTTAACAGAGTTGTACCTAATCTGACTACATGATATCTATCAAAATCTCTCTAAAATCAAGTGACAAAAAATGCCCACAGTTTCAAGCACCATAAAATATGGCTTAAGTAAGTAATATCCTCAATTGTTTCATAATAAACGTCATGTCACTTGAATGTACCATTCTCCAGAAAAAAAGATGAACTTGCAAGGTTTGATAAGTCTGCGTTTACAGGTAGATGTCATAGTTTAATATACATGAGGCAGCGTGGTCAACAATATTATATTATATCAGTTTCTCTAGCCTCCATGTCTTATTCGTCATAATATTTTGATTTTCAAATTCAGGGTCCCCTAGTAAAAGATCTTGCATTTCTTCTTGATCACAGAAGAATCTGAGTTGAGAATACAGTTGAGAATACAGAGTTAAAATTAGGCCTCTCCTCTCCACTCGGGGTCCTCTTGCAACTGAACCTGGCTGACATCCATGGTTACATCTTGAAAAATAATATATTCCCAAAAAAGTTTAAATGGTGCAGTAATAATAATAATAATAATAATAATAATAATAATTAAAATCAATAAATCTTGGACACATTACTTGTCGTACGTCTGAATAACATGACAGACAAGAAGAAAATAGTTGCTCTTGAAAATGGACTTTAAGTAATGAAAATGCAAGATGACAGCTAGTAGATAGTACATGTGCATGCAATTTATTTGAAATTCTGACTTTTCAGTCCTAATGATTTAGATTATTTATAGCCAATAATCTGAGAAAATAAAATATTCAACAGAGAAATTGATTGCAATAAATCCTGCTCGTACATGACTGCTTAATATTCACTGCAACAAACCTCTCTACGACATCGTCGAGCTGATCAGTAGGGTCATCGTAATCACATCCTGTGTACGCTTTTTTCTCGAGGCAGTACTTAAGGAAACTACACCAAAGAGAAGTTGAAAATAAAGAAAGAATTGCCTACTTTCTTTTGTCTTTCTGTATGGACTTTCATTCACAATAAAAGAAAGAATTCCCTAGTAGACACTATTTTGTCTGTCAGTTTGGAGTTTAATTTACATGTTTTTTAACTTTCCTTTTTTTTTCTATTTTTTTTTTTATTTAACAGTCTGTCTGAACTAAAACATGATAGCTTTCTCTTTTTAATCTTTCTATCCTCTTTGTTTTTTTTTTTTTTTGTCAGTCTGTCTGAACAAACATTAAAAATTTAATTTATGAACTTAATTAAATCCTTAACATTTCTTTTTTTGTTGGTCTGTCTGTCTGTCTGAACAAGAGTTCTTAGAAACAATGAGATTAAATAAAGATTAAATAAAGGAAAAAAATCTTGAACCTAACATGGCTGATCTGTGTTTGGTTTGAAAAAGTCTTATAATTTGATTGAACTTTTTTTGCTTACTGATCAAATAAATTAAAATAATTCACTTCACCTGTTCCAATGTTCATCTTGCGAAAGAAGAAACGGATTCCCTACAACAATCAATAGGGCCTTTGCTCTTGTGATCGACACATTAAACCTCTGAAAAAAAATTAATCCCACATGTAACTGTATGTGCGGGTGAACACTGAAGACAGTATAGTCTGAGACTAACTGTTCATATCTCTTCTGTGAATTCCGCATCACATGGCATAGTCTCCGCAGTGCCATAGTGGAAAGAAATGGTGATGAAAATAGTATGGACTCTAGCTGTTTAAATAACCTTACATTTCAAAATATGTGTGTGCACATCCACATGTACAAAGTCTTATGAATTATGTGTTCAAGCATATACACATGCCACAGCACAATCATGGTAATGACACTATCTTTTCAATGGGCAAAAATTATCAAACTTTCAAATGTATACCTTTATAAACACATAAAGTATATAGTATTAGTGGTACTCTTACTGCACAGATTAGAACTATAGAGTAGCTTACTTTTTTATTCTGTTGTGACCATCCAATAGGAATTGGGTAGGAGTATTAAAATTTTAAAAATTAATGGCCTAAAAAATACCGCATCTGTAAAATTCACGATTTCCCCCCCACTGAAAAAAATCAAGTTATTACCATATGCTGAGGTGGCACTAGCAATTTTTTCTAAAGCCAAATTACTACTTTTTCATCACTTTTTTCTCCAAAATGGTTTAAATTTGACTAAAATAAGTCAAATCAACCCTATTTTGTTTAGCCAATTGAAGTCAGTTTTAGCATTTGGCTTAATTGGGCAGTGTTAACTCTACCCCAGTTTGTGTGTCCACATGCATAAGTGTACAAATGACTGACCTTTGGGTTCTTTAAAAAGCCCTTTAAAAGTATCATACAAGCGTCCAGAGCCAGGTAATCGGGGTTACTCCTCACGGTGGAGACCATGATGACCCGTCTCTCCTGACCCTGAAATTCCTCCACACTGCCCACCTTTATGTCCCGAAAGTTTTTCTTGAACAGCAGTTGCTTCAGTTTTTGAACCTGTGGAGAGAATAAAAAGGGATGTCTGTGCATTTACAGGCCCGTAACCAGCAATTTCAAAAGGGGGATTATTTTTCTGAAAAAGTGGACCTTTTTCCATAAAAACTTTGAGAAAAAATTAAAAAGGAAAACATAACAAAACTAGAAAAGCACTCTGAGAGCGCAGAGCTCTGCCAAGGCAGCTATTTTTGATAATTATTGATTTTTGATAGATTATTGATCCAAACCACCACCAAAAACTAATCATTGTCTTTTTGACCCACTTCTGACAGTTCCTGAAAATTTCATCAAAATCGGTCCATAACTTTTTGAGTTACGTTGATGACAGACAAACAGGGGTGAAAACATAACCTCCTTGGCAGAGGTAAATATAATTCCAATGAAGCTGCTATTCAAACTTTTAATCTTTGAGTTTGATATATATATATATATATATATATATATATATATATATATATATATATATATATATATATATAAAACTTATTTGCAATATAAAACAAAATTTACCTGCATAATTTTCACTGCTTCCTTATTATTAATCCAGCAGAGAGCTTAACCTTTGGGAGTTTACAGGGAAATATCAACAAGTGTGCTTTATGTAATCTCATTTAATGGCCTATTAATTAGGCAAATGACTTTATAACTTTATAACTTAGCCTAGTGAGACCCAAGGGAAATTTACAGACTGACCCTCTCAAAGGTCTTCAGGCCCATAAGTCACACCCTTAAGAAATGCACAAAACAATAATGCACAAAATAGGAGACTATCAATTCTGATACAATAATAAATTATGTTTAACTGCACAGTCAACATCAAAGGTTTTAAAATTATGCACAACAGGTAATGCCGACGAAAGTAAAAGCATAAGGCTTCAGGCCCATCAGAGTTCAAGTTTATACTTAGAAAGTGCCAAAATGAGAAAAATGAAAATTTCACAAAAAATGCATAAATTTAATAAAAGTGATAATCTAATAGAGCTGGCTTTCTAATATGAGCTGTATGTCAATCCTAAGAATCATTCTTGTAAGACTAGTTGAAAAAATAGTAACAGTTTTCTTTCTATAACGTTAATGGTGGCAGTGTACAAAAGAGGTTTTTTGTCAATTTTGATGCAACATTACATAATGATTAACTGTATAAATACCACCAATTTTTAAATATCTACTATTAAAAACATGGACATTAAAAAAAATGTGATTACCACTGGGCTTCATGCCCAAGGGAGCTCTAAGTCCCACATTGAAAATTCCAGTATGTGAAAGATAAAAATTTTCACAAAAAACCTCTATAACTTCCAGAAAATTAACTAATGAGACAGATTTTCCAACTGAAGCTGTATTTCAGTCCTATGTTTCTTTCCTTTAAGTGTAAAAAGAGCAAGTGACATGGTTTTCCTTTCACGGTCACTAAGGAGGCAGTGCCTAAAATAGGTTTTTGTTCAATTTTGATGCAATATTACATAATGCTTAACAGCATAATAACCATCAGTTTTTTAATGATAAAATAAAACTATCATGGATATTCACAAAATGAGTCTAGCCCATAGAGTTCAGAAACACTTTGAAAATCCCAAAATCTAAACAAGAGAAACTGTATTAAAAAGAGTTTATTTCCATTTTCAATACCTTTTTTACATGAAAAAAAATAATCGATTTACTGTCATTTTTATATGATCAATTAAAATATGTTGTCGAAGGAAAAATATCAATAGAACAAATTTAAATGTCCAACTTGCTCCATTCTGAGATTCTTAACTTATTGAATGATTGAATCTGACGAACTTCAATGATATGAGTTCCCTTCCATTTTTGATACTTTATTACACAATGCACAATAAAAGGTGTACTGTCATTTTTATATAATCAACTAACAATATTTTTAAGAAGCAGAAAATGTCAAAACAACACTTTTACATATCTAATTTGTTCCATATTGAGACTGTTAACATGCCTAAGAATTAAATCTGAAGAAAAGCCACTTATATGCAAAAAGGCTAATAACTTCATCAAAACTTAACTGATCAAGCTTATTTTCAAACTTGATCTGTATATTAGTCAGACTGATCCCTCCTGTAAGTTTCAAGACAAAAGGCTGATTGGTTTTCCTTAAAATGAGTTACCAGTGTTGCATATATGCTGAATAATGGAAAAAAACAGCAAGTTTGTTTATCCATCCTACATTTTTGATGGTCTTCCAACAGAAAAAAACAGATACCCATCAATATGAACTTTAAAATATGAAAGACCCAGAAGACGGCCTCAATCCACCCCTGCAATAAGATTACAGTTTCAGGACCAAATTCACATAATGAAAATCCCAATATTTGAATAATGATGACAATGCATAAAATAATATTACATAATGTTTAAAGACATAAATGCAACTGTTTATGTGGAAATACAGAGAATGTGAAGAGCTTCAGGTGGATGGGAGCTGAAAATGCCAGTGTTTGAAAAATAAATTAAAAAGAAAACACAAAAAAATATCCCATTAAAGCTGCTATTCAAACTTTTAATCTTGCTGTAATAACATGATATGAATAACCCCAATGTGTTTGAGGATAATAAGGCACTGTTATTCAAATATTTTTTTTTCTTTTGTTAACTTATTTGCAACATTAAACATTTACCTGCATAATTATCACAGATTCCTAATTATGTGACACAGTTAAGAGAGCTTAACCTATGGGACTTTACTTTACTCAACGTGTTTTATGTAATCTTATTAAATGGGCACTTGGAAATTAATTAGGCAAATGATTTTATAGCTCTGAATTTAGCTTGTGATACCCCAAGGGACAATTACCACCATCCATAAACAGTAGCCCCATATAGCTCTCTATAGAGCTGCATTGCTTCCAGAACAGAAAACAATCACTCTGATTTTCCAACACAAACTGCACGTCAGTCTTACAAAACTTTTCAGTAAGTTTGAGTATCATAAGTAACATGGTTTTTCCTTAATGGTCATTCCGGCAGCCATTTCCAAAATAGGGTTTTCTTTAACTTTTATGCAATATAACATAATGACCATCAATTTTTAATAATAAAAGAAAAGTATCATGGATATACAGAAAATGTGACATGGAAAGGTCTTCAAGGCCATGGAAGTTCAGAGTCACACTTTCAAAATGCCAAAATGTATACAAGAGATAACTGTATTAAATTGATTTTCTTCCATTTTCAACACCTTTTTTTCATATAACAAAGTAATCAATTTACTGTCATTTTTAAATGAACAACTGAGAAAATTGTTGACATAGGAAAAATATCAATAGAACAATTTTAAATGTCCAGTTTGCTCCATTCTGAGATTCTGAACATGGTGAATGATTGAATCTGACAAACTGTAAAGATATGAGTTTATTATTATTTCCATTTTTTGACACTTTATTACACATTTACAGGTTTACCATCTTTTTTATATAATCAACTAACAATATTGTTAAGATGCAGAAAATGTCAAAAGAACACCTTTACATATCTAATTAGTTCACATATGAGATTGTTAACATGCCTAAGAATTAAATCAAAGGAAAAAACACTTATATACAAACAAGGCAGCAAAGCTGTCAAATGTACAGACAAAAACCAGAAAATAAAAACGCAGGAAATAGGATACTGTCAATTCTGATGAACTAATGTATTATGCTTACTGTAACTGCATAGCCAACATCAAATTCTTATTCTGCATAACATTGGATTAGGATGAAAGTAAAATGTGTATCAAGCATTAGACTAAGTTCCCATACCTAGATCAATCTAACAGGATCAATGCAACTCCAAGGGGTTTCTCACTAAATTGCTTTCAGTTTGTGAGTCTTAGGATTCTGGCATGCCAGTTTCAGTAGGCGTGACAGACAACTAAGCCACTTACAATGATTGCAATTTAGCGAGAATTTCCATGGAGATAGATCGATATATATATATATATTATAACTATATATTATTAATTTTTTTTTGGGGGGGGGGCTGTATGTCAATCCTAAGAATCATTCTTGTAACTTAACAAAATACAGAAAATGTTACAAAGTAAGAGTACAGGGCTCCTGGCAGATGGGAGTGATAAGTCACAACTTGAAAATGCCAGTATAGCACTCTATAAACCTGCATTGCCTCCAAAACAGAAAACAATCACACTGGTTTTCAAACACAAGCTGCGCACTTCTGTTTTACGAAACTTTTCACTAAGTTTCAGTATCGTAAGTAACATGGTTTTCCCTTAATCGCTATCCTGGCAGCAGTGTCCAAAATAGGGTTTTCTTCAACTTACATGCAATAAAACATAATACTTAACAGCATAATGACCATCAAATTTTTTATAAAAAAATAAAAGTATCATGAATATTCAGAAAATGTGATTTGGGAAGGTCTTCAAGGCCATGGAAGTTCAGAGTCACACTTTCAAAATGCCAAAATGTAAACAAGAGATAACTGTACTGAAATGATTTTCTTTCCATTTTCAACACCTTTTTTAAAACAAAATGATCAATAAACTGTCATTTTTAAATGTTCAACTAGGAAAATTGTTGACATAGGAAAAATAGCAATAGAACAATTTTCAATGTCCAATTTGCTCCATTTGCAGATGCTGAACATAGTGAATGATTAAATCTGACAAACTGCAATGATGAGTTCCTTTCCATTTATGATACTTTATTACACAATGCACAATATTATAACAGGTTTACCGTCATTTTCATATAATCAACAAACAATATTATTAAGAAGCAGAAAATGTCAAAACAACACTTTTACATATCTTATTAGTTCCATAATGAGACTGTTAACATGCCTAAGAATTAAATCTGAAGAAATAACAATTATATACAAAAATACAGAAAATGCACAGCACTTCTGGTGGATGGGAGTATAAAATCACATCTTGAAGATGCTTGTGTTTGAAAAATAATTTTAAAAAAATTTTTAATAAAACGTAAAAAATTCCAAAAAAGCTGCTATTCAAACTTTTAATCTAGCTGTATTAACTTGATTTTAATAACCCCACCAAGTTTGAGAAAAATAAAGCACTGTTATTCATCTATAGCATGTTGGCATAACACATTCTTTTTGTTGTAAATTTATTTGCAATGTTAAACACCATTTATCTGCACAATTATCACCAAATCCTTGTGACACAGTTAAGAGAGCTAAACCTATGGGACTTTACAGGGAAATCTCAAGGAGTGTTTTATGTAATCTCATTTAATGGCCAATTGAAAATTAATGAGTAGGCAAGTGACTTTATAGACCTTAATTTAATTAGTGATCACCCAAGGGACAATTTTATAGACTGTCATCCATACAGTACCATCATACACCCCATTCTCATAGATTAGATCGACCTACATTGGATCGACCTAACTCCCTGGGGGTTCACGCTAAATAGCTGTCAGCCGGGCGGACACGAAAGTTAATTACCCCTTAAAGCTTGTAGTAGGCGGGGACGGACACTTAAGGGGGATTATCTGACAGTAATCTAGTGAGACTCCCCGCGGTGATAGATCGATCTAAAAGTTGTGAGAACAGAGCCATATAGCACAAAGGTGTTGTATACATGCTGAAAAAAGTGAAAAAACAGCATTACTTCCCTAAAAATGACCCGATGATGCTGATTTTCAAACTTGACCTGCGTATTATGAATATTCATTAGTTCTGCAAGTTTCAAACCAAAAGGTTAAATGGTTTTCCACTTATCGTGTTATCGGTGCTGCATACATGCTGAAAAAAGTGAAAAACAGCATAACTTCCCTAAAAATGACCCAATCATACTGATTTTCGAACTTGACCTGCGTATTATGAATATTCATCAGTTCTGTAAGTTTGAAACCAAAAGGTAAAATGATTTTTCACTTATCATGTTATCAGTGTTGCATATATGGTGGAAAAAGTGAAAAACAGCATAACTTCCCTAAAAATGACCCAATCATACTGATTTTCGAACTTGACCTGCGTATTATGAATATTCATCAGTTCTGTAAGTTTGAAACCAAAAGGTAAAATGATTTTTCACTTATCATGTTATCAGTGTTGCATATATGGTGGAAAAAGTGAAAAACAGCATAACTTCCCTAAAAATGACCCGATCATGCTGATTTTCGAACTTGACCTGCGTATTATGAATATTCATCAGTTTTGTAAGTTTCAAAGAAAAAGGTAAAATGGTTTTCCACTTATCTTGTTATCGGTGCTGCATATATGCTGAAACAAGACAGCACTGTTCTGCAATGGGTTTACTTCCATTTTTAAAACACTTTTTTAACATAAAACAAAATAAACAGTTTTCTACCATTTGTATATGATCAACTAAGAAAAAAAATTGATGAGATGGGAAAAATATCAATAGAACAGTGTTAAATGTCCAATTTCCTCCATTCTGAGATAATGAATATAGTAGATGATTGAATCTGACAAACTGCAATGATATTTGTTTATTTCCATTTTTGACACTTTATAACATAATACACAATAACAAGTTTACCATCATTTTTACATAATCAACTAACAATGTTATTAAGATGCAGGAAATGTCACACAAACACTTTTACGTATCTTATTAGTTCAATAATGAGACTGTTTATATGCCTAACAATTGAATCTGAGGAAATGTAAAAAAACAGCATAACTTCTAAAAGAATGGCCCGAATATGCTGATTTTGGAACTCAACCTGCGTTTTAGTTAGTTTGACTACTCCTGTGAGTATAATGACAATTGGCCTATCTGTTTTTCTTATATTGTGTTATTAGCATTGCATATATGTTGAAAGAAGTGAAAAAACAGCATAACATCCCTAACAAGGCAGCAAAGCTGTCAAATGTACAGACAAAAAACAGGAAATAACTATGCACAAAATAGGCTACTGTCAATTCTGATGCAAAAACACATTATGTTAAACTGCAAATTCAACATCAAATTTTAATTATCCTCAACAGGTAATACCAATGTAATTAAAATATGTGACAAGTTTACACTTTGAAAATGTATAACTTCCAGAAAAAGAAGTCACTTAGACTGCTTTTCCAACTCAGACTGCATTTTAGTCCTGTATTTCTTTTTTGAAAGTTTGGCAATCATAAGTAACATGGTTTTCCCATAATGGTCATCATGGCAGCAGCACCCAAAATTGTGTTTTCTTCTAATCTGATGCAATATTACATAATGGTTAAAACGGGGGCGTCTCGATAGTCCGAAGGTTCATTGGGCCGAAGGTTCATTGGTCCGAAAAGTGGTAACATTTTCATCGATTTTTTAATCAAGGGTTCATTGGTCCGAAGGTTCTATAGTGAACATTCGGACCAATGAACCTTCGGACTATTGAACCTTCGGACTATCGCTACGGCCCCCACTTAACAGCATAATGACCGTCAATTTTTAATAATAAAATACACATATCATGGATTTTCACAAAATGTGACTAGCATGGGTCTTCAAGCCCGTGGAACTTCAAAGTCACACCTTGAAAATGCCAATATGTGAAAAATTAAATTTTCACAAAATAACTCTTTAACTGGCAGTAAGAATTACCAAACAGACTGTATTTCCTACTGAAGCTGTATTTTAGTCCCATGTTTCTTTCCTATAAGTTTGAGAACAGTAAATGACATGGTTTTTCTTAAATGGTCATCATGGGAGCAGTGCCCAAAATAGTTTTTTTTTCAAATTTTGATGCAATATTACATAATGTTTAACAGCATAATGACCATCAACTTTAATGGATATTCAGAAAATGTGAATAGCAAAGGTCTTCAGGCTCATGGAACTTCAAAGTCACAACTTGAAAATGCCAAAATGTAAACGAGACAGCACTGTTCTGAAATGTTTTTTTTTTTTTTTTCATTTTTAACAATTTTTAACATAAAACAAAATTAACAGTTTTCTGCCGTTTTTATATGATCAACTAAGAAAATTGATGAGATGGGAAAAATATCAACAGAGCAGTGTTAAATGTCCAATCTCTTCCATTCTGAGATTCTGAACATAGTGAATGATTGAAACTGACAAACTGCAATGATATGAGTTTATTTCCATTTTTGAAACTTTATTAGACAATACACGATAACAACTTTACCATCATTTTTACATAATCAACTAATAATGTTGTAAAATTGCAGGAAATGCCAAACAAACACTTTTACGTATCTTATTAGTTCAATAATGAAACTGTTTACATGCCTAAGAATTAAATCTGAGGAAATGTGAAAAAACTGCATTTCTTTAAAATAATGGCCCGATTATGCTGATTTTTTAACTTAACCTGCGTTTTAGCAGGAATGACCACTCCTGTGAGTTTAATGACAATTGGCCTATCTGTTTTTCTTATATTGTGTTTACAGTGTTGCATATATGCTGAAAAGTGAAAAAAAAAAGCATAACTACTAAAATAGTGGCCCGATCATGCCGATTTTCGAACTTGACCTGCATTATAGTAAGATCGATTACTCCTGTGAGTTTCATGACAAAAAGCTTATCGGTTTTCCTTGAAATGTGTTTACAGTGTTGCATATGCTGAAAAGTGAAAAAACAGCATAACTTCTACATTAATGGCCCGATCATGCTGATTATCGAACCTGACCTGCATTTTATGAATATTCATCAGCTCTGTAAATATACAGCCAAAAAGTAAAACTGCCTTCCACTTATCGTGTTTACAATGAAAGTGCATGGCGCCGGCGACAGCGACAGTGACGGCAACGACGGTGACGACAGACGCAGGTGATGGCAATATGTACAGACACATCTGTACATATTAACTGTACTGTTTGAGAACAGTAAGTGGCATGGTTTTTCTTAAATGGTCATCATGGGAGCAGGGCCCAAAATAGGTTTTTTTCAAATTTTGATGCAATATTACATAATGTTTAACAGCATAATGATCATCAATTTTTAATAATAAAATATTAGTATCATGGACAAATAGTAAACGTGACTAACAAAGGTTTTTAGGCCGCTGGAACTTCAAAGTCACGCCTTAAAAATGCCAAAATGTAAACAAGACTGCACTGTTCTGAAATGGGTTTATTTCCATTTTTAACACTTTTTTAACATAAAACAAAATTAATAGGTTATTGCCATTTTTATAAGATCAACTAAGAAAATTGATGAGATGGGAAAAATATCAATAGAACAGTGTTAAATGTCCAATTTCTTCCATTCTGAGATTCTGAACATAGTGAATGATTGAATCTGACAAACTGCAATGATATGAGTTTATTTCCATTTTTGACACTTTATTACACAATACAAGATAACAAGTTTACCATCATTTTTACATAATCAACTAACAATGTTGTAAAGATGCAGGAAATGTCAAACAAACACTTTTACGTATCTTATTACTTAAATAATAAGGCTATTAACATGCCTAAGAATTAAATCTGAGGAAATCTGAGGAAATGTGAAAAAACAGCATAACTTCTAAAATAATGCCCCGATTATGCTGATTTTCGAACTCAACCTGCGTTTTAGTAAGACTGACCATTCCTGTGAGTTTAATGACAGTTGGGCTTTCTGTTTTTCTTATATTGTGTTTACAGCGTTGCATATATGCTGAACAATGAAAAAACCGCATAACTACTAAAATAGTGGCCCGATCATGCTGATTTTCGAACTTGACCTGCGTTTTAGTAAGATTGATTACTCCTGTGAGTTTCATGACAACAGGCCTAACGGTTTTCCTTAAAATGTGTTTACAAGGTTGCATATATGCTGAAAAGTGAAAAAACAGCATAACTTCTACAATAATGGCCCGATCATGCTGATTTTCGAACTTGACCTGCGTTTTATGAATATTCATCAGCTCTGTAAATATAAAGCCAAAAAGTAAAACTGCCTTCCACTTATCGTGTTTACAAGGAAAGTGCACGGCGACGGCATCGGCATCGGCATCACCATCGGCGACGGCGACGACAGACGCAGGTGATGGCAATATGTACAGACACATCTGTGTCTGTACATAAAAATGACCCAATCACGCTGATTTTCGAACCTGACCTGCGTATTATGAATATTCATCAGTTCTGTAAGTTTCAAGCCAAAAGGTAAAATGGTTTTCCACTTATCGTGTTATCAGTGCTGCATATATGCTGAAAAAAGTGAAAAAACAGCATAAATTCCCTATAAGTAACCCGATCATGCTGATTTTCGAACTTGACCTGCGTCTTATGAATTTTCATCAGTTCTGTAAGTTTCAAGCCAAAAGGTAAAATGGTTTTCCACTTATCGTGTTATCGGTGCTGCATATATGCTGAAAAAAGTGAAAAAACAGCATAACTACCCTAAAAATGACCCGATCATGCTGATTTTCGAACTTGACCTGCGTATTACGAATATTCATCAGTTCTGTAAGTTTCAAGCCAAAAGGTAAAATGATTTTCCACTTATCGTGTTATCGGTGCTGCATATATGCTGAAAAAAGTGAAAGAACAGCATAAATTCCCTATAAGTGACCCGATCATGCTGATTTTCGAACTTGACCTGCGTATTACAAATATTCATCAGTTCTGTAAGTTTCAAGCCAAAAGAAAAGACAGTTTTCCACTTATCGTGTTATCGGTAAAAGTGCACGGCGACGGCGACGACGGCGACAGCGACGGCGACGACAGACGCAGATGATGGCTATATGTACAGACACATCTGTGTCTGTACATAAAAAGGCATAACTTCACCAGAACTGAACCAATGGAGCTTATTTTCGAACTCCATCTGTATTTCAGTAAGACTGATCACCCCTGTAAATTTCAAGACAATTGGCCAATTGATTTTCCTTGAAATGCGTTATCGGTATTGAATACATGCTAAAAAAAGTGAAAAAACAGCATAACTTCCATAAAATGGGTCCAATCACGCTGATTTTCAAACTTGACCTGTGTATTATGAATAGTCATCAGTTCTGTAAGTTTCAAGCCAAAAGGTAAAACGGTTTTTCACTTATCGTGTTATCAGTGTTGCATATATGCTTAAAAAAATGAAAAAATAGCATAACTTCCATAAAATTGGCCCGATCATGCTGATTTTCAAACTTGACCTGCGTATTATGTATATTCATTAGTTCCATAAGTTTCAAGCCAAAAGGTAAAACGGTTTTTCACTTATTGTGTTATCGGTGTTGCATATATGCTGAAAAAAGTGAAACAAGGCAGCAAAGCTGTCAAATGTACAGACAAAAAACAGAAAATAAAGACGCAAATAAGTGAAAAATCAAATTTTCACAAAAAACTGTTAAATTGCCAGAAAAATTTACCAAACAGACTGCGTTGCCTATTGAAGCTGTATGTTAGACCCATGTTTCTTTCCTGTAAGTTTAAGAACAGTAAGTGACATGATTTCCCTTAAATGGTCATCATAGGAGCAGTGCCCAAGATAGGGGTTTCTTCAAATTTTGATGCAACATTACATAATGTTTAACAATAAAATGACAATCAAATGTTATTAATAAAATATTAGTAACATGGACATTCAGAAAATGTGACAAGCAAAAGTCTTCAAGATCATGGAACTTTAAAGTCACACCTTGAAAATGCCAATATGTGAAAAATTAAATTTTCACAAAAAACTGTTTAACTGCCAAAAAAAAAAAAAAATACCAAACAGACTGCATTGCCTACTGAAGCTGTATTTTAGTCCTATGTTTCTTTCCTGTAAGTTTGAGAACAGTAAGTGACATGATTTTCCTTAAATGGTCATCATGGAAGCAGTGCCCAAAATAGGGGTTTCTTCAAATTTTGATGCAATATTACATAATGTTTAACAGCTTATCACAGATATTCAGAAAATGTGACTAGCAAAGGTCTTCAGGCCCATGGAACTTCAAAGTCACACCTTGAAAATGCCAAAATGTAAACAAGACAGCACTGTTCTGAAATGGGTTTATTTCCATTTTTAACACTTTTTTAACATAAAACAAAATAAACATTTTACTGCCATTTTTATATGACCAACTAAGAAAATTGATGAGATGGGAAAAGTATCAATAGAACAGTGTTAAATGTCCAACTTCCTCCATTCTGAGATTCTGAACATAGTGGATGAATGCATCTGACAAACTGCAATGATATGAGTTTATTTCCATTTTTGACACTTTATTACACAATACATGATAACAAGTTTACCATGTTTTTTACATAATCAACTAACAATGTTGTAAAGATGCAGGAAATATCAAACAAACACTTTTAGGCATCTTATTAGTTAAATAATGAGACTGTTAACATGCCTAATAATTGAATCTGAGGAAATGTGAAAAAAAAAAACAGTATAACTTCTAAAATAATGGCCCGATTATGCTGATTTTCGAACTCAACCTGCGTTTTAGTAAGATTGACCACTCCTGTGAGTATAATGACAATTGGCCAATCCGTTTTTCTTATATTGTGTTATCAGTGTTGCATTTATATTGAAAAAAGTGAAAAAACAGCATAAATTCCCTAAAAGTGACCCGATCATGCTGATTTTCGAACTTGACCTGCGTATTATGAATATTCATCAGTTCTGTAAGTTTCAAGTCAAAAGGTAAAATGGTTTTCCACTTATCGTGTTATCGGTGCTGCATATATGCTGAAAAAAGTGAAAAAACAGCATAAATTCCCTAAAAGTGACCCGATCATGCTGATTTTCGAACTTGACCTGCGTATTATGAATATTCATCAGTTCTGTAAGTTTCAAGTCAAAAGGTAAAATGGTTTTCCACTTATCGTGTTATCGGTGCTGCATATATGCTGAAAAAAGTGAAAAAACAGCATAAATTCCCTAAAAGTGACCCGATCATGCTGATTTTCGAACTTGACCTGCGTATTATGAATATTCATCAGTTCTGCAAGTTTCAAGTCAAAAGGTAAAATGGTTTTCCACTTATCGTGTTATCGGTAAAAGTGCACGGCGACGGCGACGACGGCGACGGCGACGACGGCGACGGCGACGACAGACGCAGATGATGGCTATATGTACAGACACATCTGTGTCTGTACATAAAAACAGCATAACTTCCATATAGATGGCCATATCATGCTGATTTTCGAACTTGACCTGCATATTATGAAAGCTCATCAGTTCTGTAAGTTTCAAGCCAAAAGGTAAAACGGTTTTTCACTTATCATGTTATCGGTGGTCAAAGTGCACGGCGACGACGACAGACGCAGGTGATGGCTATATGTACAGACACATCTGTGTCTGTACATAAAAATCATAGAATTCCGAGGGAAATGCTCAGTTCAAATTTTCGAGAACAAAATTTGAGTGTAATTTTCATGTCTAACTGAACCAACATGCAAATTGTTTTGGGATTGGACATTCCTTAATGCTGAGAAATATATTACCATCTATATCACCTTGTATCACTAGGATCCATTTCCTTATCCTTTTCTCTTTATATTTGTATAAGAGCAACCTTGCTTTAAAATAAATAAATTTACCGTTTGCAAATGCACAAAGTCTTAATTCAGTTCCATTTACGTACAACAATATCAAAGAAAAGGTCAACCCCTACACATTTAATACACCAATCTTTATTTCAATTCAGTTCATATGCTACATCTCTGTACAAGTTTTATTGGCTTCATTCAAGACAAAGATGAACACCAGGTTAACAACAAGTAAGGTGATCCGCAACTGGAATTAATGCTACTATATATATATGTTCAATATTGATGAAGAAGAAAGCAGCATATAGTACTTGTCAAATTACTGTGAATATTCTTTTGAGCTGACCACATGAACCTACAAAGTAAAGGATGAGAAAATGATGCAATGGTGATTAAAATTACTAATAACAACGGAGTGAAATTTGATATGCTTTCGCCAGACTAATTTACACTTATATTAATTTTTTTCTTGTGATTGACAGAGCAATATTGTTTTAAGACAGGCATACCAAATTAACATGCCACCCTTCCCTTAAATTATGCAAAAATCATTTTTAATGGAATGTCTTGTACATTACCTCAAAATGAAAAAGGGGAGAATTGATTTTGAAAAAGTTACTACATCAATTTTAAACAAAATGATTTGACCTGATAGGAACACTAGTACCTGCAGAGAAAGCAGCTGGACATACTTGTAACCAAAAAGAAAGTTGGAATATTCCATCAATGTATTCCATACAGCAAAAAAAAAAAAAGGTAACAAATTGCAAAAAGAAATATTTTATATTGCACACTAGCAGTCACTCATGCAGATGAAGATAATGACTCTTTATCTGTACAGGAATACATGTATGACATCAAAGTTATTTTCTTCAAGTCCATTCACAGTATACATTTGTTTAAAGAGTAAGGTAAACCATCAAAAAAAAAAAAAAAAAAATGATACTTTCAATCATAAATAAATTATACACTTCCACCTTTTGCAAAATTCATGATGCCCAAAATGCACATTATGAGAAAAAGATGCGTAGTTTACCTTAAATCCAAAAAGGAAGTAATAGTATGCAACAAACAATACAAAGAAGGGGGATTACAACACCTGTTACCAAGGAAAAGCAAAAGTCACAACTGACAGAGCTTTAAGTGGTATTACAAACAATGTCCTTTTGAACCGTACTGCAAGATTATATGGCCAGTAGGTTTTTTTCCAACTAAAGATTGCATGAATAATGGCATTTGTAAATGACTGCTGCATATAAAAGCCACAAAGGCAATACACATTTGGTTACAGGTACAATATACAGCACGTTGTACCATTTCAAATGGTAGAAGTATATATTAATATGTTTAAATGATCACAACTAATGAATACATTCATTCTAGAAATCATTTCCTTAAATAATGTTCAACTAAATAAATCTCAAATGAACCATTATTTACAATAACAATAAAACTTGCACTTTCCCCTTTGGCAATAGAAAGAATATTACTTAGCATGAAATATATCATTAATAATTCGTAAATTTGCACTGTTGGGTATGTATGTAGTCTTTGCAATTTTCTACAGCAATTTAATACTACATGCAGAAAGAAACTTAAACATTATACAACATTATTTCATGCCTTAACAGAGTAATGTTCAGTTTCACTAGTAATAGTTAAAATTGCTTCATATTAGATGTTCATTCTATATAAAGTATAGAAACAGCATAAAAGGAAGTGGTAGATTTACAATATCAGAAATGTATGACATCTTCCTCTTGACTAGAACCAATCATAACTTGTTAATATCTGCAATAACACACAAACCCAAATTCAACTGCTGACATAAACTGCACTGGAACACTATTGTTTGATGGAAACAGAAGATCTCTCCCATCACATCTGCTCAGTGTTTTCTTCAATCACAAATCGTGTACCAAACTTTGAGCAATGCTCCTGAAGTCTCAGTCTTCAGCTAAGATCTTTGCTCCAGCTAATCTCTACTCTCCTGCGGCATGTCTTAGACAATTCTACGACTGCAAAATGAATTCCTAGAACTGGTACCATTTTTTGTCTTTGTAATGCTGAGACAAGGCATGTGCTGAATCACGATAACTCTTAGCCTTGTCCATCATGGCTGCCGTACGCATTTCTAATTCTCCCAATTTTTCGCCCCTCTCCATGGCAAGCTGTAATAAAGAGCATTATAATAAGTGTCTATAGCTTAACAAGATGAAACAAATTCCCTTCATCCTGAGAAACTGACACAAAGTCTGTACCAATGTGAAAGAGAGAATGTAACATAGGAGGACCAGAGGAATGATTAAATGGATGAAAGTTCTTAATGTGAAAGGTGATAAACCTTAGTGACATGAATCTACTGTGAAGAACCATTATATATTACCATTTTTGCTCTCCCAATCTCTGAAGTTGCTGAAGCAGCTGATGCCTGTGCTGAGGCCATGCCACCAGGTATATGCTTCGCAAGACCTTTAGCTGCCTTTCCACTCGTTTCTCCAACTGAAATGGAAAATATAGGATCAGTGTACTGTCCCTTTTTCAGGTTTTAACTTTTTAACAAGTGCATGTAATGAAAATGATTCACTTAATTTTTACCATTGTTCAGAACGAAAAAAAAAATCCTGCAGTTCATCAGTATAATCTACTTTTTTTCTGATATAAAGAAATTTCCCCATTACACACAGTCAAATCAAGATGGCATCCTTCTAAGTTTACAACCTAGCTAGTTACTTACATAGCTGCTCCCTGTCCAATGTCTGTGTTCCACCACTAAACAGGTTCTTGAAAAATCCTTGCTTTGGCTGTTCAGGGGTCTCACAGGGAAGAAACAAATCACCCAACATTTCATTTAGACTTTCCCTGCAGAGATAATAAAATATCATAGAGTAATTATAAATCAAAAAATATTCTTTTTAACTGGCAATACGCATTAAAACACAACCTTCTTGTGTAATATGTTAAAATGTACAACACCTCACACATGCATATATTACTAACATGTCTGTAAACTATGGCATATATAATCTTTAGTAATTGACATATCTTACGTGATTTCAGCAGAGAAAGCCACTTTCTGTACTTCATTGGGTGAACACATGTAGAGGGCATGACCATTGTTACTGATGCAGAAAGACCTGGCCATTCTATAATAGACAATTAACACATAGAACTAAATCAACTCTTCAACTATTATTGGATATAAAAGGGTATAAGAGCTATTATTGTATTCAACGGTATAAGAGCACTTGTGCTCATTATATCGCTCAATAAATCAAATGATTCACACCCTGAATATGGTTATACACCATCTTCTCATCTGATAGATTTGTTGTGAATCTTTTTCACCAATAAACAAAAAAATTAAGTTGCTACATTTTCCTTCTCAAATGTACTTTTACATTATACACTGGTTCTAAGACTATGCTATACATAAATATAGATCATCACAGAAACTGATGTCTTAATAAAATATGATCTTAATGGAGAACTAAGAAAATTGTATTATTCCTATAATATATATATAAACTCCACCCAAAGAAGCAGTAACAATAAAACAGTATGCAGTAACAACCATGTTTACTATATTATACAGAATGTCTTAAAACAGAAAGCATTTTACTAGAATCTAACAAAAGAAAAATAACATTTAGTATGCAGATTTGCTTTTCATACAAACATTTAACATATATAAAACCTAAAATGATGGCAAAAGAGGTGCAAATATACCAAAATATGTCAACAAATAATTTTCAAAAACAACTAGAGGAGTATCTTACGTACAGGGTCAGCCCTTCCTCATAGGCAGCCATGTCAGAGTATGGTTGACTGTTGAAATAAATAAAAAATAAACAACAGGTAACAATCAGGGTGGCTAAAAAGGATAACTAAAAACCAAATGAAAAAAACAGGTGTGAACATCTGAAGCATACACGTAGTAACATCCAGTTAGATCTTGAATTCCTATCAATTAGTTGATTGAATTGGCATCATTAAGGAGATTACTGAGGTGTACAATATACTTTGAAATTATTATACTAACATACAACTGAGTGAAAATCTACAATACATGTGTTGAGAGACTCATGTGCTCTTATCTACATGGCAAGTCAGAAAGATGGCACTAACAATAACACATTTCTCAGCAAAAGAATAAATAAAAATCCAACCTAAGTCCATATTGAAATCTGTGCATGTGTGTGCTATTCATGAAACCACACGTTGAAATTTTCTATATATTTCATTCGTCTATTGTATTATTCTAATAAGCGAGTATTGCAATGCATTTAACAAAAAGGCAAATAACGAAAAAAAAAAAATGTAAACCTAAAATGAAACAAAAATAACATGTAATGTACCTAAGTAAGACTAACATCAAAATAAGTGATTTTTGGATGGAGCACGATTCTATTCGGACTAGAAATATCTTAACAATTACAGAATCCCAGATGATGATTCTTGTGACATATAAAACTCCCATACTTCACAACTTCACCTGAGATCAGTCAGTGATAAGAAATCCATATCCATCAAAACTCTGAGGCTCGGCAAACTGAAGACCATTAGACGGCCACTGGCAATGAAACATACCAAGCATACGCTATCTGGAATGCACAAACAATATAACACTAATATAACAAGATTTAACAAACATCTCAATCTTCAATCTTTAAGTTTTTCTTTAACAGTTGTATACATGTGGTATAGGCTGTTACATTTCAACTGTATATGTATGCTGATCTGTGCAACTAATTGGAGTCATTCTTCATTTGTAACTATACTGTTCATAAGTGAACTTCTCCTAGTCTGTATATTGATATAAAATACAAGTACACTAATCAATTCATGCTGACAACTATGCACACAACTCAGACAAATCTTGAACTACACTGTAATCTTAAAGAAATGTCAATTTAGAAACAGTAATAAATTAAAGCAGTTTTTTTGTCAAACAGCACTTCCCATTACTATAAAAAACCCATAAATCATTATAAACCCTTCACCCCTCACAGCAAAAGATAGCTGGTCATTTTTTAGTATTAATTACTCATTAAAAATATTTTTTAAAAATATTTCAAAAAATATTTGAAAAAGGGATTTTCAATACATGTCAACTCAAACATGCACATAAAAAATAACCAAAATGGAACAGAATAACGAAAGCAATAATATATTAAACTGTATCCAGTCTTTAAACCAAAGAAGGTGAAGGTTGAGATTGAAGGTGATCTTCACTGTATACAATTTTATTTTTACCTTTTTTTTTTACTTAAAACATGCAACTTCGAAGACCAATGATGTGAAACATTCCCAAAAGTCAGCAAACAAGTTTCTCACTACATGACCTCACTATCAACAAGTTCTAAACAAATTCAAGAAAGCACACAAAAACATGCAAATGGATGAAAAAATGATACCTTCATCAAGTGACCAGCCTTAAGAATGAAAAACAACATTTACAACAGTTTTCAGCCATTGGCAACTATTCTCTGTGCAGGTACTAAGCTAAAAATCATAATGATGCTTCATGCAGAGATGAATATGTTTACTTTTAGTGGATTAAAATTTGTACCATTGCTTTCATTTTGTTGTTGTATGCCATGCAAAATGTAATACTTTAATTACTATCATTTTTATTTCTACTCTTGAACTGTTTTGCTTCACTGTAATTGCTGTGGTAACATTAATTCTTTTCATTACAGATGGTAAAATTCACATCACAGATAAGGTGCAACAGGGTTAGCAGGTTGGTTTCATGGTTGGAGTGTTCTTGAAGGCTACTGCAACATTTCACTGTGGGCGCTCACCACAACAGACTGTGTACATGCAGTGACACAACCTAAGTTATGCTAACAATGTTGTCAGCATTAACTACATAAAACCACATCACCATGTTAATGGATACTGGGTATTAGCATACATAATTTTCATTTTATACTACCACATGGTGAAACAAATACACTTTATACAATGGACATTGTTACCAATTCACCCTCCAAACAGCACATTTATCTATTTGTTTACCTTTCATGGCTACCACCTCAGCTTTGGCCACATATGAGGTCTCTGTGACTTTGACTTTATATGCACATGTCTGAGAGGGTAGAGACATCACCTTAAAAGAACAAAGAAACATTACAATTATGCAGCTGTAGGCAATGCCAACATATATTATGTCCTCATCTAACTGCACTAGGCTGACAAGATCAAATTTTAAGTATTTACGTAATGCAGAGGGTGAGCTTATACAGTATCACCAAATTCAGAGCGCAGAAGTGTCTCACGGAGCTCTTGAATATGTTTAAAAACCTTGGGTCTGCTTTTTAAGGTCACCAAATTGTTGTCTTTATAAAAACGGTTTGTATTTTATGTTCATTGCTTTGTATTAATTTCTTTCAGCACATGCATCCTACCCTGGCCTGTTTTTCTGAGCAGATAATAGCAAACTGTCTATCACACATCTCAGTTGAGGCAGTTGGAGACATCCTGGGCTTATTTCCACTCAGTGATATTTGCCCTACAATGATAGATACAAAACAATTAAGATCAGTAGAGACAAAATCATACTTAAGAACAGATCACACAAAGACATTTCATTCAAAATTCATATTATACTTCTGCTTCTAAAAGGTACTCTATATGGGATTTACATGCCAAAATGAATTTTTCTTGAAAGGGGGGAGGGGGGTCCCCTGCTCATGAATCACTTCTCAACCTGTCTCTGCACTTGGATTCAACATTTTATTTCATTTACTGATTTACAAGGGCGAATCCAGAGATATTTTCTGACAGTCTTCCAAACTATCTTTGTTGATCCATCCTCCATTTTTGACTGTCTTCCGATAAAAAAGGTAGATACCCGTCAATGTAAACTTGAAAATCTGACTGTCTTCCAGAAGACCCAGAAGACTGCCTCAAACCACCCCCGATTTAGTACTAAATGACTGGCCAGTCAAATAAAATGCCATGTCTTCCTGTGCACTTCAGAGGGAACTATCCAAGTCAGATACTTATATTTCAGGGGGGTTTATGGGAAAGTAAAGTAGCTTTGCAGGATATGTAAACATAGAATATATGACTTCAGGAAATTTCAAAATCATACAGTATACCTTCAATTGTGGTCCTGAAGTATTTACTGTAGACATGTGAACTTACTGTCTGTCTGTGGCCTATTCCTGGCTTTCTCCTCTCTGCCAGCATCCCTCCACTGCTCTGACACCGCTGGGATGAGAATACCATTGCAATCCAGGAAAGACATGGCCAGAATTGCACCTTTTAAACGAAATATTGTACCTAGAAGAGGAAAAAATCTTTCCTTTGAAATCTGGTCTTCAACAAGTTAGAATACTTTGAGAACTGACAATAAGATTATGCGTATCTTACAGTGTATCACTTGTTTACTTTTATCTTTTAAAAAAGATGTCAGATTTTTTTTTTTTTACTTTAGATGTGAGATAAATATGAGAGTACAAAAGACAAGTGAAAAAACCAATATCCAATTTTTTAAAATAAGGTATTCCTTTACCTTAAACAGAATACTTGATGAAACAATGACACATATATGCACATGAATGCATATGTTTACACAGGTGCACGCACACGCACACACACACACACTCACCACTGGGTGATACAATAACAGGTTGGTTAAGCCTCTGTTCTCCTGGTGGTGGAAGGTTGAGGACAATTACTATCACAGATCCCAGGCTAGTGCCTACCCACAAACATGGACATGTGAAAGCATCTGGAAGATCAACAGGTATTGTTGAGATATTGTGGTTTTACAATTTTACCACTATAAAACAAAGTACTGTATTTTTTGTCTCCCTGTTCTTGTATTTGGTTACAGTATATGACACATAGAAAAACCTATGTAAAAACTATATTATTTCATGTTGGGTAATGGTCACTTCCTATTTATCTCCGCCAAGGAGGTTATGTTTTCACCCCTGTTTGTCTGTCTGTTTGTTTGTCTTTAACATAACTCGAAAAGTTATGGACCGATTTTTATGAAATTTTCAGGAATTGTCAGAAGTGGGCCAAGGAAGAGATGATGTAGTTTTTGGTGGTGATCCGGATCAATAATCAATCAATAATCAATAATAATAAAAAATTGCTGCCTTGGCGGAGGTCTGCGCTTTTCTAGTTTTACCTGTTTTTCTTGTGTAGGAATCAGCAAACACAAGGCAGCGGACGCCTTCCTGACTGACGTTTTCCAGACTAGACATGCTAGAACTACGCGATCGTGAAAATGAAGAGGACTGTCCTTGATCTGTAACATGACCAGCAGATTAATTTTCAAAACAAATATTAAAGAGTATGATTGTGAATAATGCTTTAATTCTGATAGTATTCTTCACTAGTGAAAAGTTCACAAAAAAACTGATTGAAGACATGCTACTACCATTAGGGGACTTACAAATCATGCTTTTAGTGTGTTCTAGAAAAATAAACAAAAATTGTCTATACTTTTACCGAGATACTTTACTTTAACCATGCCTTTAGTAAATCCAATAATAAAACTTAGGAGGAAAATATATGCTAAAATAGGTTCATACATCCAAAGCACACCAATCCCCAAATAAAAATTCATAAGAAAAATGTGCCAGCGTGTTAAGAGAACTAAAAGAATAAAAAAATATTCAATATTTTAAAATATTTTCAAATCTAACAGCCAAATTGTAAAATATAAAAATAAAATAGAGATAATCCACTAAACAATTAACATGAAAACAGAAAAAAAAAAAAAGAATTCTACTTATGTAAATGATCAAATTTTGTCAACATGCAAAGTGCTTTTGCAAATTATTGGAAAAAAAAACTAAAAAAATTGAAATACATACATTACTGTATTGTGAAAAATAATCCATATAAATGGAATGGGATTTATTGCAATTTTGAAGTTGCTTTGCATTTTTCTGGAGCTCTGTTATTTTTATTGAGAAGGCAAATTTGTAGAATGTATGTTTTCTTTGAAAAAGCTAACCCTCCAAACACCCATATGCAGTAATGGAACAGTCCAGACAAAGTAGTGATGACTAGAAATGTAGAATTTAGTTTATGGACTGGTTGAATCTCATTGGAACACACATACTATAATGCTTCAAAAGCAAATAACACTAAAACCTAAATATGTATATTCACTTTAAAATTTGTCACTTGTACACATTAAAATAAAAATGTTAATTTCTTAATAAATTTTAACTTCAACATATGAATAGAGTTGAATAATTTGGATATTTAAGGATGTTCCAAAATGGACTGAAAACTATCAATTTCTACACTCCATTTCATTTATCATAACTCTTCCACTTGTTTGCATATTGGCAAATGAACAAAGAAACAACAATAAGTAACAAAATGTGCAAATTACAGTGAACTTGTCTCACACAATAAAGGAAAAAAACCTGAAAACCAAAACATCTGATGAGACAAACCAAATACAAAAGAAATCCCACCCAAAAAAGGACAACATAAACATAGCCAATGCAACAACTAACACAACAATCATGGATCCACAAAATTCAGGTCGTTCTTGGTGCTGGACTGGACCGTAGTAAGCACATTATTTCACAAGAGGGTGCAGCACAAAACCCAGGAAGAGCTCATACCAGTTTCAGTGCTCTTGGGAACTTTCAGGGAATATCAAACATGCACCTTTCTATGGCATGCATAACCCTTAACGATTTTGGAAGGGATAACGATACTGTGTCTGATAATTTGTTAGAGTACATCCTATCTCTGGTGGTGGTACGGTGGTGTGCTGTTAAAGGTTAGTGTTCAAACAAGTTGCAGAATTAATGTAAAAATAAGTGCAGTGAAGCAATGTTATTGTGATATAGGGAGTTGAACAGTGGAAGTGATTGAAATTAATACCTTTTTTTATCAAAAATGTTGTAAAAATTGATCATAAAACCAACGAATCCAATCTACCCAAAGTAAAAGAAAAATTATGATGCAAAATTTAACTTTGTTCATGAGTAAAAGTACAGATATTTTAAAAAGGCCAACAGCAATGAGCTTTAGCTTTTTTTTTTTCAATTCAATAAAAATATCAACATCCACTGTTCAAGAGCATAGTGGCTTGCCTTGAAATGGCAATCAGATTTGAAGTTAGTAAAACATAATTTCAGAGCAGTTCACTAAGTCAAATAAGAAATGCTTAGACTTATTTTAATATAAATATGGCACTAAACAAAGAAAATGATTTAAATGTAAATTTTTAACTTTTTGAAAGAAAAAGAAAAGAAAATTGAATCTGTCACATAACACATCACACAGGGCATTTCTTTTGGTAGTCATTGGAGAAAAACTAATTCCAGGTGATCAGACAAGATTATTACAAGGCTTCATTGGTATACTGGAACTAGAATGAGTTGTGATTTCAAGTCTCTCCAAGTAGACACCAAAAGTAATGCCTTGCATACAAATGTTGCCTTGGAATGGCAGCTGCACAGTTACAGAAGAGTATATCACTGACCCATGTGCCATGAGGAGCACCATGCAGTGTCACACCATCCATGTATCTGTTACACAAGTTCTTGCCATATACAACTATCTTAACTAAGACAAAAGAATTAATATACCTAAAATATACTGCAAAAAGCTTGAAAGACAAATAAAAGCAGCAATGTTGTAGTGTGTCACAAAGTCATGAAAAGAGATATTTTGTTAAAGTGCCACAAAAGCACAAACATCCTTGTGTTCCCCCCCTTTTCTGTTGGTGTTAAATACAATGCCATAAGTGTTATTAAAGGTAGAAAAGCAACAATGCACCTCCGCCACCACCATTTGCATCCATGTCCAACGATGCTGTACTTTGCATTTTCTGAATTTTGCGGATACCTTGGGACTTAGTCCGTCTCAACTCAGGAGGATGTTGTCTCTTTTGTTTAGTACCTGTAGGACTGAGACACACCCCATTGATCTAAAAAGCAAGCAAAGATGATTAATCATGTGAGGTCTGTGTTAAAACTTTCAGCAGTGAAGGAATATTAGTTGTGTATATGCTGCCAGGTGCAATAAGGGCATGCTAAAATGCTGGCAATATACACATGTGCAAAAATCTGGTCATGCTCAATTTTCAAGTACACGGCATGCGGAGTGCTGAAAAAAGAAATTATCAGACATAAAACTGGATGCTGTGAACAAAACCCTTGCCCAGCATGTCATGCAGCCAGTGGAAATAGCCCTATTTCTAAGAGCTGCAAAGCTGCAAGCATCCATATCAAGGTTTTTTGCTACATACCGCCAGTTCCATTGCGAACAACTATGCTTTTCTTTGAGACCCCTGGCTCCTCACTGCGTAGATCAAGCACTGCAACCCCCTTTGAGTCTCTTTTTATCAGACCCCGTCGTTTTTGTTCACCATCCGCCGTTGGTACTGACAGGTAATTATCTGATGGGCTCTTGCACTTGGGACGAGTTGTCTTTACAGAATGAAATTTTTTCTTAACCTTGATACTAAACCGGCGAAACTGACTCATCCCACTTTTATCATCAGTTTCATCACAATTCAGATCATATTTGACTGTTTCTTGGGACCTTGAGTTACTTCCTGCCATTTTTAGACTATTAACAACATGGTCATCTTCATCATCATCATCCAGTGCTGGTACTAGAGGCTTATTGGAGACAGGCATCGATATGGCACGACGAACCATCGTAGGTCTTTCCTCAGCAGCAGGATGAGGAATGAGAAATTTACTTTGCAATTCTCCAGTCTCAATGCTCTCCAGCTCACGTATCATCTCCCGTTTTTCCATTTCAAAGGCTTCAAGAGCTGTCTCAATCTCCATAGAGCCATCGGACTCGGTGCCGGAAACATCATCCTGGTGGTTTAGGTCCAGGTTCTCAGTGGCGGACACTGTAAGTAATGTCTGAGTTCTTTCGTTCCTGGGGGTCCCAGGCGAGCGTGGAGACCTGGGGCTACAAAGATTACTAGATGCTAGGCCAGGGGAGGGTGGAGGCTGCAAAAACAATCAGCAGTTAACCAAAACAAAGGAAAATTTGAACTTAAACACAAGCACCAGACAGAAAAAAAAAATGCAAAAATAAATCAGTAAGACACCCTCACTGAGGTCCAAACTCATTATGTTATCATACCTCAGCATTGCCACTTCTATTATACAAGAAGTAATGTAGCAGAAAAATAAGGATAATGAAGGGATTCAACTAAAATCAGAAACCAAGTGTTACTTTTTTAGATGAAGGAGGTCATATAGGTTGTTGTGGATAAGAATAGCTAGATCATTATGTTGTACACACGTAGGAAGCTAAGCCAGGGTGCCATATACAATGCAAGGCAGAACCTGACAATGCACTGATAGATCGGCATGTGAAGAAGGGTTGGAAGCATGCTCAGACACAATATCTGCTCAGGTTTGGTGATACATTCAGCATACAAGGAGTCTATTGAATCTAAAGAATGCTGCCCATATTTCTACCCAGCATACATAATACACAAATAAACATCAAGTAGCATCAGTTGTTCTTAAGTGTGATATATTATAATCCAAACACTACTTTTTCACCACAACATCAACGCTTTGGACAATTTGCGTCGTGGATTCCAGAAAGATCTTAACATTGAAAATATTTTTAAATAGACAAGAGGTTCCCTTTCAATAAATGCAAGTATCTGCTATACACAGGATGCTCACAGTCTAACATTAAGTGAGTGTATAGTACACTTTCACTTCTCACCAAATTGATGCTCACAAGAGTCACAAGGCGATCTTTAAGCTAATGAAAAAGAAATGAATTATTTATGTATACTAGTCTGAGTAATTAGTGTCAAATGTAAGCTAAATTTTTTTCAAAACCTATGCACTTTCACTGGTGAGATAAGTAATCAAACACAAAATTAATTTCTATGAAAAGGCATAACATTCGATGAATACCAAGTTTTTTTTTTTTGAGCTGTGATTCTGACTCACATAAACAATACTAATGAAATTATGATATAACATCATTTACAATATTACCTATATAACAGTATAAGTGAGATTAATAAGCAAGAGTAACTGAGCAGCCAAACCAGCATGATGATGAAGTTAACTCAGCTTTCAATGAAATTTAGTGGACAATTATATATATATATATATATATAAGGTCAGGGAGAAAATGTTTTATGTTCATGTCCATGTTATTGCACAAACAAGGAAGGTCTGGTTTGATAAAGCTTTGATAAACTAAGATCTTTTGTTTAATACCACATTAAATCAACTTCCATATGCCCCATGGCTAAATAGGTTTGGGGGAAAAAGGTCCCGGTTCACTTGTTAAAACACAATCAAATATCTATGCCTACATTAAGGTAAAGTATAATATGCCTTTTCATAAAAAATGAAAATAAATGTGCACAAATGACTGTATAATGCTCTACCTGTTCACTAGTTGGCGATTTACAGTCCTCTGAAGTGGTGGAGTTCTGCGCCTGCACTCCCTGAAGGTCATTAGGCCGTGACTTGGTTGTCTTGGGAGATCGTGGCACTCTTTGGTAAGGGTCCATAGAACCTGTGAAATGAAAACATTAGAAGCATAGTAACTATATCACACATCTTGCAAATTAATCTTTAATACAAGACAACCCAAAAAATACAAAAAAAAGTTCCTTTAATAATACCTAGGCTTCATTATACAAACAAATATGCTAGCCGTCTTTATATCCACATACTTGTAGCTGAACAAGAACAATCGTTGCTATCATTCTGTCTGTGCTGCTTATAATAACATTGTTACAATGGAATCAGAAAGCATACAACAGATTATAACCTGTAAGTATTCATTCGTATTAAGTTAACAATGTTAATGTCACATTGTTTCTGTAATCCCAGAGCTTACCATACAAATCTGGTGTTCCCATGTTTAACAGACATGTCTTCTGCATATAATCCACTATAGCCAGCCCAGTGTCATTGCCAAATGCGAGTCTGGAAAAGAGAAACCTCTTTCAACAACAAAATCCAACATGCCATCTTATAATTCACAGAGTTGTCTTCTGCCTGACTATCACTTTACCAGGGATGAGGCTGCCACTTAGTGACAAAGTCGGAAAATTCGGCGCTAGGTCCAGGGGGCCCCTAGGCCAATTATATACCTGGCTCCCAAAAAGCAAGAAATCTGCCAAAAGTTGGAAAAATCTCATCCCTGCTTTACGGATAAAACTTTTAATCAATTCTCAGAACTTACAGATGAAACTTTTAATCAATTCTCAGAACTTTGCAATGCACACATGTACAGGTAATGTTAGACATATCCAGTTTATCTTATTTCACTACTTCAAACGCTTTTCAAACATCTGAGTACTCACAGCCCATACGAAGAGTTGACACTGATACTGGTTATGTTTCCTGGTTTTTCTCCCTCCACACTTCCTAAGACACAGACCAATGTTGGTTGATAGCCTGCTGAAAACTTTCTAGAGCCTCCTTTAACTTTCACGCTGGTAAACAGCTCCTAGAGAACAATACATATTAATTTTGTTAGAGAGAAGGCTACAGAATCCTTTAGCCTGCTGAAATGATTTAAAATAAAACTATAATCTTAAATATTAAATGATCAGTGGAAATGTTTTATCTTTAAAATGTACATTAACCTGTTCAAAAAATATTATAAATGATAACTTATCATCAGAACTTTATACTATATGAAATTTTCAGCCTTCATATTGTTTTCCAATTGCCATCTGAGCATCAGTAAGTCATGATTTGAAGCTCAGTTATTAAACAGACAAACAAAAGCACTTTCAGGAAATATTTCTTAATTTATAATTCATTTTTGTACTATCACAAACACTCGTAATGTCTGTACTATTCAAATGGCATTTACAACTATCTAGCACCACTAAATAATCTATGACAACATATAACCATGCAGACCAAGTTGCCACATAATAAGGGCAACCAGTTTCAAATCCAACTCTGTATTTTAGCATAATAATCATCATATTCTTCATTCACATCAGCACAGACATTCCAGTCATCTAATGCAGTCTCCTGCCCCTTGGAAACATTTGAAATGCATGACACATTCACATCATAGTGATTATCATACATGTACTTCATCAAAACCATAGGGAAAGTAAGGTTTGAAATGAAGCAGAACATCCATTATACCACGCATCACCACTAGGGATATGATACATTCACAGAGAGAAAGAAGTCACAGAAATTTTCATTTTGGAACCAGAAATGGATATCACACAGTGCTTAATGCTTTTAGGTATAAAAAAAAAAAAAAAAAAAAAAAAAAAAATCAATTGAATTAGTACTAAAAGTGTTTGAGTTATAAAAAAATCAAAAAGCTTCACAGATGATAGAGATACACTGAACGTACTAGTAACTAACAAAGCATTCATACTCACAGTTTGATTTTGCTGCTGTTGATGTTGATACTGTCATACAACAGAAAAGCAGTAAAATCAAGGCTCACAAAAACATATTCAAACAGACAAACAATAGAATAGTATAAAACATGCTCCGTATAACTATTATTGTTCAAATTACTATACAGCAATATCAATGTGCAAGAGAAAGACCATTCAATACACTAAGGAAAAATAAAGTGCACAAAATCTATCATGTCTTAATACTGTGATCTACTATGCCTGCACATCTAAGCACATGATTTTTTAAAAAAGCACTACATGCTAAGCAATTGTATCATGAAATCGAAATGTCCTTCTTCTTTCACAGCTCAAGATACAATTCCACCAAGATAGCATCATCATTTTTCAAATGATTTTTATTAGAAAAGATCACTGAAGATGTAAAAAAAAAAATTGGATAGTTCTGCTTTTTTTTTTTAATTATCTAATTCCTTTTTAGTTGACCATGATTCAATCACCAGCAGCACCTGGCAAATCATTTCAAAAACAAATCCTTCAACCTGCATGGAAATTTTCTCCTTGTTTGAGAATCCCTGATGATTTTCATAAAAAGTTTTGGCTAGTGCAAATCAATATTGTCTTAAGTAATTTCTGCTGAATATTTTACTGTTATTCTGGTTTTTGTTTTCAAGGCCATGTTCACTGTGTGTATTCTTACCTGCTTTGCTGTGTCTGAAGCAGAGCTGGAGTAGGAGCCCACACTCCCACTTTTCTGTGATGTTAACCCAATAGAGGGGCGAATAGGTGGGAACTCAAACTCAGGTGTCTCTTCTACTTCATCAAATACTTCATATACAATGGAAATCTCAAGACTCTAAAATACAATAAAAAAATATATATATATACATACAATCATCTTAACACTGCAAATTTGTAAATTATCACAAAATTATCTGATCAAGTTATATTTAATGTTTTTGTTTTTAATATCAAACTGATTTCACTTGGAAAATGACTAATGCTTTTTATAAAATTATACGGTATATATACATTCAAGTAGATAGAGTAGCAGTTAAATATAGCATAATGAAGTTATGTTTTTACTAAGTACTGTAACTATCACTGAAAATGAGAAGAACTCGATAGACAAAAAGACAACCCTATGGTAGGATTCCAATTCCAGTAAATTTGAAATATGATATAATTTAAGTGCTGATCTACAAAATTGCTCTGAAAGCCCATTAGAGAGGATGAGATGTGGATCTTATAGGAAATAGCAAACTTTTTCCAAGGCCTGAAACTGAAAGTGCTTATTCATTTTCTTCTGACAGTTATTGAATTTTCAGGTGAGAAGGCAGTAGCAATGCTTATCAGATTCAAAAGGGAAGAAAGTAGTAAGCCCTGGTGCAAGGCTAAATTATGAACTTATAATGTGCCTCAATCATCATTAATAAGGTTATACGGATAATGACCAAAAGCTGACATTCACATATGGAGAGCATAGAAGCAGGCTTCCAGATTCAAAATCGAATTAATCACTGGCTTCGAATAATGTGCATACCCTTTCCTAGTCCTAGACTTCACAAATTCCCAGTGTTTCCCTCTTGAGATGTGCTGGCATTTCTAGGCTTATTGATTCAAAATACCTTACAAAATTACTCAATTCTTTGTGGATATCCTTCAAATCACCTTAGCCTGCTAAGTATATTTCTTTATGCAGTAAGGTGGTGTCTGTATGTCTGCATTTTCTTAATAAACCACTGCTGCTTTTTTCCAAGGAAGGCGTGATTGTGACAATTAATTTCTCAATGAGACTCAGCATTTGAAAGCAAACCAATTAAACAAAAGTACTATAAAGAAAAAAAAAATTGTTGCAAAAATGATCAAGTCACAAAAAAGGAGAAAGTTCACTGATAGCAGCAGTTCAATTCATGTCTCTTCTTGGGGTTCTCAAAACTAATAAAACTGCCCAAATCACTGACTCAGGATTGAGATAATGTGAGTTTGGAGAAGGGTCCCTTTGAGGTTTAATCAATTAAATTTAGGGAGACATAGTGAATTCAAATCATCTGAAACTTTGATCATATGAAACGGGGATAATTTTCAGGATGAAGTGTGATAAACCTACCCTTCTAGATGCAAAGAAGCAATCAGCCTCATCCTGATAATAAATACACAAATATAGGAAAAAAATGCATGCTGCTCTTCTTATTACAAGAACATTCAGTTTATCTGCTCACATAAAATGCACATATCATACATTATTCAGGAACCACCAATGGAATAGTCCCAATACAGGCTGACAAAAGTGTCCAGGATCAATACACTGACAGCTTGCCAACAGGCTTTAACATAAGTGCTTTATACATTGGCACAAAATTTCAACATAAATAAGAACAAGGGTTGATTTTACTTCAGAGATTTCCAAATGGTATTTACAATTTTGCAATCATCATAGCCTGACCATTTTTTAAAATGTTGTTACCTAACACTTCTGTAGGAGCTAAATCAATTGCATGGCACTTGTCCACATATAATTATTCACATAAAACAAGATTATGTTACCCTTACAACTACCTCAGAGCCAAATCATTACCCTTGAATAATAGGTATAAGGACAAAAATCCATAAATTATCAAAATGACAGCACTTGAGAAGTGGCAATAAGTAGTTCCTCTTCACTAACTTCAAATATCTTAAACATGTACAAAAACATTTTAAATACGAATATGTAATCTCATCTCTTGGCAATATTACATCTCAGTGCTCATTAATGTGGTATAATATTATCATTAAGAATCTGCCAAAAGCAAATTGGTGTGGTTTGGTTTCAGTCTCCAGTACTTACCGGCACCTCCAGCACCCCCTCCTGTTTACTGTACTTGAGTAGAACAACATGTGTCCTGCCTGCTACCACTAACATCCTACTTTCTGCCTCCAGGTACAACTGCTGTATTGCAAATGGCCCCTCCTCTGCCTCGCCAACACCACCGCTGCCATTCTCTGAACACTTGTTTTTATGGTGCTTGTCAAATATTTTAGCAGTCTTCACTTTGTACAGCACCTGCAGTGTTACTGCAGACGCATCCCAGAATTTTATGGAGCCATCGGCATGACTAAAGAGAAAGGCATACTATCCATTATCAACAATGAGGTCTGGGATTTATGCAGTGTTTTATTGTTGATGAATGCATTGCTGTATGATATGAAAAACACATCATTTAATTAAAAATGTTTACTCTTTTATTCAAATCTTACCCAGTAATAATAATTTCAGGGTAGCTGCATGTAGTTGTGCCCCATTCTCCACCTTTTACTGGCCACTCCTAAAATGGGAATCAGAAATAGTAACAAAAATTAAATCTTTCTGCAAAACAGCAACGGTATAATTTTTATCCATACAAGATACTTATCTTCCATAAATCTGCAAACCTTGAAAAGAAATATAAATATAAATACTCTCATTTGTTTAACTTTTCAGTATGACAAAATTCAAAGTTACCACTTATTAATTTATGTATAACACTAAATTCTGTGTTTGCATTGGCAATATATTAATGACAACAACAATTACAACAACTATGACACATTAAAACCAAATGACACATTAAATACAAAACAAATCCAGAGAAAAAATAAAAACTACTTAAATGGAGGACCACAAAAACTATTTATTAACAAACTGTCCTCATTGATCTATAACCCTCACAGTACAATAGTTCATTTGATTATTACCTTTGTACTAAATCCAGACTTCTTCTGCTGCTTAGAGCCAACTGAGTAGAAGGCTGGTATGAGATCTGGTGGGCAGTCTGCATAATACTGGCAGCAGGTTACAGGAGATTCATGCAGATCCATAGGGTACGGATTCTCAAAACACGGATATCTGAAACCATATATTATACAAATTAACAGTAATAGATATATAAGTTTCCATTTCAAGGTCAAGCTTCAAAATTCAGGCAGGAAAAACTGTAATTGAAAAAGGCTAAGATTATGAAAAATCTTACATCTGTAGAATACATAAAACTTACCACATTACCCCGAGAACTTATGACTGCAAGCCCATACAGAGTGCTAGTACTGGTATAGCATTTAATTTAATGATACCCCCCCCCCCCCAAAAAAAAAAAATAAATAATAAAAAAAAAAAAATAAATAAATAAATAAATAAATAAATCCTATCCTACCCTGGACTTGTGAGATCCACAACCACTAAGTCATTCTGGAGTAGAACTATAATAGCATAGGGATCCTGGAAGTCTGTCAATAGCAAAAAAAGATATCGATAAGTATCACCTGTCAGAACATATTGCCCCTAGAGACGGACTTCAAAAAAAAAAAAAAAAAAGTTGGACTTGATTATAGACTTGATAATGCATGGCACTGAACTTTTTGTCAGCAAGATTTTTCTATCACACACAAAGGAATAAATAAAATAGATAAATTGGCAATACACTTCACCATTAATACTACAATTAAACAGGTTCTTCGAGCAATATTCACAACAAGCATTTTGCTTATTTATTCCAAGCTTATTTGCATCTTGAGCTTTAAACGTATTAAAGTGCATCAAAGAAAGAAAAAACCACAGATGACCTCCAATGAAAACTAACCATTAGACCAAGGTGATGTGCAGACTGAGATGAAATCCACCACATTATGTTCCATTTCCAGCACAGTGGTACTCTTTCCATTGATGACGGTGAGACAGGGAGTCTTACCAGCGCGGTCATAGGACATGCCACCAGAAAAGATGATGTAAGGCTCCCTTTAAAAGATGGGTATTCAAATATTTCATGGTTGAAACAAGTATGAGTGAACATGATCAGATGTGCATTGGATGCTTTTTATTCATAAAACTATAACCTAAATAATAATATTACTTAGAAAATATGCATTTCATGTATACAAAACTATCACTATTTCGATCTTTAATTATATCAGAAATTTGGACAAAAGTTGTATCAAGATGCATCATAATCATCATCATTGTAGAACATATGTAAAAAAAGTTTTGCAAGTGTCCAATTCTTGGAAACCTGTATTTTATCTTTGCCTTGAATGATGGCTAAGGCCAAGTCGGACAAACCTGAAGCAAAACTATTAAAATCCCAGAAATGGTCTGTATTCATTGAACTTGGCTCAATCAAGTTCTTTTGTTCCAAGTTCTATGCTTGGTAAACATGACTGAATGGATTAAGTGATGGATATTGCATTACATCTGTCTATATGTTGGTGCTTGGTGCCACGGTGTAGACAAGCAGTAGGTGGAAATGTGAACGGATTTGGGGCCAACACAATCAGAAACTGACAGGCTTGATATTGATAGGTTAAAGTAAAAGGATCTTTACTGATAATCCCTGATGATTTCTATCCATCATTAATGCATCACGTTGATGAAAAAAAAAAGGTACCAAAGAAACTATCCATTATAATTCAATGAAGTTTTCCTTAATACTATTTAAAGCATTGCCTCAAGCATGCTGATGTTTTGTCCCAGTAGCTTCAGTATGTGGCATTCAATACAAAATTTTCAGTTCAAATCTAAATCTGTAATACCATAATTAAGCATTTTGCAGTGTCATGTCCTTCTTCCCCTCTGCCCCAGCCTCTATACAGGCAATATTTCTTTTTATGGATGAGGAATGACCAACATTTAACAACAGTCACGTCTTATAAGAAATTCTCAAACAAGGTGTAACTGAATTCAAAGAGAAAAACAACGGGATTCACGACTCTAGGATCATAATACAATCTTCAGCAATGAAAATGTTTAGCTGTTAGTTTGTTCTTGCACAGAAAAGACTAGATTTCCAAATAATTTGAAGACATTTCTATGGCACAAGGCAAGACGTGTTTCTGAAACAAGAGCCTCCTAGAAAAGCAAGTCTTCAGCAGACCAATTATTCACATTTTCCAGGAATCTGTAGGTGCGACTACAAAACACTTCAATCAACCATCGCATTTTGGGCAATGCTTTTTGTACTGAACCCAAAATCGATAACACCAAGCTACTGTAACAAAACATTAATTCAATGAAGTCATTGATGATAGTTTTACATAGATAGACATGTAAATTTATAAAACATATTTCATCCATTGTTTTTGTTTTTTCCCAATTATACCATAAAAAGGTTTACAACTTAAATAAAGTGTATGTATGAGGCATAAACAGGAGATCTGATAGGGTATTGAAAAAAGTTAGGAACCACAAAAATGAAGATGAACCATTTCTGAACAGTAAATGAAAGGAAAATTATTGAAAACATTCCATTCATTTATTTGCAAATTAAATCTATACATGTGAGTGAAAATAGCTGGATTGGGAAGCAAGAAAAGCTTACATGTTACCTGCCAAATATAAAAGACCTAGTCATAAAACAACACAGCTGTAAGAATATGCAAATAAAGTACAAATGAATTTAATTAAAACAACAAATAATCCCACTGATAAGATTTAAAATCTAAGCTCATAATTATTGTTTTGATGATTTTAAATTGAAAGCGCAAAACAATAAAAAGAGCTATTTTAAGAACAGGATATTCTTGTGGCAATAAACACTAACACAGCAACAAAGTCAAAAGAAATGGTGATGCAGAGAGAACACCAAACCTTAGTAATAAATCATGACCAAGTGTAACCATAAACACAAGAGGAAAGTTTGGAAGCCTCAATGTAACACCTGTAGTGTTTTTCAGCCCACAGTGAAGATTATCATGCTTGAGCAATAATGACATTGACAATTTAAATATTTAAGCAAAAGAAATTCTTCTTTCAATCAGATGTGGACTAAAATACAAAAAAAAAAAAAAAATTCTTAACTACAAGTATTTTTGAAAGATCCAATTTACATTGAAGGGTTAATTCTTACCCATTTTTGCTCGACTTCCACTCCACTTTGTTGATTGGTTTGCAAGGGTCTGGTCGACCATCTTTGGATATTTTTGCTAAACAGTGAACAATGAACATTATGTTATTTACAAGGATTAAGTGTATAAATCTTTGGTATTTATTTCGGTTTACATTAATGAACATGAAGTATTGTTTACCATCATGCAATGACAATTAGGGCACATTCAGATTCATACACTGTACTAACTAGGTCGGTCCAACTATGAGGGGGATTCTTGCTAAAGTGCAATCAGTGAAATCAGCACATAACAGCTATCTACCCCCAGCTGGTTGAGGAGGCATGTCAAACAACTAAGATGGTTCCAATTATTGCACTTTAACAAGAATCCCCCACAGATTTGGACCAACCCAGCTGGAACAAAGTGTGAATCTGAATGCAGTTTAGGCACAGTCACTATTCCTCTTATTCTTTACCTTAAGTTAATGCCAAACAGAATTGACAAAAAGGAAAATAAAACATTCCAAATACAAGGAAAAGGCACTTCTGCATACCTACAACTTTAAGGTGTCAAAGATCACAGAAATATCCAGAGCACAATTACCATTAAGAGTCAACTTCACTGAGACATAAACCACAAGGGAAACTACCTCCTACTAGTATGTGAACAATTAACTTTCTTATCACAAAAATTAGGTTTCATTGATCATGAAAGTATGCACCAAGCAGTCATCTACATACATACTACTCTATCAAGAGAAGTAAAGATCATACTTAAGCTCGTGCATTATCTTTATGCTGTCATTAATAAAACAAGTAAATGCTCAGCGGGCTTTCTGGCTTCCAAGAAAATCCATTCTGCGGTAATAAGAAGACAGACAACAAGGCTTGCTTCAACACTGTTTTCATGTTCAGTTGAGAATAAAATAATTTGAGAAAAAATTATGGACAAGTATTTTAAAGGCCAGGGCAATATTTTCCATGTATATGGATTCCTACTCTTTTCTGACTACCTTCATGAGATCATTTCTATTAATTCCCCCTTTTTTTTAGTACAGCTTTTTGATACAAAATGTACACCGTTTGAAATCATGTTGCCAAATGTCAACAAGCTGTATACAGAATGGCACCTCTGTCCCATGTCTAATGTCCATCTAATGTTTGTTTTGAGATCTTTAGTATGTCATGGATAAAAATAACAATGACAATGGCTAACAGTTTTGTGTCTCTAATAAGAGCACCACCTGGCCTTTCATCGGTTTACTTCAGTGCTCTGAAGTCACAGAGGGATTTGAAATTCCAATATAAGCCCGATAGACTAACTGTAAATCTACTTAATGTCCAATTACTAGCCAACATCAAGCCCAATTTCTCTGATTTGGCCAAGCTTTCAATTGATTCCTCCACCACGGACATGGCTCTAGACATCCTGGAGATCCCAGCAGAATTCTGTGAACACTGGTTTTCACTGACCTATCTGGTTGAGGTAATTTTGACTAAATACAGCATACTGGAAACTGGTTACAGTCCATACTATATAAGTACTACATACGTCCATCAAAATGGCCGTATAGGTACCAAAAGAAAGACTTTCAGCCCACGCTTTGTTCATATAAGTTCTGATTTGCCATATGATTAAATTAATTCAATTTGACTGAGGAAAATTTTTTTTAATTTTTTTTTTATTTTTTATTTTTATTTTTTTTGAAAATTTGCCACTTTATCACTCTTTTAGTCTTATCTTACGTTTTTTTTTTCTTCTTATATTACTTAGCCAACTGGCTAAAACATCAAAATTTCTTGACATATAAAGTTCCACTGACATGAGAAAAAACAAAACTGAACCTAACCAACTTTATCAGAGTTACTTAAACTGATAAAAAAACCTACTCAAGTAATTTCAAACAACACAACAGCTGCATAATTTAAAAATGTGGTTTAATCATTTAAACTATTTCCCAAGTTGACTTTGCACGTTCATTGTGAAAAAAAAAAATCCAGCAATCATTCCCAACTTCAGTTTTCAAATTGCACTTCTCCTTGCTGCTTTTTCCTTACTTTCTCCAGGCCAATAATAGATCAATACGTGACCTTATTTATTTTGCATTAATAGCTACGCAGACCATGCCCTGTGTGTGTAATAAGTAATGTCCAGATGGCTACTTTCTCAATACTCTGGTAGTACTATCAAATATTGACAATATTCACTTCTGTTGATTTTCCACAATCTAACTCATCAAATTATACAGAACTGAGCACAAATGTCTGAAAAGAGCTATTATACCAAGAAAACATTTTTTTACATCCAATGCCATATCTACGCATTCCATCGTTAGTGGGGTGAAAGTTCTACCTGGAGCATAGACTCTTTAAAACAGTAGATGTATGTACCAACCAAAATTATTTGGCTGTGTCGTGTACGGGGAGAAGGGGAGAGTCTCAGTGAGGGTGATTCTTTCACATACTAGCTGGTCTCTTAAGCTGTCAGTCTCTCCAAACACACATATACAGATGAAACGCTAAAAAAAAGGCCCAATGTGAAAAGGCCTTCACTCACCATGTGGAGATATTATACTGACTGGTTCTGTTGGTTTCTTGTAGTTCCATGTAACTAAACTGCCGTCAGACAGACTACACATAAACTGTTTTCCATCTTGTTCCCAGGTTATGGACCTCAGAGCCTGGAACAGGAATGGTACAACTCTCAAGCATGTCAGTGACACATTGCTGAACATAATGTTCACAAAGATGTTTTAAAAAGGTAATAGATTTAATTGAAGTATATCGTACCTGTGGATTATTAAAGCGATATTCTGCTGCCTTTGACTTCAGGTCCCAAAACACAACTACACCAGTCTCAAAACCAATCAAAAGCTGGAAAACAAAGCATATGAATGAAGGAATGAGTACATGAGAAATCTGCAATATCAAACAAATATAAATCAATTAATAACATAATCAACATCAAAAAATCTCAAAAACTACTTTGGTGGGCCAATTAAAAGCTGTCTAAAATATGTTAAACATCAACATTGGTTGATAGCAGTAATCCCCAGGTCCCAGTTTCACAAAAAAACTTAAGTCAAATCCTTGGCTCAGTTGACTAGGATTTCCATGAGAGAACTGTTACACTGCTCCTGATTGGGTAAGATGTGCCCATGTGACCATGTAACCATGGTAATTAAGTTCTTAGCCAGTACAACTTTAGTGTGTGGTAGGCCAGTACTGCAGTCCTACCTTGCCAGCATCCACGGGGTTATCACTCAGGTGCACAATTGGTCCAGGATGGGTTCTCTGAGACCTGGGAACACAAGAAAGCTCTTTCATACCAAAAAACAACAAAAAATATTGCAAATCTCTATTTAAAAATTGTTTGAACAAATAGGATGGCCTGTAGTAAGTGTCACAACACAATGCAAAACATGTGCAGAGAGTTCCATGCAAACACAATGCAATGCATAGAACTTAAAGAGGCATTGCAAAACTGCACGCAAAATACACAGATTAATCATGTCAGCCAAGAACTGAAAATTGACTGTTCACAGCTAATAGAACAGAAGGTGTTAGCAGCCTGCAACCTTTCAGAATTGCCAAAAAATGAAAGACATTGAATCCATCGGATACTTTACCAGATCACGTTTCCAAATCGGAAACGGACACTGCTCTCGTTACCAGATAATGCACCATTATCAATATCACGAACAAACCTGGAAGAAAATACCTGGTACAGACCTCTACTCATTTTGAATATACCACACAATTGTGCTGTATTCCATTATATATCTCTCCCTCTTTCTCTGTCACATGTTTGCTTAAAAATGATGTTGTGACACTTTCAGGCCTTCTCAATTATTATTATTATTGCAATTCATTACTAGGTTACTTGAGCATATTTCAAGTCTTTTTTTCAATCATTTAAGATCCTACCAAAACAACCCTCTCAGCATATGGTATAACAAGAAAGAGCACATAAATGTCTTTCAGCTAAACCCATGTTTAAGCATTTAAGCATGGCAAATGCATTTACAAATTTCACTTTTTTAATGTTTAGCAGAAAGAATTACATTCAGTTTAATCTGTATCTTATAACATGATTTTGTCATACCCAGGTCCTGGTTCAGCAATCATGCAATTACAGTATAATGTAAAAGCTGCCTATGGGCCACACCAACTCAAACACTAGATCACAGCCAAAAAAATTGTCATTAACTGGAACTGGCCTTAGATAATAGGGGAAAAAATGATGCCTTTACTGAAGTTCCAGAGGGTGTATTCAGAAGAGGTTTCTGTACTCAACAGGGAACAATGTGCCATGGAGTCACTCATACAGGTATGTGCTATACCATGAAAGTTAATTGATAAATGTCTGCATTTGACAAAATGATGTTATGATACACTACAGCAGACATTTTAAGAATTAGTGATATTAATGGTGAAATATATATATATCAAGTGAATATACTAGGTATTTTCAAAAGGAGTGAGTACGGCAGAGCTGTTGAGGGACAAGAATTAAGTAATCCTATAATATCAAGCAACTACAATTATGTCACCCACCATTAATATATACAACATTGTTAAATGAACGCTCGCATTAACATGTCAGTCACCAAAACAATTTTAATTAAAACAATCTACATAATTAATACTGTCCTTGCATTTGGTTCAACGGGTAGACCTGGGTATGGCACCACTTCAATCATCTGTGAATATAAACACAACAACATATATCCACATCCAAGGAGAGATCAAATTATGAACAACCATCTGTGACATATTACTCACAGCTCTATAGCCTTGTTCCAGTTGATTACATATCCAGAGAGCTGGAATGACTCCACATTGGCTATGTGCACATTGCCACGCTCTGTGCCTATGTACAACCATTTGCTTTGGAATGGAATATGACAATATGTGATCCTGAAAAATGAAATATATTCAATGTATAACATGCATACAGAGGTCATGGGTGTAGATGCATTTATGTACACATAATAAATATACAAACAATCATTATCTTATTGCAGCAAATGGGATAGAAAGATGTCCTATTCAATACATAGTAGATCACTGTTTCTGGGCTAACCACCATTCCTCGGTGTATTCAGTTTATGATTTCTCTCAGAAACCGTTAAATCCAACTAAATGTTAAAAAGCAAAAGCTTATTCCACAAAGGATTGGGAAAACAAGCAACCAAAAGTATTAAACGGGTTGATATTAAAATGACATTTTAAATAAGCTCTCAGATTCTTACTCCAACTATATATAGTTTCTACTATCATTATCATGCTGGCAGAGGTACTTTATTATGATGATTTAAGCAGACATTCTTATTTAATATTACGCAGAATCCATATTTACACAAATTTAATACAATGAATATATAAATTTGAAAACCTTGTTCATTAACCTAGAATGACTCAATGGTTTGTTTGTATTAATAAAATTTCACCACTGGTATATTATTCCATACATCATTAACCTCATCTTTAATAAAACTGGAAGATAAATTGCTTAAATGAGGACTGATATAACTTGAGGACTGGCTTGCTGGCTATACTGCCAGAGAGTTCTATAATGGCAAACTTCTTGCATGCTTGTGTTTTGGTTTGTTTATTTCATTTATTTTGAGCACTGGCCGAGGACAGCTGAACAAATCTGCCATGAACTGGAACTGGCTGCATGAAAAAAAGTATCAACATTACAATAACATGTTTTTTCTTCTTTTTTTTTCCTTTTCACATAAACCAGCATGATCAAACACAGAATTATCTGAAACCAATTCTAAGTAAGCAATTCCAGGAAACACAACCCATCACCATACAACCTATTTATATCCAAGCAAATATGGGTGGCAGGGGAACTTGCTGCACTTTTACAACAATATAACAAATGTCTCAAGAGTACTTCACGGGAATCATTTCAGCAGGTCAAACACTAACAAGTCGTAACTGTTGTCAAGTTTATGCTACTCCAAACACTGAATTTCTTCAGCTAGTGAAAGGGGCAAACAAAAGAAGGGCTAGGGAGGAGTGATGTCCTATAAACTATCTTCATAATAGACTGACCACTCCCCTAATCTACTCCAAAGATGAGAATCATGTCAACATGCAATGCTCTCATTGCTTTAAAAGATTAGATCCACAAAACCATTTGGCATGACAAACCAATGGTTGTGGTACAATTACTGCATTGAAAAATCTTTTACAAAGTAATTATAATGAAAGAGGAATTTCTGAAATTGGCTTCATGCAGCTTACCTTTCTCTTTGGAATTTCAAGGAATGTACAATTTCTGGGTTTTTCTGCCTCAGGTTCCAGAGATGGATTACATCATTAGAACATACTGTTATCAGAGCACCCTGCAATTCACAACATATAGTGCAAGAAAGAAAGAAAGAAAAAATTGCAATCTATATTCTACAGGCACATAAAGTAAATATTCACTAGATCATTCTTATGACAATTGCTTTAGAAAACAATGCGAGGATGAATTAATGGCAGTTATCCCATTTCCCCCCTTTCCGTCAAACAGTAAAAAATGATAGCCCTATGCATGACATTATGATAGATCATGTGCATCATCGTGTATTATGCATCCATACATTGCCTTTAATTGCTGTCAATGCTGTTGATAAAGCATAATAGATGACAGACTAGTACATGGAAATAAATATATTGGTTTTAACAAAATTTTTGTCAATTAACTACAGTCCTTTGTTTTTAGTATCATTCCAACCCCCCTCCCCCATCTGCTGATTGAGTTTCACCAAATATCTGATTAAAAAAAAAAAAAAACTGCATTAACATTACTCTCACCTCATTTGTAAGGAACATAATCTGCAAGACTGCAACATCCCCATCATGTCGGATATGAACATCTACCCCTGGTCTTCCAAATCTGATGTTTGTAAAGGAAAACAAATTTCCTTATATCTATTTTCTATAAAAAGAAGTAAGAAGTGAATGAACTATGAATCATTCTGCATTAACAATGGCAAAACAATTGCACATTAATAGAGCTAAGTACTGTTTGGAACCAATGATGCATATAATTTCTTGTAGAAACTTATCTTCAAGCAGTGATGTGTAAAGAGCTGTTAAGAATTGTGTTACGTGTTTTACATATTTGGCATTTGAAACTACATTTTCTGAGGGAAAAACTCAAAATGCAGTTAGTGTTATCTTTCTTTGTATATTTTTATTTTTTCATTTACTTAATTCATCTTTTTTTTAATCATCATCATCGTCATCATTATCATCATCATCATCATGTTCAAGAAGGATAATTAAATCTATTCTACTTTATTTATGATTCAACCTTTGGTTTGGAATATATGACTTTCCCCCCTAACTTCATCCTACTCCAGTCCCATAAAAGAAGAAATCTAGAGGAAAAGGTACACAACTAAATACAATTTAATAAAAATGAATACTCCCACAATAACAGGTCTTTGGGATAATTTACTTAAACGCAGTATCAGCACCAAAGAATGCACTGCAATGGACACAGTGTGTGCTGTGCAATTCAATGGACTGTATCCTGCAAGCCTGTGAGACTTGTCTAGATTTCCACTTGCCTGTCAAAAAAACTGTAAGAAAGTCAAAACATCAGAAGGACAAAAATGAGAGACATAGTGTGCATATAATGTAGTTACATTGCGAAACTGCATGCATCTCAGAACATCTTCCTTGACTTTAGTTCAAGCCTTAACAATAACTATAACAAGCCCATATCTTTAAATGCCACAAATAGATATAACATCTTTTTGGTTTCATAGTTGGCATTCAGTCTTTTCTAGGAAATAAGTCAGGCTTAGAATAGCAAGTGTAATACCTAACACTTAATCCCAATGCATCAGATGGAGGAAAAAAAAAGACTTAATAATTAAGACATATCTATAAAAAAAAAGCTAAAGAAAATGGATACATACAGTACAAGCTATCTCCCACTTATCTAAGTTCATGCCTTTTCTTTGCACAAAATATGGGGTCTCAACTATTGAATGAAGGCATTTCACTTACTACTACCAATGATAAATCCAAAGCTAAAACACTACCTTTACTCTTGAAAGATCATTTTTTAAAGTCAAAAACCAATGTGTGTTTTCTAATATAAGCCTCTGCCTGCAGACTATTCCCAGGGGAAATAAAACAGTGGTACTAGATCAGTACACGGTAGTGAGGTGCAAGTCAACATCCAATAGTAAAAAAAATATCTGGGAAAGCTGTCCAAAGGTAGATAACTCTCCTTTCATTTTATCTCAACTGCTGAAGGTTTTATTCTATTAACACTAAAATAATACAGTATCCAAGGTATAAGTATTGATTTACAATAGCTGAGATAAACAGCCCAGCCAGGAGGGTCTATCTATTGACTCTTCCTGCACTGACGTCAGTGGAGGCTTTGTACATTGGTTTTCCATGCTGCTGATTGGAGAGAGCTGCTTCACTTATCACCTTTGTGCATCTAAGGTCGCAAACAAGACAGAAGACAGAAAGGAAATTGAAGTCTTCTGTGTACAGGACAAACATTGACTAATATTGAGTGTCCCTGGATTGAGCAGACAGCAAACACAGAGATGCATTGCAGATTGTTTTTCAGTAATGTCATTTAAAAAAATAATTGATTTATTTTACCATGATCTTTCAACTGTTTCAACATATGCTGTGTACAAAAATAACTTTCCTAACAATACCATTACGGGTTGGGTGGTCATTTCCATACTGTTAAGAAGTAACCCTAAATCTGATAAATTATTACAATGATTTAATCAGAAAAAAAACATACAAATATTGTGATCTTATAGCATATTGATAACAATTTCTTTCAGGCATATCTAGAAAAAAGTTTGGCATAGCCAAAGAATATTTCATGGTCAGCCCCATCTCAAGACTGTGGTCTATTTGTGTTCAAGTGCAACGTGCACAGGTCCAATTTTCCTTTGAGGAATACTCTTATTGAGGTCAGTGGTCCCATTTGTATTGTATAAGTGTCATAGCTTGACTAATTTAACCAATGTACTAGTACTGGTACAAAATACCATTAAGCTTGAAGTTTTCTCAAGCACTTCCCATTTTTAATCACTAAGTTCAGTTCAGCAAATTTCATCAGTTTTACTTTGGATGATAGTGAATATGTTTGTAGTACATACGGAACTTGGAATGGAAGAAACACAAAAAGCACTACACATGGGAAAAATAACTGCTTTCCAGTTAACCAAATCCAGGTACCAGTGGTATCAATACAACCTTTGAATTTATATATAGTCTTCCTTATCAGACCATTCATTAGGCAGTTGCAAATCTGTTTTGATGTAAATGTCATTTACAGAAAATAATCCATATAAAACAGTAATTAGCAGACTTTTTTCATGTTTATCACATATATGCAAAATGTAAACCTCAGACCCTTATAAAAGTGAAGGCCATTTTAATTCTAATGAGTGAAAGTTGCAGAGATGCACATTAATAGCCTACATACTAAATCAGAGTTAAAACCAAATCCCCATAAAATATAATGTCACTACATACAACATTTACCTTGAAGACAAAAACCCTCTAAACTAAAAGATCTTCAATTATATTTGGGTGTCTTTTATCAATCTAAACATACATGCCCACAAAGCATATGCCAAGGTAAAAGCATGCAAACAGTTTGAATATGCCAAAAAAGAGGAAGCCTTCGATATTGTTTTGCTGATATTACAAAAACAACTACACAGAACGAATGTAGTAAACAGCGTCATGCTATCAGAGATGATCCAGGCAGTACCTGCAATGTGGAACAACAACATGTCTGCAATATTACATTAGCCGTATTGATTCACAGAACTGTCTATCCAGGACTGTGACTTACAATATTGCAGCTAATCCCACAGCCACTCAATATGTGGTCATCCAGGGACCTGGAAAATACACCAGTTAATCAGAAACAGTCAGAAATTCAGACCAGAAACCTTCATTAAGTATAATTTACACCATGCTTAAATGATCCTAGAATAATTGATCTGGTCTTTTTATTGTTGTAATTGTAAATGTTTGCAGTATGTTCAAAACATAACAGAGCGAGGGACATCTTTTATGTACTTGTTTTGCCATCTCTTTCCTTAGCTTTTCCCAAAAGAGACATTTCTGCAGACCAGTTAAGCTCTGCCCAAACTGCACATGATTGTATCTTGTGAGTATACATTGTTTCATGTCAGGGGGAAAAAACCACCACAACAATTGTATTTCAGAATTTAATCTAATCTAATTTAGTGCCTAAATTTTTGGGTATTTGGGAACATGTGAACAGAAATACACATGATGAGAAGAGAACTTCCGAGCAGAATCCAAAATTTTACAAACCCAATTAATTATTCACTGTAAAAGCACAGTATCTAAGCTATATGCATTGCGATTATAGGTGGCCTTCTAATACAGGCAGAAAATCAATACCTGTATCAAGCATGAATATATGCAAACCAGCCTCCTACCTAGCTCCTTTGTTGCTCTCTAGAACTGGATTTAGAGGAAGAGACAGATTTGGGATAAAATGTATTTGGGACTCTTTCTGAAATAAGTTCAATTCAAGTGTGGAGAGATCAGATAATTTTTTTATCTAGTACAGATATATATGCACTGCCATGTATTGGCATCAGGACTCTGTGTTGGATAAAAAAGCATAGAGAAGAGTGCAGAAATCCACACAATAGCCTCGAAATCTAATCAATATTTGTTAATGACTCTGACCATCACTGAACATTCCTTTTGTCTGTATCAATGTTTCTCTTGGCAAATGTGCAACAACAATTCTCCTTTTTTTCTAGGAAATAATCTACTTACTGATTATTGATTATTCTCAACACCAAACTTTTCACACTGAATCTGCTGCTTTCTTGATCTTTTTTTTTCCTTTTTTAGCGTAAGTTATCGAAAATCCCCATGTTCAACTCCTTATACTGTACTGATGCATCTTCACTTCTTAGTTCACACTGGTGAACTAGGTGACTTATTATCAGATAAAAAATAACGTTTATGCCATTCTTGCTTTTAATAACACTGTACTTTGGATTAAGCTATTTCATGTTAATTCACTAGTGTTTATATTAAGAGGTGAAATAGGTTAATCCGTGTCTAGCTGCTGCCTAGAGTGTCCATACTGGTTAATGCATTTCAAAGCAGCATTGAGGGCAAATTACTATCTATTGATTTTTGAAATACATCTGGACTTTCTACTGGATGAAGCATTGTCAGTTCCACTACAGCTCTGATGGAATCTGGGTTCACAACACATAGATCTACTGTCGTTCCGAATTAGGTTTTCTATCACCAAAATCCAATTACTTTCGAGCTTGACGTGTTGGTGGAAAAAATTAAACAGAAAGAAGACACTTGCAAGGATTAATTAAGTCATAAAGAGAAAATGCTCAAGTTTCCTTGCTCAAGATAACAAGACAAAAGTTATCAAATCACACAACTGAAAAATCTAGTTTAATTGATGTAAGCAGACGAGAATTGGTCTTTTATATGCAAAAAGTATTGTGCACAAAATTGTAATTACCATAACCCATAAATAAAAGAAAAGGAGGTTCACAAAAGTCTGATACAGTGACATTTTGCCAAAGCCACAACCTTACCTCAAGTTCACTGCAACAGAAACTTCAAACCAAAAATTTCCTTACAATCAATTCCCCTTAAGACAACCAGCATTACTTCCTATAGCAATGTTTATAAATCTGTTTGGAGACCTCTGATGAAAAATTGTTACTAATATTCTGTCATGTGCTGTGGTAAGGGACAACCTAATTTTTTGCAGTTTGTTTTTAAATAAATAAAATGCTATTAAACAGTATCATTAAGGGCAAAGTTGATTCATCCCGGACTACGTACTTACCATCTCAAGATAAGCTCAAACCCATTCTTTAAATAATTTATTTATTCATTTTTCTCAATAATATTCATGTTAGTAAACAAAATTCCTATCACAAGCTCAGATGGAGACAATTAAGGGCACACAAGGTGAAACCTTAATACAAAGTGTAAAAATCTTTTTCTTCATACAACATACATGTATCTTTTTGAACAAAAAAAATGCACTTTTTCCATATAAAAATGGGATTTGAGAAATGTGCAAAGACATGAACAGACTTAAAATTTTTAAAGCCTCTAAACACATGGAGCGCACTTATAAATAACTACCTGGGTGTAAGTGACAAAATAACTAGCACACATTCAGTTCAGAACAAGCCCATCCTTAACAATTACTTCAATTCAAAGGAATGAAGACAATTGTATATTCTATTCATAATATTCTAGAATACCAGATCAGCTACCACAGATATGTAGCAATGCTGGTAAGTGAAAATCAATAAAACCGGTTTTCTCAATTCCAATTAAATCAATTACCAGAACTTAAAAAGACTGAAATGGACAACTACAGGATGGAATAAAGGACTTAAAGATTAAAATATAGAATTAATCAGAATACTGACTTATATGTAAATAAATAGTATTAAAAGTTACCCCTCCTGGTTAGATGCATGTGCACTTATATGTGTTTATATTTACATGTATGCATGTATGTTCTCTGTGAGCAAACGAGAAATGAATTGAATTAATATCTCCTATAAAACAAAACAAACTAATAGATGGACAGGCACAAAATGGGACTATTCACACTTATAATAAAATATGATAAAGATCCTATTAAAAATATCAAAATAAATCCATATTCTATACCCCCAAAACCTCAAATGAGCACTTCTGAAGCATACAATTGGTAACATGTTAGAATCATGCCAAAACAGAAATGTGGCTAATTTTGCAAATATTCGTAATGGGTACATTGTTTTGTACATACATCCTTGCTATCTTGAATACCATGTTTCTTCATCATTATTTTCCATGAAATAATTTATTATTTTCTTACCAATAAATGTCATAAACAGCAATACAAAGGATACATTCTCAGTGAGCCGTTCTTGGTTCCAATGGCCAATAGATGCTGAACAGGATCATAGGCTAGGGCAGTGGGCTGGTATGGAAAGCCATGTCGCACAGTCTAAAAGAGAAAACATCCATTAATGAATTTGTTACTTTTGATCAAAACAATACATATTTCTGATGTATCCACATGATCGCATCTCAGGTGATAAAAACATAAACAATATGTTATGTTAAAGCAATCTTTGTTACTTTTAACACCTGATAACTTCAGTACATGTAAATGTGAAATTTCAATACTGTTTATGTTAATATCATATTATGAGAGCATCAACATCTGAACAAACAAAGTGTACCAGGCACTCAAATTTCCTTTGATCTTGTTCTAAAAATATTTTATGACCATTATATACATATATAATTTACAGAGTACTTTCTTTGAACATAATAACAACATATCAGTTCATTATCCCAACCCATGTTTATTTAAAATCCTTCAAATTTCAGACATGTAGCATATAATATATAGGTCTTATTCACTCAAACATTCTGGTGGCTTTTATAAACAAATGCTGAGAGGTGAGAGTCACCTTCTGAGAACATGTACCACCAACCAGGCATGAGCTTGAATGGGATAAAAGATAGATTTGACAAAATACAACCATGTCAACAGGGATTTTTGAACTTTTAAAAACACCTGTCCAAATGCCCCCAACTAATCCCAAACTTAGTATTTTAAGTCGGTCAATAAATGTGACTAATCAATTCCAATCCTCATAAAGTTGCAAAATCTTAAAACAATATTTTCATCACTATAATACAGCCAAATTTCTTGTTACCTTGAATAATAGGTGAAAGGTCAATATCTAATCAAGGCAATGAAAGAGCTAGATTTGTGATTGGAATGGTACCTTGAAGAAAGGTATGCATAAGATCAATGTATTCATTGGCAGACAAAACAACAGGTTAACATGGCTGTCCTCATCTTAGTATGAAGCCTCTTAAGAGGATCACAACCTGAAATCAAAGCACGCTGAAGTGTGCCTTATCAACCTACTTTGAGATACCAAAGAATTATAATCATATTTCAGCTGAATGTAACTACTGTTTCTCAAAAAAAAAGAAAAAAATCCACTATCAAACCAAAAAATTAACCTGACAAATTTATGCTTATAAATTAGTGTCAAAACATTAACCTTTTTTAAAAATCTTAATTATGATGTGAGTACCAAGGTATTTCACTCAGAATGTCTTATAGAAATGTTTCTACATAGAAGTGCACCACACCTGTTCAAACAGATGGTCTCAAAAACATCTCCAAGGCAGCTTCAATGATCGCAACCTTCCTTCACAAGCATATGTATATTATCATTACTCTGTTGTTTGTGTTGTTGAAAAAGGCAAATGAGCAAAAATTATATATTGTTCTTTGCTGTAATAATGAGGCATGTGAAAAGCAAGTTAATAGAAATATTTTAGCTTGAGGCACCTCAAAATCAAGTAGTAATATTGATTACGTGCATGCAGGTTGAGGCAAGCATTGATCTGTTACTTTAAGTTTAGTCCGAGTGAATATAATATATCTGAACAGAATGCCACATGACCAATTAACCACAAACATTATATAAACAACATGAAGCTTACAGCTGGTTCTAAAGTATACCACTGAAATAATAGTGCAATATCATTAAATCTAAGTTTCTATTCAAAGTTTACACACACACACACACACACTTTGAATTTCACTATCATTGCCAGTGTTAATAAACAACAATAGATTTGCTCCCTAATAATTTGTCATGACTTCATGGTAAATTCAGAAAATATTGATATATTTGTGTAATACGCACAGTCAGGTGTTTTATAAGATCAGAACAAGGTCAAGCAGACTTCCACATCAACCCAGTTCTACTCATTTTTACCTCTTCAGTAATTATAGGTTACAAACGTTACAACCTACTCAATCATTGTTAGAACTTTCTCTCTGTGATATTTGGGTCAGTGGCATAAAAATCACCCATGGTGAAAATGGGCAAAAACATGTCTTGGCTTTGTACAAATTGAATTATTTCTTTGTTTATTTGTTGGCCAAGTACACCATCACCCATGTTGAAAACGGGCAAAAACAGGTCTAGATTTTGTACAAATTAAATTATTTATCTAATTGTTTGTTTATTTGCCAAGTACAATATATATATAAAGCCCCTACACATTCAATACTGAGCATAAGGTTAGCAACCTGTCCTCTATAATTCCATCAAATTTATAGAGCCTGGATGAAGATACTAGTGAGTGATTTGCCGCAAAATTTGCCGACAAATAATGATAGCAGCCCACTTACTCCTATCCTACTACAAAGGTGTACATATCATAAATTACTGATTTCATCCACTGATATGTCCAATAATGCTTTATACAATTTAACAAATTGTAAATGTCAAGAGATGGGGTCAAGCTTGGCATCTCAACTTACTTCAGGTCAAATTTGGCACCTTTCTATCCATCACTTGCATGAATGATGACGCACATGTCCAAATTATCAATAAGATATCATTCTGATTCTGATAAACACCAACAGAGATTCTTATGTTAATTTGTATAAATAATGAATTAAACCTGCTTATAGACACTGCAATCTACCTCCTGGTGTGTTTGTCTTAAGTTTTGAGAAAGGATAGAGTATAAATTCACAATCAAACAGTTACACTTTTTCTGTGACTGTAGTCCTTCCACCATTTTCTGACACTGTCTTCATATACATAACTACCTTAAAATAATCCAACTTCTTTGGATGACCTTCATTTTGTATGAAATTCTATAGACAGATACTATTCAAGCTTTCCAACACTGACCAATCAAACACAGTGAGCAAATTATTAGAAAGCAATACTTTATCAAAAGAGGTTTTGATCATTTATTCATTCATTCAAAAACTAAACCAAAATGCAATTTCTATATATAATGAAAGCAGATGAAAATTTGAATACTGTTAACATATAATGTTAAAGTAATTACTTTAGATAAAACAATTGCTTTAGATCAAGTGACTGTGAAAGTCATTTGCTTCTAAAAAAATTATAAATATATAAGGTGCTTATTTGAATTTAAAATGGCATAAAACATAAATGCCAGAGTGCAGGGAGGAAAGTGATCATAATTCATGTTTTTCAAAGCATTTTTCAGCAGAGCATTACAGTCAAGCTAAATTACAGCATAAATGATCCCAGATCACTGGTAGAATTACAGTCAAGCTAAGTTACAGTGTGAAAGATCGTAAAATACTGGGAAACTTACAGTCAAGCAAGTTACACCTTTAACGATTGCAAAATACTGGGAGATGAATTACAACTGGAAAACATACTCATTTAACTCTGTGCAAGCAAACACTTCAGGAATATAAGGAGAAAAAGCAGAATTAAGAGATTGGACACCTTCCAATGTTTTTCAGACTGTTTATAATATAACTGTCTTATAAAACAAAACTACTACCCAGTATATGTGACAAGTATAATGTGTGTATGTTGTAAACTTCTAGCGCACACCATATGTAAATACCTACTGAACCACTTAAGAAATGTTTAAGATAATGCCATCCTCAACCATAGTTCCATGTTGGTTAAAAATGCAATACCCATTTTGGAACCAAAACTCGAGATATGATGGCAATGTCTGAGAGAAACCAACAAATACATCAAGTAATTCTCGATTTCAGACAAGCTTTTGATACAGTCTTTTGTAAAAAAATCTCTATTTGACAACCTTGAGGCAAACGCCATAACTGCTTACATTTTCACACAACTTAGAGTCTTCCTGGTTAACCACAGCATAGAAGTCATAGTTGTGACAGAATCAAATCACAATCAGCCAAGGTCTTCTCTGGATTTCTCTAGGTATAAGTCTAGGCCCAATACTTTTCCTCTGCCATATTTTACAATCTACCTAAAACCTTGAAATCTCAAAACAGAATCTATTGAACTTTAAAATCTAAGCTTATTTATACCTATGACATAAAATTTTGTTAAAAACTGCTAGTGAGTAAAACTATTCTAGCCAGAAACTATCCTCCTTTCTACCAATTAGTTGATGGAGTCACTAAAATGCTGACAGATCTCAACTTGAACATTACATACAAGAAAGCTCAATTTGAGGATATATATATATTCCCCTACTAGTATAATATGGTTAATGATTCATATATTGTGTTCTGCCAAGTGTCTCTTCATGACACCCTCATATAAGCATGTAAAACCAACAAATTCCTCTGGCTGCAAAACTGACATTACAGTTGAAAGTAATGCACAGTAAAATTGGAGCCATTTCCCTACCATGCAGTGCACAGTGAGACATTCAGAAACTCATTTATACTAACAACCATCACTGACTGGAATCACCCAGCCAGCTCTGCTGTGCACACTCAATCTGTCAACTCATTCAGAGCTGTGGCTCTGAATGAGTAGATTTTCACCTGCCACTCCCCCACCTCATTTAAGCAGAGTAAGCACTGCAACCTACCTATTCAAATTAAGACCACCTAAATTCATTCATTCATTCATTCCATTGTTAAAAAAACACTTACAAAAAAACGTAAGCACCGGAACATTTGCATAAAAAAAATGATAACTTCATTTCAATATTGCTTTGCACTGGTAATTTTGGAACATGAAATAAAAAGTATTCCACTTAAATACATTTCAATATAATTTTCCCATAAATCGACTAAATGCTGCGTGTTGTAAATCATAACAAAATGGAGCTGACCAGGCGTTGACAGATGCTGCAAATGTAAATCCTATGCAATATCAGGTTTGGAAAGCAAAAGAAATGCAAACCGTATGGTGGATCATTATGGTGAATGCAACAATGCAAAAGCACTTTTATCTGAACAATTTACTGAGAGTCTTATTTTTCGTCCAACTATCACTGTCTAGATTAGTTTTACCTTGCAAACACTGAAATTATCAGATCTGAGTGTTTCTTCAATCTCTGTTTCCGGCTTCTGCTGTGCCCCGACAGTCGACCGCAGGTTTTCTAACACCCCCTTAAGGGTTCTTTTCATCATTTCGACAGTTGTTAAAAGTATCCATCAAATATTTCTTCGAATACAAAGATTTTTCGGTGCTGTAACATTGACAGGCTGTACTGACTAAAATATTATATTGAGTGTGCGAAAATGCCCGGATGCCAATCATCACTCCCAAGATGCAATTCCTATGAAGCGAGAACAACATGGCAGCAGCGCCCAATATGAAGTGTTGAAAGTCTCAGAAATCTTAGCAGGGGAACATTCTGTAAAAACGAATGATTTGAATTATACTTAGTAAGTAATGGGTTGAGTATTGTGTTTGAGCATCAGTATATTATCCATAATAGCAAAGCACAGACTCGCCATTGCCATGTTCTGAAATTGGGTCACTCTGACCCAATTTACTATTTTCTGTGAAGTCAAACGTGCTTTTGGTCTTGTGCTTCTCTCCTTCACTTACTAATACACTCAGGTACTCGCGCGTACTTTAATTAACATGTGTGCATGTTGGCACACCCATGTGAACAACAGTGCATTTCTAGATGTTTCACGGATGGGCAAACAAAAGTAATTAACTGCTTGTATATTTCAACGTACATACATTACAACTCACTGGCACTTGCTATTTGGTCCACGTACAGTACGTAATCGTCGCAAGCAGCCTGCGGGAGTTTAGCACACATCGTTACTTATTGAACTTTTCCTGGCTTTTTGACAGTCAATATACTAAATATTATTATAAGATTTTCATATTCCAGATTGGTGTGAAAATGAGGGGGATCCACGTCTTAAAACAACTTGGAAAATCGGGCAAGGCTCTCTCGGGGCTGTCTTTGTATTTTACATCAAGGTCAAAGCCTGTCAGGTATGAATGAAGCTGTTATGTATTTTACTGGAGGAATTTCTATCATAAGCTCCAAGCTCGCGGGATTTTCGCCCTCATATCCCTAAGTGTCACTGCAGCTTTCATTTGAGCTACAATTAATTAAGAAGGACATATATAACACATTGGTTTAGGTTGTTTAAATTTTTTGTGGAGATGGAAATAGATAGAACTGATAGAAATTAGCAAATGGTCTTTGATAAAAATGTCAAGAAGGACACTCGTATGTCTTTGTTTATTTTCATCTCAAAGTTTTCTTTTTTTTCTAATTCTCTTTTACAATTTAAAGTGACATATATGGAAACAGTATAGTTAAAATTCAGATGAAAGGGTAAGTGATGATAGTAATTTTGTAGATTGCTGTTAATAATAAGTGACTTTTTATTTGTTTTTCCAGGTACTGCATTACAGGATTGTTTGCCAGTGGCATCACCTTATACTATACAGCAAAACATCAGGTAATTACTCTTTACAGGATTAGGTCAGGTCAAGGCTTTGGCTTATGTCTATTTGTCATTTATACATTAAGATAGTTTATCTTATGTTGCATAAATTATGAATGATGGTAAGTTGAATATGTGATCATTTCATTCTGTAAAGTAACAATCTATTTCTATACTAAAACCAGTCTTATCTGTTTAAGGTGTGTCATGCAGCGACACTAAAACTTGATTCATCTAAATGGATGTCAGAACCTCTGACAGATTTGGATACTTTAGAAAAGGTTGGTTGATAATGATGTTATAATTAACTCAGTTTTAAATATTTTGATTAAATTGTGTAAAAGAATAATGTTTGAAGTATGGCAAGAGATTTAGAAAAAAAACGGCTATTCACAGTACAAGCAGTTATATGTGTGTCTTAAATGTGGTGCATTTTTAACTTACTCTATTTTAGAACCAAAATGATATGAGGTGCAGAGTGGAGGCGATGATAATGAGGATACAGGTAAGGGTTAACAAAACTAAACTGTTTTGTTCTGTACACAGAACCTCTTGCTTTACAAAAATATATTATATTTATTGCAAGTGGCAGATTATGACTTAGTTTGACAGGTGTACATAGCATGACAAAAGACTACAATATAATTACAGTTACAATATGATCATATAAATATAATAGCCACATTTACCTCAGTATAAGAGGAATAATTTACTGTTGAAATTTCTTTGTAGCAATCTTATCCATTATGTGTCAGAATATCAACCAAAAAAAAAAAACTATCATCCCACTTTTCCTATAAAAATTGAAAAGATAAAATGATGATAGATCCCCAATTAGCTTAATTGAAAACATTTTGTAGCTGTTAGGAAGTGCATTTTTGAATGTCTGATGAACATTTTGATCATTCACTTTTGCTAGGCAGATGTGTGCCATGCCTTAGAAGAGCTGGAGCCAGAGGGAGATAAATTCCTTGTAGATAAATGGCACAGAGCGGAGGTAATGTGCCATAATTATGGGTCAAGAATAAAAATTACAGGGAGTTAATTGATGTTTATATGTACATTTGAGGGGATTTTGGACAATTGGTTGATTTACCTGTTATCATTGCTTTAATTTTGTGTGTTGCCATTGGTTTACCCATAAAAGGTAAATTTGCAGTCAGTGAGAGGTCAAACATCAAATAATTGAGTCAAGAAGCAGAGAAGTTGTCCTAATCATTGTCACATTTTGTTTAGGGTGGTGGAGGAGTAACTTGTGTCCTGCAAGATGGAGTCACATTTGAAAAGGCTGGTGTCAATGTCTCTGTGGTACATGGAACATTGCCTCCAGGTGCTGTGCAACAAATGAAGTCCAGGTAAGTATCCATGGCTCACCATATAGAAGGATATAGAAGGAATACCAACAAAGATCAATCAGATTGGATAAAAAATGAATAGCTTTGATTTTTGTGTTGTTTGTATTTGCTTGTTTGCCAAGAAAAGGATTTAACCAAAAAAGCATGAGATATAATTAGCTAAGATAAAATTCATGCCAGTTAGAAAACAGAATATTTATAAGATTTGCTGATGAAAAACATATAATGCCAATTTAATAAGTCTGAAGTGCTCAAATGGGCACTTTAGTGTTTATAATTCTTAAAACAGCTCAACTTCTTTTTTTCTACCTTTTTGATAGACCCCTCTTATGTAGAAACTGTACATGTATAATTGTCTATACAAACATAACATCTGTCTGGTTGGCTATGAAATGTCCTGGACATATTTGATTGTTTGTATAATTCATGGAAAACAAGGGTCTCCTGCTATGAAACCTTAAAAATCTTTAATTTTTTAGAGGCAAAAACTTTAAATCCCAGAGTCTTCCGTTCTTTGCAGCTGGTGTAAGCTCTGTAATTCACCCTGTAAGTACTAGTATACCATATTAAGATGTTTTTTACCAGCTTTATTATTTTTTCAAAAAGCAATAAAATCAGTTACAGTAATGCAGTGTATGCAGGAGTATATATAGAATATAAATAGATGATTTATTGAAAGGATTCACAGAATAGACTTCTTGTCATTATTCTTATTTCAGAGAAATCCTATGGTTCCCACAATGCATTTCAACTATCGCTACTTTGAGGTGGTAGATGAGGGTGGAAAGAGAATATGGTGGTTTGGTGGGGGAGCTGATCTCACACCATATTATTTGGATGAAAAAGTATGCAAGAGAAATTTATCTTATGCTGTGTTCAGCAAAGAAGTTAACATACTAGCAGGATCGATCTTTCTCAGCGGGGATTTGCACTAAGGCACAGTTAATACAATCAGCTTAAATGTCTGGCACACACCCTCTTAACTTAAATTACTTTGGTAAATGAGTGGATCATGATGTTGTTCGTGTTGCTTTGCGAGGGGGCATGCCAAACAATTAAGCTGATTACATTGCACCTTAGCGACAGTCCTCGCTGAGATAGATGGATCCTGCTAGTATGATGACTTTTATTCTGAACACATCCCACAGTTGTAGCAACACCAGTTTTGTGTGATTAATTGGCAGTTAAAGAGATTTTACTAATTTATAGTCTGAATTGGAGACGTGGAGAAAGTGGCTTTGTAGGATATGTAGACACAGAAAATGTGATGTAATTTTGCAGGATATGTAGACAAAGAAAATATAATAAAATTTTCAAATATATACAGCAAACCGTTAAGTAAACATTATATATATTATTTAAATCTTACTTTCTCACTTGAAGGATGCCAAGCACTTTCATAAGACACTTAAGGGTGCCTGTGATAAACATGATAAAGGTTACTATCCCAGGTTCAAGAAGTGGTGCGATGAATATTTCTTCATTAAACATAGAGGTATGGTTGTGATGCGAGACCATTTTTGTAATGAGTCTGATTAAACCTATTTCTGTTTTTAAATGATATTTGTGATGCATTTTATGTTTTGTTTTTTATAAGTATTGTCTCCAGCAAAGCTTGTATTCAGTGTGTACTTTGCAAGGTTTGTAGAACTGCTCATTCTCTCATAACTGAATGTTTTCCCTACAGCCATTCACAATTGTTAATTTACAGTACAGCATGAGTGAGTCTCTTGCTTGGCTAGTGATGATGATATATATCTCATGTGCACTTCACTAATTTTTCTTCCTGTTAAATAAAATTCTGCACTTTGTATGGAAGTGTACCCTTATAGGAAACTTTTTTTAAAATGTTTATAATTTTCCAATCCTAGCTTTATGTTATCTTTCAAAGTAATAGTTATGGTTAGATGTTCACTACTCAATTTGCAGGCATGACAAGAGGAGTTGGTGGAATTTTTTTTGATGACATTGACGAGCCCTCACAGGACAAGTGCTTTAAATTTGTAGAGGTAAGAATATTTAACATTAATACTGAAGGTGGACAGCCTTGCCTCATACACAAGAACCATATTCGTAAGATTTATGCCCTATGGAAAAATGATAAATCTATTTTCCTTTTCCAAATGTTATGTTGTATTACTTTTTTGTTTTTCTATACTGACAGAGTTGTGGTGATGCCATTGTCCCAGCTTACATACCTATAGTTCAGAAAAACAAGAATTCTGGCTATGGTTATGCTGAAAGGTAATTACTTATATTCCTTTTTGTTTTTGCAATTTTCATGATCCTTGTTATCACTGGAAAGCAAAGTACTTAATCTAATATATGTCATGGTTTCACTTCAACTGAAAGACTTGTCTTTTAGACAATGGCAGCTGATACGCCGTGGTCACTATGCAGAGTTCAACCTGATCTATGATCGGGGAACAAAGTTTGGCCTGCAGACGCCTGGGGCAAGATATGAAAGCATCTTGATGTCCTTGCCCCTCAATGCTGTAAGAATAGAAACCAGACTTACTGAAATAGCTAAAGTATATTTTATACACTGATATTCAAAAACAAAAAAAAAACTTTATCTGTATCACTCATTTCTTACAGTGATTTTTCTTAATCTTTAAAGCTAACTTTCTATAATGATGGTGATCGATAAAAGAATGTATTCTTCCTTGATCTAAAATTCATATTGTAAAATACATAATGTGAAATATACGCTACAGTTGCATTATCCATATATATTGAAATAATTGTATGTTTCTTTTATTTGTACAATTTGATTATTAATATTTTTGTTTTATTGTTTAGAAATGGGAATACCGCCATGAACCCAAGCCAGGTTCTCTAGAAGCAAAGATGACAGAGGTGCTTAAGAAACCCAGGGAGTGGGTCTAGTGACCAGAAACAATAATTTTATTGAATATATAAATATTCAATGTAAGTATAAAGGAGATGAATTTTACATAAACAGTTGCAAGATATAAGGTAATGAACTTTAAATTATTGCTATTATGTGCAGTCACGAGGAAAACTATTGTACAAGCCTGGCCAGGGAGTAGGTCCAGTTTGCTAGTTGACATTTTGATGGTTCATTTGGTATGCATATGCTTTGATGCATTGAATAGTGAAAAAACTTAAAATTTAATGGAGACAACTCCAACACCAAAATAATTTGTGGCTGAAAATTAAATTCAGAAAAAGCAAAGAATGTTTAAAATATCTCAGATAGTGCAGTTGCAAAAACAATTTTGAAAATAAAATTTTAAAACTATTGAGATAAACCCAAATTCGTGTAAATTCAAATTGATAAAGAAAATCAATCAGTTATTTTTTTTTTCAGTTCAGTTTTTGTACTGTGATAACAAAAAGAATAACACACATACTTCAGGATATTTAGTACATTTTATTCACTGCTCAAACCTCGCATATAGGTCATTTAGTGCTTTCTGATTTAACAGACAATTTGTCTCATTGCACATCATGCATTAAGAATGACTTATGTTTGAGTATGATACATTACACAATAAGTCACAGACTTTGTATATAACAATAATAATGATAATATTAATAATCATAGTAATAATAAATAACACTCTAAATGCTGTACATCTTATTCTAAGAAAATAGTTTGAAGTAGAAAAAAACTACATAAATTTGATCAGAAAGTAATGCACTTCAAAATGGCAAGTTGAATGAGGTCTTTGCGCATCAGATTGTGCCGGCAGACAATATGTCTTTTTTTTAATGAAGCTCATTCCTATTTCCTTGTTGCACAAAAGGGGTGCTCACATCCATTTAGTAAACAAACAAAAAAAAAAACTTACCAGCCCAATTTCAGGAAGTAGAAGTTTGATTGCAGTCACCCTTTCCCCAATTAACTTGGAGAGATTCCCTTGTGAAAGTGGGAGGGTGGTTGCAAACACTTCCTGAATTAAAAATATTTTTCATTTATACCTGGGTGAACACTGCTTGTACAAACAGAGGACAAAAGAAGTTACTGTCTCTAAAATAATAGGCTGGTCAATGATTTGTGTGACACTGGGTTATATAAGTTACAATTATATTTGACAATATTGTTCTCATTTTGCCCTGAGTTACTTTCTTTAGATTGGTACATTTTACACCTCATAATACTGCACTCAGGGGGAAAACAAGCATTCTGACACCAAATCACTATAAATTACCTTGATATAGTAATATATAATAGTAATAGTAAAATATAACCTGTACAGAGAATAAGCTGAAATAAACATTTTCCATAGACTGTACGTGCATTGTCTGTGTAGACATGATTGGTAGAGTGAGGATTTAGATCAATAAAATGTTAGTAATTGCCCAGCTAGATGCCTAAAATACATATTGCATCATTGTACTATATATACCTAAGGGTTTCCAGAAACTTTGCACAATATGAAGTATGTTATAATAAGTTATGGCACAACCAGGTGCAGTTTTGTCTTTTTTCATTTAATCACTGGACTGTACTTTTACATTCACCAAGATGGATTTGCCTAAATTATTGTTGTTATCAAAGTACAAGTGCTTATTGAATACTTTACCATAGAAAAAAATCCATCAGTGTTATATTGTTAACACCTTTTGTTAATTACTTTTATACTCATTTGTTGACCTAATTTTTCACAGGTTTTCATTTTGAAATTATCTTAGAAAGGAATGTTTCATCTACCAGGATTGTCTAGGATAATATATGTTGTTATTAACTTGTTATAACATTAAACCACTTCTCTTATACTATTTCTGCAAGGAATTGAAAAAAAATTTCACAGTTTTAATGTAATAAAAGGCAATTGTAAGACCTATAAATGATTGAACTGGAAACTCTCCTAATATCACCTTAATCTAAAATAAATTCACTTCGTAATAACTATCAAATTTTGTCAATTTGGGTGTGTTGATAGTTGCTGCCTGATCTTACTTTCCTAATCACTATGACACACTGTTTTATGTACAACTGCTGTCATTATATATATACTAATATACAAGACACACTTGTGGAAATATCATTTGCATACTTGAACATAAATATATTTTCATCTAATTTCTCAATAATATCCGAGTTTGAAATAAATATTGGCTTCATTTGTCATAAAATCCATATAAATACTGTTTTTCTAAGCTTGGCAACGGCTACTTAAATAGCAGCTGGACTGTTTCTGTATAGTTATTGTTGCTGAGTTAGTATTTTGAGTAAGGTCTCGTGGTCCATAGCTTGCATAGTTGCCAAGTCCATGTTGAGTGCATTGGCTATACTTGAAAGGTCTATTCCAAACTGAATTAGCAAGTCAATGAAGTCTATTTCTTCTCCAGTGTAAGGATTTGTAAGCTTGGGACATGAGAGATTGCACTGTGGCCAACCACAGTTATCTATTAAATGATGAACACATTGATTGCTATGATGCTGTCTGTGATGCTGTGCATGTATGTTATCTGAATCCTGCAAGAAATCCAAGGAGCGCTGAGATCTCTGGCGATCCTCTCTGTTCCTCTCTCTGTTCTTGTCTGAAATGAAAAGAGAGTCTATGTTAAATGGCATGCGTTTGAAATCCTCAAATAATAATTTTAAAAACAAAATATGTCATACTGAAAAAAGAAAAAGACTCCAAATTAAATCTGGCCAAAATGTGTCAACTGTAACAAATTATTTTGTCACTGGTAGCACATAGCAGTTCTCTCTACAAACTGTTGGCCATAATTAAAATCATGATTTTGATGAAAAAAAGACAGATCCACACCACTCAGAGAATTGTTTGTGAAAAAAATAGGATGGTAAGCCTACACACCACCTCTATAAACTTTACCTCTCTTCCTACCTTTCCTCCCACGACGTCGCCCTTTCTTGTTTTTCTTGTGCCGGCGTTTGTTTGATCTTGGGTCATCCCCTTGTAAGTTAGTCCCTTCTCCTTCAGAATTCTCTCTTGCTGACGCATCTTTCTGATCGTAGTGGTTGGCTTCACTTGTACTCTCCTCCCAGCAACGAAGGGCTTGAGGTAGACTGTGTCCAGAGATTTTGAGATTTTGCCAGTTCCTGGGATTGAAATAATAAAAATAATCATAGAACTTATTGCTATTTTATTTTCATTTAGACAAGTTGCTATTATCTGTGAAGCTAACAGCTGTAATAATAATAATAACAATAACTATATTTCTGTGTTATGAAGATTATTATTATGGAGAGGGAAATAAGAAGGCACATAGATTTATATTCTAAGGAATAAGGTTGACATTGAAACAAAGTGCTGACTTACTTTTTTGTCAGTAACTTATGAGAGTAACAAGCTGGTGCAAATGTTGCCCTGTAAAGAAAAGAAAAATAGTTGCAATAAGCATTTTAACCTGTGAAAGCACACCTGTTTAAACAAGAAGCAAATTAGAAATTAAAACAAGAGGTGTTCCTTTTGTACTGAAGGGAGGCTGTTTGAACATGGTTTTTATTCACATTTAATTAATGTTTAAAATAGGGTCACATTATCAAGTTTTTAAAGTACTTACGAGACATTTTCAAGTGTGTTTCTGATGTCATTCCCCAAATTGTGTATGTAGTGCCACTGTTCCTTATTTACTGGCGTGCCTACGTGGTCTGCTGTGATCTGGGCCTCATCAAACAGATACTGGATCACAAACACTGGTGCTAGAAAATGTGAAAAATATACTTGTTATACTCGAGTTCTTTTCCATAATGATATCCACAAAAGTGCTTTGTATTGCATGATGAAAATGTGTTTCCAATGTAGCAGTTCTATAAACCTCTGATCTACATGTACACCAATTAATTTTTATTTATTAATTCTATTATAGAATTGTTATAATGCAGACAGCCTATAAAAAGTCTTTTCATAACCAACACCAAATTGATACAACTTATGTCTTTTTACATGATAAAGAGTAATTTAGTCTTTGATTTGACTTATTTATAGTAAAAGGAACCAAAATATGGTGTCTATTAAATGAATCTGCATAAAAGCACTGTCTAAAAGCAAAATCTTTTGTGTCAGCAGTTTCAAATCTTAACTGTTCACATAGCTGTTACGTGATAAGCTATTCACTTACTGTTGAGGGTGGGGTAGATATTGTAGCCAAAGTAACAGCTCCATTGCTGGTTTCCAGGAAATGATTCCTTGCAGGCCTGAGGAACTTTGCCTCCCCAATGACTGAAAGTGAAACAGCCAGCATTACTTTCTTTCAGACATGAGACACATAAGAGAAGATCAATTTTATGTAGACAATTACCTTGAGAAATGTTTTGGGTGTTTATGCATACCATAGTTTTGTCTGTGTTTTGGCCTGGAGCTAATATTCTCTAAAAGATACAAGAAAAATACCGTTTTTTCAGATATTTTGTTTGAGTGACTTTGGCGATGTGGATATTTTTAAAAAATGAAATACTGAAAGTTTGGCATACTTACAATATTCCTCTTTTGATGGCCTCTGTAGGAGAACATATATGTGAATATTCTGTACAGGCTGCTACTTTGAATGGCTCATTGTCCAAAAACCACCCAGAATCTGCAATGCCTCGTACTTCAATATTAGGCGCTTTTTGATGGACCAAGTCAGCCACACTGTCTAAGTTAAGAAGAACACCTGTTCCACCAGCACTGAAATAATGAGTGTTCTATAAACAGATCTTTTATATATAATTTTTATTATTGCTAGCTTTTTAGATACAGACACTGTATATGTACACTTGTATTTTGATCACTGTGTTGTCATCATCACTTTCCAACACATCTGTTGTTCAGCCTGTAACTGCTACCAATTTTTTTTAAATGTTGCAATATAAGTGAATTTTTTATTTTTAGTGTCTGTATATTGGCAAGCTTTTCTGTCTAGTTTTTACACATAATTAAGTAAGTATCTGAATATATTT